>NC_081556.1:60095373-60420471 GCF_963082655.1 Stomoxys calcitrans | reverse complement strand
GGTTCTATCAGGTAAAGTGGTACAGTATTTTTTATCAAAAAGCGGCTCATGTAGGGTATAATCCACACTGCCTGGAACATCGGATATTGCATCAAGGATAACACAGTGTCCGTAGCCGCCACATGACAGGCTATTATAACTAAGTGAATTTTATTAACATTCAAAAATGGAGGTGATGAACCCATCGTTATGTGTGCGATTTTTTTCAAAATAAGCAATACCTGCTTGGTAATAAATCTAATACCAAGCAGTACTAATCGTTTTATATTTTATCCAAGGAATAAAATAGTCCTTTTAGAAAATAGACTGCCCCTCTAACCTTACCTAACCCTATAATATCCGTCCGTCTGTCAGTTGAAATCACGATACAGTCTTTGCACAAATTATTTTTTGTTCATAGGCAGGTTAAGTTTGAAGATCGGCTGCATGGGACTATAACTCGTTATAGCCCTCATACAGACCGATCTCCCGATAGGCCAATAAAGCCGTTATGTTAGGCCGCTCGATATTCGTACCGAGTATGGTCTAGATCAGACTGCAAGTTTTTTTTTGCTTTAAGGCCTTGTATCTAAAAAAAATAATCACGAAAGGATTTCGCGAAAAGTGAACATAGTACCAACCATAAGTTATAGAGAATTTTTTCGAAATTCAATTTGCTATCTACTCAAATATTTACTTACCTGTACCGTACACGGTATGAGGCCTTTAGACCGCCATCAAAACCAGGGGTCCATGCTACCGTTACTGAGTCATGGGTAACATTAAGAATATTCAAACTAAGCGGAGTGTCTGGCTGTGAGGTTATGTCCAAACGCACCGGTTCAATGTCCTGGCCCAAATCATTTTTAGCGAAACACTCGTAGGCACCATAGTCCGCTGGGGCAACTTTCTCAATGATTAGTATGGATTCGTAGGTAAGCGAATCGATTTTCTTCTCCTCAACCTCGTACTTATAGGAACGATTGACGGGTAGGTCCTTACCCTCCTGCCGCCATATGAACTGCGGCCGGGGTGACGATTGAGCGCGACAGGGTAAGCGACCACGTTCTCCCGTCCCACTGGCGGCTCTCATCAAAGTTGGAGACTTATCGATTTCCGGAGCAACTGCAAGCAATCGCAAATGATTAACAGAAAGCCATTTAAGGACTAATTGCAATTCGTAGTTAACTGTGGATTGATTTGCATACGAGTATTTCTGGCTAAACTTACATTTGACTATCAGCAGTACATCACGACTGGTGGGATTGGCAACACGATTATCGGCAATGCAGCGGAAATTACCTACGTCTTCTCGTTGGGCATCCTTGATGTGCAGATACGAGGTGCCATTAGCAAATGTAGTAGAGGTCTTAATTGTCATGTCATAACCTAGTCGCTCCCATTTGACGTGATCTTCGGTCAGAGGTTTGCCCTCCACACTGCACGACAGCATGGCATCTTCGCCGGGATTGACAATCACATTTTCCGAAACGGCCTTAATGGTTGTACCATCTGCACAATGTCCCGTGTCGTGCAATAAACAGAAAGGAAGAAATGAAACGTCACTTAAATACTTGCGGTGGCTCTTGATGGTGTGTACTTACATTCCACCACAACGGTGACATTGATACGAGCTGCCCCCTGAGAGTTGCGAGCCTCGCACACATACACACCGGCATCGTTGCGGTACAATTTGGTGAAATTCAACTTGGATCCTTCGGCAAAAATACGTGGCTCGGCGCCATTACCGTTGCTAGGCAGCGACTGACCGTCCTTCGTCCAAGTGTAGGTAATTGACATGGGATTGGCATTGGCCTGCAAGGCAACCAACAGCGACTCTCCCTCTACACCAACGGCAGTCGAAGAGGGTGGTGGCACGAATTTGGGACGATCTAAACGTGACACAAGGTGGGTCGAGGAGATACGTATTAAAGAAATACAATACAATCCCGCCCCAATTCGTCTGAGCGGGTACAACTCTCAGCATACTTACACAACACATCCAGACTGACAGCCTCGTGCACGCTGCGCTGGAGAGCCTCGTTGGCACTTTGACATGTATACACTACGCCGTTCATTTCCTGTGTGATGTTTACTTTGAATTCCAAAGTCGAGACGGTACCACCCCACAGTCCGGGCTTGGATGTATTATTTATACCTGCGGGAACACCATCCGAAGCAATGGGGAAATAAAACAAGAAATAGTTTTGTAAACGGTGATTGCCATATAAAGAAAATAAATGCAGACGCAGTGGATGAACAGGCAGTAGCCAATGTGGCCGTCAGAAGGAGTAAGCAAAGCAGAGATGGTAGTTTGCAAGCCGGAAGTTTGCGTAAGTACATATTTCACATTTTTCTGTTCAACTTGGAAAATGCACAAAACATCCTTTTCGGCAAAACTATGAACCTGACACATTTACAAACACAGACGAACTTTTATGCGAAGAGTCAAGCGGACAAGCTTAAAGAATGCAGTTAGCCCAGCCAGTCAGCCAGCCAAGTTTACGAGTACGAATGTGAGCAAATATCTTGCAACCACACAAACAAAACACGCTTTGGTTTACGCCTTTACCAACCGACCAGCCAGCGGCATCCTTCCAGCCATACGAATAGGCAACCTACAAGTTTCTCAGGCGCCACTGCATGTAACGTAACACTGGCATTGGTGTTCGGCTGAAACATTAGGTTCCAGTGTAGGCTGGCAGCCAGGATGGATGTGCTTGGTTGCTGGGCTGGTTGCATGACACGGACTCCATACTCATCTTGTGTGGCATGTGACCACACCACTAGTTTTTCCTTTGCTGTGCGCTCCTTTTGACAACAATGACAATCCCTTGAACATCCCAATAATTTGGGCACTTTTCCAGCTTAACAACAAACCATTGTTTGCTCTGGGGTTTTTGACTTCTCTAACAATTTACTGGCTTCACTTTACACTCACACTCCGCCCCGCATAGCGCATACACACACCCTGCATGGAGCCAAAATAACTTACCCTGAATGGATATACCATCCTTCCACCACGACAACTTTGCAGGTGGGTTACTAGAACTAGAATCGCACACAATGGTCGCCTCAATGCCTGGTTTCAATTCTTCCGGTTCGATGCGTATCTTAACGGTTTCGGGAGCAACTGCAATGATTCCGTGTTTTCAAACACATACACAATAAAATTAATACTTATGTAAATTATGCGCATGGAGCAGATCCGCCAGGACCATTTCCTTCATTCTAGCTTAGCCCAATACTCACAGTGTACGCTCAGAGTGGTAGACTCGAAAAGCGGTATTTCCGTGGCACTGTTGGCCGCCTCACAACGATATTGCGCCTGGTTATCCGTTACATTTGCCAGAATCGTTATTTCGGCCGAGACAGACTTGTCGGCAGTGCGTATCACTGAGTTTATCTGGAATTAAAAGAAAACGCATAAATTATGAAAACAGTGATTTTTATTGTGGCACAACTTGGCAAATTAAATCGCACTTTTTGCCACTGCTTCCCTAGCCGCCGTGTATATTTTACTTTTTCGTAGTTTTTCTTAGGGGAAAATACATGCCATGTAAACAGCGGCTAAAGCTTGTAAAACATCTAAATATTTGACTTTATTTCACATGAGAATACACATGTGGAGTGCCAACAACTTAGCATTGGACGTTGCATAGTCAATCTTATGAGTTGATATGATATTTGTATACAGTCTCTTTACAAAGTATCTGCTTGTAGCTTTCAAGATGTTAACTAATGAGTTTCGCAAATAAAACATTAATAATGGGTATAAATTTACTAGCTGAACTCGGCTCGGATCGCCAACATGCGAACAAAATTTCCATTGATGTATCTAATCTTGAAATTCTTTCGTTGAAGGCGGCATGCACCTCAAACGAAATTTTCGATGCCTTAAGAAATGTTTTGACATATTTCGATTGAGGTACAAACTGGGCCTTAAAGGAGATACTCTATTATTGGTAATTGGGGGCAAACATCTAGACGACATATTAGATGTTTTATTCAAAATGTTTTTTATTTCGTTTTTTCTATGGTTATATTGGCAGATTCATTCTTACTTACAAAAATGTTTCGTTTATATTCGGCATTCTCCTAACCGTTCGCTCAGATTCTTTTTTTTGGAATGCGCAACCACCTCATGTCTTAATTTTATTTGGATTCCAAATTCGAAGTCTAGTCCTTTCTTTGGAGTCCTTATTGTTCTAATGGGATGCCATACCCAAGTGGACACTTTCCATCATATTTGAATGTCCGATTCGCACTCTGCTCCCAAATACCTTTCGAGTCCCATTCTCATAATCAATGTATTGATCGCTTCAGATAATTTTGGAGGTGCTTTGCTCCTACTCTTAAATACATTTCATTTTGAGTCCAATATTTTCCTGGTCGGTACTTGTACTCTACCTCCAAATTGTCCATATAGGTCATGTGCATTCGTCCAAATTCTGGGACCGACATTCTAGTTTCTGATGCGTACTGTACTCCGAAATATCTTTCATTTGAGAGCCATATTGGATTGCTGTGGCCACATATATGTATGGCGGTGCTGCGTTCCTCCCAGACACTTGAATCCAATTTTGGATATCAAATTCTTATATCACGATCTCAATGCTGTCGCATATTTAAACAAGTAATAATGTGCTACGTTCGGCCGGGCGAAATCATAGGTACCCACCATCATGCTTCCTGCTAAAAATGTACTGGGCCAGATCCAGGGGTTATAATGTTAACACAGAGAAGACTGAAATATGCCTGTTCACGAGGAAGACGAAGGGGGGCCAATTTGACGCACCATGTTTCCCCGATATCTGACAAGGTGAAATACTTAGGAGTGATCTTGGATAAGTAACTTAATTGGAAATGTCACATTCGTTAGCGTACTGAGAAGGCTCACAGATGTTAGGCACTATGAAAACGGGCCGAAATGGGGTCTAAATCCGAGGATAGTCCACTGGCTCTATAGAAGCGTGATTAGACCAATACTTACTTACGCCTCAGTAGTTTAGTGGGATAAGGACCACACAACAAGTTCTGAAAACATGTTGTTTTGGCACGGGCGGAGACTATTCTAGATATCCAACCCATTGACATACAGATTATATAAGAGGCAGCCACTGCGGCTATGAGATTTAAGGCGATGGAAGAATGGATTGAGGATGGGAGCAGCCTATACCATCGCTGTATAATCGTGGCGACGATAGAAAACCTGGAAGAAAGGGAAGAAGTTTCCCATCGGATATATGAGACGATACTCGAGGTCGAGTGCGAGGCACTGCTGCCATGCTGCCAGCGGCACAGTCTTGGACTGACGGAACCCTAGTATTGCCATCTGGAAGACCATGTTACACGGAGGACAGAGTGGGTATGGGGGTCTACATTGAGAACCCAGGGGCTGAGATCTGTTTTAGACTGCCTGACCATAATATGGTCCTGCAGGCGTAGATCCGGGCGTTCACGGAATGCGTGATGTTGTGTGGTACTAACGCGAGGACTTCGAGCGTGAACATCTTTTCGGACAAAAAAATGGCCATAAGGGCAATAACAACTAGGACGGTAATGTCACGAACAGTTTTGGAGTGTAAGAAGGAGATTAACGCCTTCTCTGAGGATGGCACAATCCGAATCGTTTGGGTGCCGGGCCATAACGGAGTCAGGGGCAATGAAAGGGCCGAAGATTTGACAGTGAAGGCCAGAGAACTTCCGTCGACAAAACTTGGTTAACCCGAAGTCTTTCGCGTCAACGCAGTCCGAAGTAGCACGGAATTCCTAACTTAAAATTTTCTTTTTCGAGGTTACTTTTTAGTTTTTAGAGCGCACAACAAGTCGATTACTGGATTAGGTGTATGTCCACAGTGGCATGGTGCGGATTAATATCAGCACCCTCTCTTCAACATAACCTAACCTAACCTATTCTAATCTAACTCAGTTTATATCTGGAATAGGTTGAACAACTCAAGTCGGGTAATGATTGACTCTTCTAGAGCCTCAAGAAGTCATATTGGGGGGTTGATTGTTGTGTGGGTCTAGGTCTATAGGTCTACCAATAGAAATACTATTGGTAGACCTATCAGATCGACAATTAGCTTGGTGATAGGAGGCACTCTACGTTCCAAATTTCAAAAAAAAAATCATTGTTGGTCTGTATCTTTAATACAGGGTAAGATAAATGGATCAACGCTGGCAACTTTCCCCTTCTCCAACTTCCAAGACGTTCCAATGTGGGCCGATATGGATAATATATGGTGTGTAAGCTGATGGGTACATTACAATAGATTTTTCAAATTTCAGCTGTATTAAGAAAACACTGAAAAAAACAAAAGCAAAATTTATATATTTTAAAATTAAACTATTTGTCTGTTAGCGCTTTCGTTTTCGGTCTTAAAATTTTATTGAGATTCCATTGACATCCATGATCCATTTGACGTCTCCCACGATGATATTTCTTGGTCGAAATTGAAATCGCGATACGGGAAACCAATGAAATGCTTCTGGCAAAAACACACTTTTGTTGACTTTTAAGTGTTTTTTGCTATACTATTCTTTGAATAGAAACCATTAAACAATGGTCTAAGGCCGGACAATATCCTACAATGGAATCTCAACATTAAACTATTTATTTATTTATTTTAGTGTCAGATCTTTTCTTTAGATCTCGTCAAGCTCTTTCCTAAATCATCCAAATTGGTTAAGTAGATCGGAAGGTTGGATAAGTGGAAAGTGGCCAACTTTGACATCCTGTATATCACCAACAACGGTTTTTTCTTGTTCGTGACCTTGCCCTCCTGCTTGTCCCTATGGCCATTTTACTGTCCATAAAGATGTTCACACTCGAAGTCCTCGCGTTAGTATCACACCACTTCACGCATTCCGTGATCGCCCGGATCTCCGCCTGATGGATCGTATTATGATCAGACAGTTTAAATAGATCTCAGTCCCTGGGTTCTCAATGTCGACACCCAGGCCTATTCTGTTCTCTAGTTTTGAGCCATCCATGTGACATGGCAATACTTGGGTACCAGCAGTCCAAGACTGTGCCGCTGCAACAGCGCCTTGCACTCGACCGCTAGTGTCGTCTCAGGTATCTGATCGGCAGCCTCTTCCCTTCCTTCCGGGTTTCCTATCGTCGCCTCTATTATACCGCGATGGGATGAGCTGCTCCCATCCTCAATTCATTCTCCCATCGCCCTAAGTCTCACAGCCGCAGTGGCTGCCTCCCACATAATCTGTATGTCAATGGGTCGGATAACTAGAATAGTCTCCAGTCCCCTAGTGGGCGTGGTCCACATTACTGGGCCTAAGCCAATACAACATATGCTCTGAACCTGTTGTATGGTCCTTATGTTTTATAAGCAGATCTCAGTTTATTTGCATTTATTTCGATGTTATGATGCACAATTATATTATCTCCATTATGGTTTTGTACTATGGTCTGCTATATATGTTATAAATAAAATAAAATTTTGTTGTTGTGATTCTCTCATATTTTAATACCAACTTTGTGATGAATATTTCTTATCGCGAAAATGTTACCAAACAATGTATATGCCTTAGAAATTCTTGTTATGATTTCTTGTAACTGGCAGCCAATTGTGATTTTTATCGCTGGACATACCAGCATATTTGTAACGAAACTTTAAAAATTTTCACTTTCTGGTTTACCATCCGCACTCGTCCGAGCTGCTTAATATACTTACTGACTGCTCTTTGCTCAATCAAAACAAAAAGGAAAAAATTTTGTGTGTGCGAATGTGTCTACACCAGTGACGAGCACACAGTTGCAATTATTCGCAAGCCTATGGGTCTGCTTTAGATTATTTTCTTGTGTACGCACAAAGTAATGAGCAATACAGTGAGTATTTTTGCCAACCACTGGTCTATATGCTCAAATACTCATCCTTTCTCTCTAGTAGGAGAGACACAAGAGAATAATTATTGGTTCAGTACACAAATAATCGTTTGCGGCCATCGAAGCACTTTCGCAATTAAAGATTATTTGGATTTACAACAAAAGGAAGGTAATTTTACCGTAGACGAAGCTGCTAACGGATTTACGGTAAACAAAGTTAGTTTCGTTGAAAAATACTACGCTTATGATTAACGTTTGACATGTTGAAGCTAAACGTAACACGGTTACAACAAAAGCAAAACTTCGTGATAAAAGTGTTTTGTTTGCCTAAAAATTTCCCAAACTTTTTATTTTTTTGCTTGTAGAGCTCAAAAATTCAAAATTCAAATCGCAGCGGCTTAAGTGGGCCTTAGTTGGTGGTCAGAGTTGTTCTCCATATACCAAATTGCATCCAAATACTACGCCTAACACAATGACAACTACCGCAGTTCGATCCGTCCGAAATTAATGCGTATAGTTTTACTTGAACGAGCATTCCAAGGCTTACATGTCACTGTAAGGTGTGCTAGTTGGAGACTTGGACAATGCCGCATGAACTGATTGTTCAATCGTTTGCATTTAGATTTAAAATTAGTTAGTAAAATTGATGGCACACTTTCTTAAATTTACATAACAAGAGTTCATAGATCTTTATGGTAAAGCCTGATTTAAAATATGCCAGCTACTGCAATGCTCCATTACGCAGCAGAAACCTCTCTATGGAATATTAACATTGTCCCGATGTCGTTGTAATTGTTTAAATCTTCATAAGACCACAAACTGTCGCTCTATCGTACACACACACAGAGCAATTCTAAAGTCCTCATATGCGTACATAAAGAAGTTAACAATAATGTAGTTGTGCAGTATACATGCGTATACGAACACAGACACACACCCACAAAGCAACATGGATGTATACATACATGTTTACCAGTGTCATTAACAAAGATAAAGAATTTCAATAAAACCTCTGGTATAAATATTATGAAAACTCAAATTCCTCTAAACAGGTAATGTTCTGTCTTGGTCTGCTAGATATCCTGTAGAAAATTTCTATGCATGCATGTTATCCAGCCACTCACTCCCACACGTGCCCACAAATGGGGAGGAATGTGCACAGCCAAAGGAACTAGCTGCTAATACGTACATATGTGTGTATGTTTGCATAGGGATATACTGCCTACAATGAGGGGATCAGATCGGAGAGAGTGGAAACTATCTAAATTATGCTTAAGTTTTGTTAGGTTGCTCTAAGAATGTTTATACAAAGCTTAATATGTTTGGAAACATATGTAAGGACTTTCATGTCCGTGTAGGTGTGCTGGAAGGAGTGTTTATGCCACCATAGTGAAATGACATCGAGATATGCATACACACAGTATACTTGTGTGTCTAGTAAATAAACAAAATAAGTGTGTGTACTTTAAATAGATGGGAATAAGTGAGACATAAAATGCTGAAACTAAAAGCTATAAAAGCCAAAACATACGCACCTAATGTAAATACGCCAGTGTGTGTGGTTTGTATTCCTTGTAACAATACATTAACTTGAACTGATATCGTATTATCTCAAAAACAGATCATGAGTAGAAATGTTTATACCGCTAGCAAAATGTCAGCTTCCAAGTTTTTTTAAAACCTTTACTATTTTTTTTTTTTTTTAATACAGATACCGAGATTGCACTTAAATCAACGATTGCAGCATCTTGATTTTCGAAAATCTGGATTTGAAATCTTCTTCATCCGTACCTAACACGGTTCACATAAATTTGTATATATAGCCTCCATCTCTAATTTGAACCTAATTGCGTTGAAATTTGAAATTCCAAGATATATGGCCCTTTTCCATATGTGACTTCTCGAGCTCATGGGTGCAAACAACTTCGAGTGGCTTCGTTCGGTTGCCTATATTTTAAAACTATTTTATTTAGTATTTTTTTGGTGAAACTCAAATAATCACAGTTTGGTCTTTTTAACAGTGTAAGTGTGCCCATCAATGGTATAGACTTTTCGAGTTATATCTGTATAAGTAAGAGAGCAGTGGTAGTTCGGAATTCCACTCTCCCCTTTCAGGTTAACCTAACCGACGTCTATGCTACAGTGTATGTAAGTACAAAACAATATAATTTTGAAGAAATCAGCGAAACACGATTTTAAGGATGTATATTAGGTCTGAACTGATTACACGTACAGTAAATTTGCATGCATATACAGTGGCACAGAAAAGTCCACATACACTTATCAAGAACATTTTTACAAAACGAAATTTTTTATATGAAAAAAATTTCTATATGATAATTCATTATATATCATTTTATTTTTGTTTAAATTTAATTTACTTTGTTTTATTTTATTTTAATTTGTTTTGTTTTATTTTATTTTATTTTATTTTATTTTATTTTATTTTATTTTATTTTATTTTATTTTATTTTATTTTATTTTATTTTATTTTATTTTATTTTATTTTATTCTCCCTTTATCAGCAACGACAGACTATCCAGCATTAAGCCTGCTGGTCTGAAATTGCAACCCTATAGCTATAACCGCAGATCTACTGCTGTAGTTGCAGCAAAATTAACTACTAACAGTCAGCATTCTTTTTTCTATGAGTGTTAGAATCCAATTTGATGCACTAAATGGTTATACAATATTTTTCCATGAAAAACATAGTTGCTAATAAAATTAAAATCAATTTTTTTATTTTTCTTCAAAAAACAAAAATTTAATTTTGAAAACAATTTTGTTAGTAAAATAAAAAAAAAAAAATTAAGAGCACAAAAAAGTTTCGTTTGCTTCCCTTTCGAGGTGAGCTTAATGATAGAAGATTTATCTTGCAAGGGAAAAGGAAAGCCAGAGATAACAACATACCCGCAACTGTGGGATGCGTTCCGCCCTGGGTTAGGGAACTTTTCAATCACATTAGGTGTGGAAGCTTCAAGGGCCATACATTGGTAAGTGGTGCTTCGAATGGAATATACTGCGAAAACGTGTTTACGATGTAAGTACGACACTAATCACTAAGTTTGTCATCTGTCACACTAGCTGTTCTCTTTCACCGCATGTGTTTCTCGTTGCAGTGATGGACTTGTTTTCCACACGACTACAAATGCCTACATGGTATACACATGTTGTTTGTGCATCGATTGGAAGTTGTATTGATGGCTTGGAACGTTAGACAACGGCAGCGGCTCTCGATTTAGCTCCGTGTGTCCAGGTACAAGTCCCGGCCTGGCTCTGTGGGATCGAGTTTTTTTTACAGTTAGAGTAAATATCATATATTTAATTGATCAATAAGCTCGTCTCTCAAGAGAAAGAAACGAGTAATTATAAATTATGGCTTAGAGGATTTTTAACCTAAAATAACTTGAATTTGAAAACATACAAAGTCAAATATATAAGGGAGCCAGAAACAAAACTCTGTCTCTACCTGTCCAATATAGACCCCAGTTTCGATTAAATAGCGAAGCATGAAATACCAGAGTCCCGTTAATTCAAGAAAGCGTATATTGTATTTGACCTCAATCTTCCTTTCCTGACCGGGAAGGCTTACAACATTGGGAAAATATCCGCAGACTTTATAATAGGACGCGTCGTAAAAGGATGGCAGTTTCTTGAAACTTGTGTTTCAAACGGCTAAAATGTAACAATAAATTTATCAGCCACCAAAATGTACACATTAACATCTCAAAAGCCTCTTACTATATATGTGGGGATAGGCAAATTGATACAACCTTAGACTTTTTGGCAACTTTTTACACCATTCAGAATATTTGGCATTGAAATTTAATAGAGGACTGTCCCTACACTTTATTAACCAGATTCTTGGAGCATATTTGTATATCGAAAACTTCTTCCCTAAAACAGTTAACAAAGGTATGTAAAACCTCTATGAGGAGTTATAAAGCCATTTGTTTTCAAAAATTGGTTGTGCTTTGTTTGATTATATATTTGTACAGCTGAACCTCACATTCTTTCGCAATATATGGAACAAAATTATCGTTTGAATATTTATTTTCAACAATTAAAATGGTTTTAGTGAAAAACTATGCTTGACTAACAGTATAACAATAAAAATACCTTTATTTAAATCCCATATGACCTAAATTGGTCTATGAATTTGCTTAGAGGGTTAAGGGTCATTTAAGTTTGGATGTTAGAAGACTTTATTTGAGCCTGATATTCTCATGGGGATTTTGAGAGTTAGAAGGCACTAAGGTTTGTGGTTGGTGGTTTTAGAGGTGGACACCCAGAAACGTGGTCCCGAAAGTGGGTATCAATTTCGTGCTCTACTCCCAAATACCTTGCATTTGAACCCCATATTGCCATTGTGGGTAAATGTGGGTGCTTTTGGGGGTGGGGTAACATTTACCATACCATTTATTTAAACTCCATATTGCCATTTGTTTAAGGGGAATTTATGGGTTGAGGCGTACCTCAAACACTGGGCCCAAAAAATTGGATAACAAATTAGTATTCTAATTTCAAATACAATTCATTTGAGCCACTTATTGCAATAATAAAATATGTCCGGTTTGGGGGTGTGAACCAAAAACTATAAACATCGTGCTCCACTTTTTTTGACACCCAAATTGCCACGATGAGCAAATACGTTCTCTTTGGGGTTGTTATGGGCGTTGGACATCTCCGAGACACTTGGTCCTCAATGTTGATATCAGATTCGTGCCCTACTCCCAAATATCTTCCATTTGAGCCCCATATTTCCATAGTTGACATACATGTCCGGTTTAAAGGATGGGGCGACTATCAGTGACATGGCCCTGAAAATATATTCCAGATTTCCCATATTGTAATGGTCAGCAAATACATCATATTTGGGAAGTGTTATGGGGATGGGGTGGCCCTATAGGCTCAATGATAAGAGACCTCCGTTTTTTTTTATAGCCGAGTCCGAACGGCGCGCCGCAGAGCGACACCTTTTTGAGGAGAAGTTTTTACTTCTCAAACTACCATATAAATGTCGCCAGCATTAGGAGGGATAACCAGCGCTAAAAAATTTTCTGATGTTCCTGCCGGGATTCGAACCCAGGCGTTCAGCGTCATAGGCGGACATGTTAACCTCTGCGCTAGCTTAAGAGCAACATATATGTGTGGCATTACATACGATCATCAAACACGCAAGGACGTTAGATATTCACTTTGTCATTGGAAGGATGAATCTTAGCGGAAGCTTGTCCTTTGTTGCGGCAGGAGTTGTATAAGTCATACATAAACTCACACACTCACAGCGCTGATAGTTTCGGAAATTGATTGGAGATTAATCTTTTTCCAGTGAGTCTTCAAGCATATTAAAGCTTATGGATGGCCACTCGCAGCTACAGATAGGTCTTCAATATCCTAAGTGCGGCACAATTGACTACTCAACCAATGATAAGCCCCTGATTGAGAAATTAAAGAACTAATTTATGCATTTCCTGATTTCAGGCATCAGAACAAACATAGGAACAGTTAGAATGGTACGAGATTTCCGGCGTGTGTTGCAAATATTTGGGATCTGCTTAAACTTAAAAAATGGGATCTTATTCCTCTCAGTGGTGTGATGGAATACACGAGTGAGGTGGAAGAGAAACTTCATGTCATCTCTCCAGCCCCCTGTTTTCTTAATCTCAGTTTTGCCATTGCTGAAGGCTGCTTTTGGCCATAATTTCTCTTCAAATCCTGCCCAAAGAAGAAATCATCTAACATATTCTGAAGTCCTTTTGCGATTCTGCTCTCAACGAGTTTTATTTCTTTTATGTAGCCGAGTAACTTTCTTTTAGATAGCCTTGGGGATTCCTTTGTGGATTTCCCTCAGAGGAAAGCTGATGGCACACCGTTGCTGCCCATTGGGACGACAGCTTTGAGCTTTCTCCATTGCATTTTCCGTTACATCTCTGGAGAAATGGTGATACATTTTTTGAGTATTCTTACTTTTAGAAATCACAACATAACTAGAAAAGCACCCATACCCATTATAGAATATATAGCACATATAATGTACTGAGGTTCAAGTTTGCATGGTAAAATACATACGACGTCCTTCAATCTTACCAATATTCCTATGATCTTCTCAATATTTATACAACCTATAACAGGCCTATGATTAAATATAACTCCACATATGGAGTTATAGCTCCTTGGAGCTACTTGACCGGGTCCGGAGGAGAGCGATGGTGTTGATCGGCGATGGTATGTGTCGAAATGTGGGCCGCGTGTTTCTGTTTTATCGATACTATTAAGGTGTTTGCCCCACAGAGGTTCGTAAGGGACACTAGATTTTCTAGGAACGCGCACCAGTATATGATCGATTGGCCAGTTGACAGAACCCTGCATAACCGTGAAAACTCGGTTTTTGTCCGAACAATACGAATGTGCAATCGACTTGCCCCTACTTACGAATATCTTTGCCTCTACTTACGACCCCCGAAAAATTTAAAACAAATGGGAATAAACACATCTCGGTGGGGGGAACCCCTCAGACTCCTGATATTTCATTCGCCAACGCAATCCACTGCATGTATTGGGGACATCCCCTGTGTGTTGGTTAAATATAAAAAAAAATTAAAGTATTAGTAGTTCACAACATGCATGGACGATAATGCTTCAAAACATGTTAAACCCTGCATTTTCTAATAAATACATAAATTTATTGGTCTGATCCTCTCAGATCACCGTATTCAAAACCCACTTAAAAAACTAACGGAAGCTTTGGGAAGGAGAACAAGTTCGCAAACAAGTCGCCCAGGGTCGCAAAAAGGTTCCCCCACGTTGAAGAGCAGTACCTACATTAAAGGGTTGCCCAAATAGTTATTAGAGTTTATGGAGCCCTAGGAACCTTAATAACAACCAACAACAACAACAAATCATACCCTTGGATTGGATGAAATATTTCCTTGCCTTTTTATATAAACTCAGCTACTTTTTCGCCAATATTATTATACCCACCAATATAGGATGGGGGTGCACTAATCTAGTCATTCCGTTTGTAGCACCTCGAAATATTCGTCTAAGACCCCAAAAGGATATTTATTCTTGACCGTCTCGACATTCTGAGTTGGTCTAGCCATGTCCATCCGTCCATCACGATAGTGGTCGAACGCGTAAAGCTAGCCGCTTGAAATTGTGCATATATCGGTTCAGATTTAGCTCCCATATAAACCGATTTCTCCATTTGACTTCTTGAGCCCCTACAAGCCGTTATGACTTCCAACAACTGTGCCAAGTACTGTCAAAATCGGTCTATAGCCTGATACAGCTCCCATAAAACCGATCTCCCTATTTGACTTCTTGAGCCCTTACAAGCAGCAATTTTTGTCCGATTTGGCATTGGATTTGTCCTCTATGATACAATTACCACATTAATCACGCTCGATAATCCTGTCTATTAGCTGTACTTTTTCCACATGCATGTGGCACCATGTTCTAGTTGACATCCATTGTGGTGGGTTTCGGGCCGGCCGAACTTAGCACTCGTTTATTTGTTTACTCCTCGTTATAATATACACATTTTCCTGATCGTGCCTTATGGGATAACTAATGAAAAATTACATCTTTATTTATTTAATTTCAATAAAACGTAAATTTTTTAAACTTAAAAACGGCGTTCCTAACCTTACCACCACTGTACATTCGAATCAAAATGAGGTTTGGAACTAGTTCCCTGGACTACTGGGTAATATGTTTGTTTCAATGTTCTGTAAAGGCTAAGAAACCACTGAACCAACCATTTTAACAGTAAGTCTTCATATCCGCGAAGAGGTTGAAAGGGTGTAGCCGCTGTCCACGAAATACAAATTTTAGATTCGTACTCCTAGATCTTCCATTTGAGTGGAATATTGTGCCGATCGTCCTAAATGGAATGTATTTTGAAAGTTCAGTAAGGATTTGATATTATTGTTTAATACGTAATAAATCCTAGAAAACCCAATACGGACATGAAGTACGATCGATAGAAAATAAAACTTCAATAAAAGTTTTTTTGGGAGTAGAAGAAAAATCTTGCATCCAAATTCAGGGTAATGTTGAGAATGGAAGGAACAGCGCGTACCCAATGTGTTACTTAGCTGATATGATTATGAAAGTATATAAAAAACAAGTAAAAAGGCGTTAAGTTCGGCCAGGCCGAACTTTGGATACCCACCACCTCGGGTATATATGCAAACCACCGTTCATCAAAATTCGGTGAAAATTTTATACCTTACGTCCCATATCAGTTATATCCAAATATGTTCCGATTTGGACCAAATACTAATAAGTACATTAGCTATATCTAAAAATAAACCGATCTGAACTATATACGACACGGATGTCGAAAAGCCTAACATTAGTTCTTGTGCCAAATTTCAGTGAAATCGGATTATAAATGCGCCTTTTATGGGGCCAAGACATTAAATCGAGATATCGGTCTACATGACAGCTATATCCAAATCGGGACCGATTTGAGCCAAGTTGCATAAAAATGTGGAAGAGCCTAACACAAAGCACTGTCCCAAATTTCAGCGAAATCGGACAATTAATGTCGCTTTTATGGGCCCAAAACCTTAAGTCGAGAGATAGGTCTATATGGCAGCTATATTCAAATCTGGACCGATCTGGGCAAAATTAAGGAAGGACGTCGATGAACCTAACCAAACTCACTGTCTTAAATTTCAGCGGAATCGGACAATAAATGCGTCTTTTATGGCCATAAAACCTAAAACCTAGATATCGGTCTATATGGCAGCTATATCTAAATCTGGACCGATCTGTGCGATATAGCAGAAGTATGTCAAGGGGCTTAACTTAACTCACTGTTCCAAATTTCGGCGACATCGGACAATAAATGAGCATTTTATGGGCCCAAAACAATAAATCAAGAAATCGGTACATATGGCAGCTATATCCAAATCTGAACCGATCTGGACCAATTTGAAGAAATATATCAAAGGGCCTAACACAACTCACTGTCCCAAATTTCAGCAAAATCGGATAATGAATGTGGCTATTATGGGCCTTAGACCATAAATCGGAGGATCGATCTATATGGCAGCTATATCCAAATCTGGATCGATCTGAGCCAAATCGATGGGCCTTACACAATTCACTGCCCCGAATTTCAACAAAATCGGATAATAAATGTGGCTTTTATGGGCCTAAGACCCTAAATCGGAGGATCGGTCTATATGGCAGCTATATCCAAATCTGGACCGATCTCAGCCAAATTGACGAAGAATGTTGAAGGGCCTAACACAACTCACTGTCCCAAATTTCATCCAAATCGGATATAAAATGTGGCTTTTATGGTCCTAAGACCCTAAATCTGAGGATCGGTCTATATGGCAGCTATATCCAAATTTGGACCGATCTGAGCCAAATTGACAAAGGATGTCGAAGAGCCCAACGCAACTCACTGTCCCAAATTTCAGCAAAATCGGATAATAAATGTGGCTTTTATGGGCCTAAGACCCTAAATCGGCGGATCGGTCTATATGGGGGCTATATCAAGATATAGTCCGATATAGCCCATCTTCGAACTTAACCTGCTTATGGACAAAAAAAAGAATCTGTGCAAAATTTCAGCTCAATATCTCAATTTTTAAAGACTGTAGCGTGATTTCAACAGACAGACGGACAGACGGACGGACATGTCTAGATCGTCTTAGATTTTTACGCTGATCAAGAATATATATACTTTATAGGGTCGGAAATGGATATTTCGATGTGTTGCAAACGGAGTGACAAAATGAATATACCCCCATCCTTCGGTGGTGGGTATAAAAATACGCAAAACAAATTAACTATTGTGGATCCGAGACGAAAGCGTAGGATGGGGGTAGACTAATATATGGGGATGGGGGTAGACTAATTTCGTCAATCCGTTTGTAAAACCTCGAAATATTCTTCAATCAAGACATGTCCGTTCGTCTGTCTGTCGAAACCACGCTTACTTTCGAAGAAGTACAGCTAGACGCTTGAAATTTTCCACAAAAGCTTCTTATTAGTGTAGGTCCGTTGGGATTGTAAATGAGCTAAATCGGTTAATGGTTTCATATAGCGGCCATATAAACCAATCATGGGTCTTGGCTGAAATTTTGCATGAACTGTTTCGTTATGATTTCCAAAAAATGTGCCAAGTATAATCTGAATCAGTCCATAACTTGATATAGCCGCCATATAAACCGATTTCCCGATTGGACTTCTTGAGCTTATAGAGGGCGCAATTCTTATCCGATGTGACTGATATTTTGCGTAAGGTATTTAGCTATGATTTCCAACAACTGTGCCAAGTATGGTCTAAATCAGTCATACAACACAACTGGGCCAAGTATGGTCTAAATCTGTCCATAACCTGATATAGCCGCTATATATAATTGACCTCCCGATTAGACTTCTTGAGTTTCTAGAGGGCGCAATTCTAATTCGATTTTCCTAAAATTGTGAACGTATCATTGGGGAATGACTTCCAACAACTGTGTTAAGTATGGTCTAAATCAGTCCATATTCTGATTTCACTTCTTGAATCCTAGACGGCGCAATTCTTATCCAATCTAGCTGAAATCGTTTTGGTATGTCTTTCAACAACTGTTCCAAGTATGATCTAAATCGACTCATAACCTGGTATAGCTGGCACATAAGCCGATCTCCCAGTTTGACTTTCTGAGCATCTTGAGTGCGCAATTATTATTCAATTGCCTGAAATTTTCGAGGTGATATTTTTCTATGACTTGTACGGCATGACAAGTACGGTCCATATCGACCAATAACATTATATATCTCATATATTTGAAGAAGTAATTCAAGGAACTCCATAAATGCGATCCATGGTGGAGGGTATATAAGATACTTGTTATTTCTCTGGGCATCAGTTTGAAAATAATGAAAGAACGAGTTTACTCAATTTCAACAATATACCATAAAGAGCACGAAATATCGATTTTATAATTATTTCAGAAACAACAAACTACTACTGTTATCTATCATCTTTATCGTCATTTAAAAAGTCTTTTGAAGTCGGTGTACTTTGTTGACTTTTTTCATTGAATAGCCAGTATATATATTTTTGTAATATATATACTGGTATAAATTACATCGATAGACCCTATTGTACCATGCATGCGAATAACATTTGCCAAAGCGAATATATAATATCGCCATGGTGAACGAGGTTTGGTGTCAACTATGCTTGAACTTAATTGCCAGTTGTGCCATTGTCCAACATTCTTATGTCACATGTCCTTCGCCTCTTAGTCTCCATCAGTTGAGGTTACTTTACGTTTATCACACACTTCAGCATACAACCATGGGACAAGGAGACAAGAAATTCTTCTTTTGAGACATCTTTAGTGCACCACACTTGGCAAATTTGCAGGTGTCAGAGTCCTGCGTAACGCCCACTTGGGTTTTGATGGCATTGTCTACGGCAAACAGTTTGCAACAGCACGATAAGTTTGTCTGAAGGAATAGGTGATGTGTTGCAAGCCTTCCGCCAACATTTGATTGCCAGCAAAAAGTGTGTAAGTAAGTGTATCCCTTAATAGCCTCTGAAATTGGCATTTTATTATTTTATCGTGCAAACAAAGGACGCTTTAATTGTGCATTTAAAAAATCATTACTCTCGTATAGAAGATGTGGCAAAGACCCGTGAACCAATCTCTCTCAGCTTGGAAAAGGACATGGCCCCTAGCGTATGACTATGTGTGGTGTGGTGTGGTGATGCAGCACCAACCGCAGGTTAACTACAGCTGTTGTGACCAACGTTTTTCATTAAAGCAATTTTATGTCCAAGCATAAAATCACAACGCAGTACCAACAGGGCATAATCGCTGTCACCACCCACATAAATAAGCCCGCTCAAAAAGGACATGTTTTTTTTTTTTTTTTTGGAGAATTTATCATCGAAACACACATGCAGGCTTTAGTAAGTGGCTAAGAAAATTTTTATTTAAATTTAACTGACAAGCATAAAAAGTTCTCAAAACTGAAAGCATTTTTTGTTTTTTTATTGCAGGTGTTACTTGGAAGCGCTTTTCCATTCCAAGATGAATTCAGAACCTTCAGTTCAATAACAAAATAGCTTGTAAGATGTATGTTACTTTTCAGGATGCACCAATAAGGTTGTGTCAAACTATCATCCGATATATATTTTTTTTATACCCACCACCGAAGGAGGACCTATATTCATTTTGTCATTCCGTTTGCAACACATCGAAATATCCATTTCCGACACTTTAAGATAAAGGGTGACCCTATAAAGTAAAGGGCGACCCTATAAAGTAAAGGGGACCCTATAAAGTAAAGGGTGAAGAGCTATAGGAAATTAAAAAAAATATATATAAAATTCAGAAAAATGCATGAAATCTTTATTTGAATCGATAATACGGACCATATATTTTAATATTTGAAGATAATTTTACACAAATGTTGACCGTGACAGCGCCTTATTCCATACTCTTGGTATACTCAATACTTTTGGCATACTCTTTCCAACATTACGGCCGGTATCTCTCGAAAAAATGCTTCAAACTTGTCCTCCAATGCGTCAATTAAAGAAAACTTGTCTGCATAGACATGAGTTTTAACATGGCCACACAAAAAATAGTCTAAAGGCGTCAAATCGCACGATCTAGGCGGCCAATTGACCGGTTTTGTATTTAATGCTACTTCCAATGCCTCTGGACATTGTGACTAGACAAATTGTAGCGACCACTGCCTTGAGGTTAAGGAGATTTCCAATGTTCCCGGCAGTGTGAATTACACCCTACCTGAGCCGCTTTTTGATAAAAAGTACTGTACCACAATTCCTGCTAGAACCGATTCGAACTACGATAACAGTAACAGAAGTTACATAGACTTTTATATGGATGGTTCCAAACTAGACGACCAGGTGGACTTTGGGGTGTACTCTAAAGATCTAGAACTGGTCATATCGAAAAGGTTACCCAGCCACTTCAGTGCGTATCAAGCGGATATCCTTGCAATAAAGGAAGTGGTGGAATGGCTAAGATATAATGTCATAACGACAAATGGAATAAATTTCTTCCCAGACAGCCAGGTAGCCATTAATTCCCTTGAGAACGTATTTCTGAACACAAAAACCGCCCTCGACTGTCGCAGATCTCTCAATGAGATGGCTGAACAGTTCAAAATTCACCTGTTCTCGGTGCCGGGCAACAGAGATATTTCAGCGAATTCTAAAGCGGACGAGCTTGCGAGACTAGGCACTACCTTACACATTCTAGGGAAACTGGAAACTGTGGGTATGTCTCTGGCAACATGTAAGCAAAGTTTTCAACACCAGGCCCTAAAGGCAACGAATGATAGATGGTCACAAAGAGGGCGCTGTGAGCATTCCAAAATTATGAAACCAAATCTTAACTTGAAGAGGTCTACCGCTTTGCTGTCACTGACTAAAATCGACGTCTCAATCATTGTGTTCGTCATAATCCAGAAAAGTCACAGTTTGGTGCGGTTTATGGGCTGGTCGCATCATTGGACCGTAATTCTTCAAATATCATGCGTATCGTAACGTAATTGTGAATTGAGAGCGCTATCGTGAGAAGATATCCAACTTTTTTTTGCCCAAAATGATAGAGCTTGACTTGCATGACATGTGGCTTCCACAAGACCGTGCCGCATTCCACACATCATGCTTAACAATGGACTTATTGAAAGGCGAGTTCGGTGAACATTTAATTTCACGTTCAGTACCGGTCAATTGGACGCCTAGATCGTGCGATTTAATGCCATTAGACTATTTTTTGTGGGAATATGGTAAAACTCATGTCTACACAGACAAACCCGATTCAAGTGTCGCATTGGAAGACAATAAAGCAATTATTTGTGAGATACCGGCCAAAGAGATTACCGTGAGATGCCGGAAAGAGTATGCCAGTGAGGGTCAACATTTGCTTGAACTAATCTCCAAACATTGAATTGTATGGACCGTGCTATCTCGATTCAAATAATGATTTCATACATTATTCTGAAATTTATGTGTTTTTTTAACTTTCCTAAAGCTCTTAAAAAATCAACCTTTATATATATTAGAAAATCTGAATAGACTTTCTCAAAATTTTGTACAATGTCTTCTTTTAAGACTTTTACTATGTGTACGGATTTTGATCTAAACCCGTTCTGGTGTAGATAAACCTCACAAACATATGGTCGTCCGATTCTTATACCATCCACCATAAGATGGGGGGTATACTAATTTCGTCATTCTGTTTGTAACTACTCGAAATATTCGTCTGAGACCCCATAAAGTATATATATTCTTGATCGTCGTGACATTTTATGTCGATCTAGCCATGTCCGTCCGTCTGTCCGTCTGTCTGTCGGAAGCACGCTAACTTCCGAAGGAGAACAGCTAGTCGCTTGAAATTTTGCACAAATACTTCTTATTAGTGTAGGTCGGTTGGTATTGTAAATGGGCCATATCGGTCCATGTTTTGATATAGCTGCCATATAAACCGATCTTGGGTCTTGATTTCTTGAGCCTCTAGAGTGCGCAATTCTTTTCCGATTGGAATGAAATTTTGCACGACGTGTTTTGCTATGATATGATATCCAACAACTGTGCCAAATGTGGTTAAAATCGGTCCATAACCTGATATAGCTGCCATATAAACCGATCTTGGGTCTTCACTTCTTGAGCCTCTAGCGTGCGCAATTCTTATCCGATCAGAATGAAATTTTGCACGACGTGTTTTGTTATGATATCCAACAACTGTGCCCAGTATGGTTGAAATCGGTTAATAACCTGATATAGCTGCCATATAAACCGATCTTGGGTCTTGACTTCTTGAGCCTCTAGAGGGCGCAATTCTTATCCGATTGAAATGAAATTTTGCACGACGTGTTTTGTTATTATATCCAACAACTGTGCCAAGTATGGTTTAAATCGGTCTATAACCTGATATAGCTGCCATATAAACCGATTTTGGGTCTTGACTTCTTGAGCCTCTAGAGGGCACAATTCTTATTCGATTTGAATGAATTTTTGCACGAAGTATTTCGTTTTGATATCCAACAACTGTGTCAAGTATGGTTGAAATCGGTCCATAACCTGATATAGCTGTCATATAAACAGATCTGGGGATTTGACTTCTTGAGCTTCTAGAGGGCGCAATTCCTATCCGAATTGGCTGAAATTTTGCATGACGTATTTTATTTTTACTTTCAACAACTGTGTCAATAAGGTTCAAATCGGTTCATAACCTGATAAGCTGTCATATAAACCGATCTGGGATCTTGACTTCTTGACCCCTAGAGGTCGCAATTACTATCCGATATGCCTGAAATTTTGTACGATGGATCCTCTCATGACCATCAACAAACGTGTTTATTATGGTCTGAATCGGTCTATAGACCGATACAGATCCCATATAAATCGTTCTCTCTATTCTTATACGAATTGGCTGAAATTTTACACAGGTCTCCAACATACAATTTAATTGTGGTCCGAACCGGACCATATCTTGATATCGCTCTAATAGCTGATCAAATGTTTTCTTATATCCTTTTTTGCCTAAAAAGAGATGCCGGGAAAAGAACTCGACAAATGCGATCCATGGTGGAGGGTATATAAGATTCGGCCCGGCCGAACTTAGCACACTTTTACTTGTTAGTAATACTACAATAATTTGGGCATTTTCTTGCTGATCCTCAAAAAATTTGCCAGCAAAGTCTCTCTTACCCAGCAAAACATATTAGAAGTTATTCTAAAAAACAGCATTTTATGCACCTCCAAAGTGTCAATGTTTGTTTTATTCCTACATCTTGGGAAGTAATCTAGAATAATATTGCTTATGCCATGTTTAAACGTTTTCATAGAATATAAACTGGAGGGAGTTCTGAATGAAATGTATTTTTTTATACCCTCCACCATAGAATGGGGGTTTACTAATTTCGTCATTCTGTTTGCAACTCCTCGAAATATTCCTCCAAGGCCCCATAAAGTATGTATATTCTTGATCGTCGTGTCATTTTAAGTCGTTCTAGCGATCTGTTGAAAGCACTCTAACTTTCGAAGGAGTAAAACTAGCCTCTTGAAATTTTGCATGAATACTTCTTATTAGTGTAGGTCAGTTGGGATTGTAAATGGGCCATATCGGTCCATGTTTTGACATAGCTGCCCTATAAACCGATTTTGGATCTTGACTTCCTGAGTCACTAGAGGGCGCAATTCTTATCCGATTTGGCTGAAATTTTGCATGAGGTGGTTTGTTACGATTTCCAACAATTGTTTTAAGCGTGGTTCAAATCTGTCCTTTACCTGATATAGCTGTCATTTAAACCGATCTGTCGTCTTGGCTTCTTCATCCTCTATAAGGCGCAATTCTTATCCGATTTGGCTGAAATTTTGCGCGAGATGTTTTGTTAAATCGGTCCATAACCTGATATAGCTGCCACATAAACCGATCTTTGAATCTTGACTTCTTGAGGCAATAGAGAGCTCAATTCTTATCAGATTTGGCTGCAACTTTTGAGTGTTTTGTTATGACTTCCAACAACTGCGCCAAATATTGTTTTTAATTGGTCCATAACCTGATAAAGCTGCCATATTAGCCGATTTCTTGAGCATCTAGGGGTCGCAATTGTTATTCGATTTGACCGAAATTTTGTACAACGACTTCTCTCATGAACTTCAACATACGTGTCAATTGAGGTCTGAATCGGTCTATAGCCTTATACAGCTTTTATATAAACCGATCTCCCTATTTTACTTCTTGAGCTTCTTAAGCCCCGAATTGGCTGAAATTTTACACAACGACTTCTACTATGGTTTTCAACATTCAATTCAATTCTGGTCGAATCGGACTATAACTTGATATATCTCCAAAATTAAATCTATTACCTTCTTTTAGCCTTTGGTTGCCTAAAAGAATATACCGGGAGAAGAACTCGACAAATGCGATCCGTGGCGGAGGGTATTTAAGATTCGGCCCGACCAAACTTAGCACGCTTTTACTTGTTTTGTTCCATACACCACTTTTGATAAGTTGAGTTAGATGGTTTAATATTAGAGTTTCATCGATTTTTTCTATGCGTTTCCTTTTTCGTACTGGTTCCCAAGATCTTATTTAAACTTCATTTTGCAAATCGATTTAAAAACATTGAGAATATTGAACTAACACAATAATAAACAAAACAACAAAATTAACTAAAAAGATGGAGAAAAAATTTTCCGTTTCTTGGTGACAACCCTATATGTTTAAAATCACAACCACAAAAACTAAATTTTTTATACATTTTTGGAAGCAAGCATTTTTTTTGGTTATGTCTCCACTGATCACTGGTGATTTTCTTAGAAATCGATTAAGATTTAGATATAGCTCCCAAAGGTCGGCTTTATCCGACTTCAGTCTCGCCGTACTAGTTTTAATATCGTTTGTTTTTTTTTTTTTTTTTTTAATTTTGTTTTGTAATCCTTCTAAAATATTTTAAAAACGTTTATAAAGCTAAGGGTTATACTGATTGTTTGTCTTCTTTTAGCTTTATGTGTTTTAGTTCTTTGTGTTTTATCAACTACAAACTATGGATTTTAATTGCTTACATTGATTCTTTTGTTTTTTTTCTTTGGCTTTGGTTATGGTATTGGGTTGAGTTGCTTGTTTCTTTATTTATGTATTCGACTGATAAACTTACCCTTTTGTCGTTTTTGTACCACGTGAGGGTAGCAAGTGGATTTCCTCCCGATGACACACATAAAAGCTTTTGCACCGAACCAGCTGGAATTATTTGTCCCTCCATGTAACCCGATATCATTGGCGGTGAAGGTGGATCTGCAAACAATCAATAAGGGAAAATTGGTTTAGAATGAAATTGGTATTGGTTTTTTATAACGAGAACTGCTAAATCGGTTGGAATATTTAGAGAAGTGCTATTCCCATTTTTGTCAGATTAGGGACATTTAAATTGCCTTTAAAAAAATTCTTTTAGCAAGCACAACTGAAAGGTTTCCATGAGTGGAATAGTTTATGTGTACGATTAAAAAGCAGTCACAATGAATTTTCCGCTATAAGGCTAGTACTAATGGTATTAAATTTGTGTTTCGCAGTGAAGGCTAAAATTTTCCACTATAATTTTTACCCTCCCTCATTGGATGGGTGTACACTTACGTAGTGTGGACGATTCTTGTTACAACCTTTAATATACGAGATAGTAATGCTTCGAATTATTTCAATTTGACTTTTTGCGCACCTGTAGGAAACGATTTCGCTGAAATTTGGGACAGTAAGTTTTACTATTCTTTTCGATAGCTACTTCATGTACTGTCCACACACGCAAAAGTAAAAGTTGGCAACGAAATTTGAGATTTTTCCTTATTAGCAAGATTTTAGTAACGAAAACGAGCCAAAGAACCAAAACATTGAAGGTAAGATGCTATCCTTAAATTTAAATTCCTATTAACTTACGGACATGACCATCCGATTAAAATGTTGATCGCTGATTGATTTTTATTTTAATTCGTAGATGACTGTCCAATTATAATTTGTTGAAAAACTCTTTTTTATACCCTCCACCATAGGATGGGTGTATACTAATTTCGTCATTCTGTTTGTAACACCTCGAAATATGCGTCCAAGACCCGATAAAGCATAAATATTCTTGATCCTCATGACATTTTAAGGCGATCTAGCCATGTCCGTCCGTCTGTCTGTCGGAAGCAAGCTAACTACCGAAGGAGTAGAGCTAGGCACTTGAAATTTTGCACAAATACCTTTTATTATTGTAGGTCGGTTGGGTTTGTAAATGGTCCAAATCGATACATATTTTGATATAGCTGCCATAAAAACCGATCTTGGGTCTTAAATTCTTGACCCTCTAGAGGACGCAATTCTCGTCCGATTTGACTGAAATGCACATGGTATTTTAATATCACTTCCAACAACTGTGCTAGGTATGGTTGTAATCGCTTAATAACCTGATATAGCTGCCATATAAGCCGATCGTGGGTCGTGACTTCTTTAGCTTTTAGAGGGCGCAATTCCCATCCGATTGAAATTTTGCATGAGGTGTTGTGCCAGGACTTCCAACAACTGTGTCAAGTATGGCGCAAATCGGTACATAACCTAATATAGCTCCCATATAAACCGATCTTGGGTCTTGACTTCTTGAGCCTCTAGAGTGCGCAATACTTATCCGATTGTAATGAAATTTTGCACGACAAGTTTTGTTATGATATCCAACAACTATGCCAAGTGTGGTTCAAATCGGTCCACAACCTGATATAGCTGCCATATAAACCGGTCTTGGGTCTTGACTTCTTGAGCCTCTAGAGTGCGCAATTCTCACCAATATGATCCTAATTGATCTTTAGATTGATATAGCTCCCATACAAACCGATCTCCCAATTTTGCTTCTTTAGCCCCTACAAGGCGAAATTCTTATCCGAATGGACTAAAATATTAAACAATGACTTCTACAATGTTCAGCATTCAATTATGGTCCGAATCGGACTTAGATTTAGCTCCAATTGCTAAACAGTTCCATTTCATTATTCTTTGTTTGCGTTACAAGAGATACCGCGCTAAGAACTCGATAAATGCAATCGATGGTGGTGTGTATATGAGATTCAGCCTGGCCGAACTTAGCACGCTCTTACTCGTAGCGTAGGACGTAATTTAAGGGAAGTTTTAAGTTTGAAAATGAAGTGTCTTGTTGGCCTAGAAGGTACAATAAAGTTTATACTATTATTAAGACGTGTGAGTTGATTTCCCCGTTTATAAGCTTCTGCATGAAAACAATACCAAGCATAAAGCGTCTTTCCAGAGACGGCAAGTTAATCAATTTCAATTGGTCTTCATGGGTAGGAAGATCCAACGAGTCTCTCCAATCTAATCGAAAATAAGGAACTGTTTCTGAATGGACCCAAATCTGTTTATAAAGAACTGATAGTTAGAAGACCATACGATGGAAACATACTCGAGCGTTGGCCTAACATTGGAAGTAAACAAATGTTTAGACAAGTACGGATCATTGAACTCTTTTGATAAAACGTAGAGTAGACATTGATCTACTCACAACAAAATCAATATGAGCATCAAATTTCATCCAGCCAAATCCCTCTGGTTGACAGCTGAATCAATAATAGAAGTACTAAAGGGTGATTTTTTTTGAGGTTAGGATTTTCATGCATTAGTATTTGACAGATCACGTGGGATTTCAGACATGGTGTCAAAGAGAAAGATGCTCAGTATGCTTTGACATTTCATCATGAATAGACTTACTAACGAGCAACGCTTGCAAATCATTGAATTTTATTACCAAAATCAGTGTTCGGTTCGAAATGTGTTCATTCACCGTAACGTTGCGTCCAACAGCATCTTTGAAAAAATACGGTCCAATGATTCCACCAGCGTACAAACCACACCAAGCAGTTCTTGAACGGCTTCTGGTTGCTCTTCACTCCAAATGCGGCAATTTTGCTTATTTACGTAGCCATTCAACCAGAAATGAGCCTCATCGCTGAACAAAATTTGTCAAAATTTGAACACATTTCGAACCGAACACTGATTTTGGTAATAAAATTTAATGATTTGCAAGCGTTGCTCGTTAGTAAGTCTATTCATGATGAAATGTCAAAGCATACTGAGCATCTTTCTCTTTGACACCATGTCTGAAATCCCACGTGATCTGTCAAATACTAATGCATGAAAATCCTAACCTCAAAAAAATCACCCTTTACTAACTACAAAATTTCCTATGAACATTCCATAGGGAACAGGGGATACTTCTCTCATATCAATGAGTGCAGGCCGATTAAAGTTTATGCTCAATGATAGGAGGCCTTCCTTTTTTTATGCCGAGTCCGAACGGCGTGCCGCATAGCGACACCACTTGGTAGAGAAGTTTTAACATGGCAGGATACCTTACAAATGTAGCTAACATTAGTAAGGGGACAACATTGGTAATCAGGGAAACCCTGACAATTGATGCTCCTTGTATGTCGACCGATCTCCTGATAAAACTACATCTGACTAGCATAAGTGGATGGAGAAGACTAGCTCCGGATTTGTTGTGTCAAACATATTTGCGTAACTGATGTTATGTGGTTATGCTCCCTGTTACACGCACAGTCATATTTCCTGTGTTTCCTTCTTCGCCAACTTGAAATTTCATGTGTTTGGTCAATTGCAGAAGAATGTTGTTATCAAACCATTCTTCGACTGACAGGGGCGAAGTGGCTTCTACCTAAATTATGTACATTATGGACATCACTCACACAATCGCCCGGCCAGGAGAGAGGGCCAGCATGGCTTAAAATAGAAGCCATTTATATACCCCATTCACGAAGCAGAACTTTTTGTTAAGCAAATATTTGGGTGCCAGCGTTCGGATCATATTTCTGGGAGCAGTCACTTTCAGGAAAAGTTCGTTTGCCTTAATGTCCTTGAATTATGTGCTTATCGCATCCTCTTCTATGACCAACATCCTTTTTTATGGAGGTAGAATTATAATTCACACAATTACAGTTTATGAGCTCATCAGCGAATGGATATGCTCAGATACCAACGAACGCACTGGAACACATAAAAAGGTTGGCTTGCACCTACAACAGCCAGTCCGGGCCGTAACATAAAAGTGGATTTGGGCTCTCCCCTCTCTCAAGTACACACTCGTGAACACCTTCGGAAAAGCAACCGAGAAAAGTTGTAAAAATTAAAAAAATTATAATAAGAATGCCGCAAGTGGATATCACCCATATACAGCAGCATACCAGCCGTCGCAGTCACCGTCGCACACACACACATGCTAATGTACACATGTACGCCACATAGGCAGAGATAGTCAGTCACCTTAATACGAGAAACGATACAGCAGAACGAAAACGCCAGATGGAGCATATCACGGAGAGTCTTACAGTGATTAAGGAGGATTCAAGCATATTATCTGTTATTTTTCATACAGCTCCCGGACCCACACTAACTCATACATCACACAAGCACAACCAGGGCTGGCACAGTAGTACAACGACCAGTACATAAAAGCGTAATAATCGCAAGCATATCTCAACACTCACAAGCCTGAAAGTGAAGTGCGTGCGGTAGGGAGGGGAGGGTGAGGGACGAGACGCACTGCTAAAGTGTGAGGTGAAACAGGGACGAGGGCGATGATGCCGAAATTATAATTTTAATTAGTCCTCTTGTAGCGAACTGAATAAAAACATTACCAACATCAGCCGCAGCAGCAGCAACACCAACCACGGCGATTTGAAAACAAAGTGGAAGTTGAAGAACTCTCGCGTTTAAAGCATGTCATAAAAACACTCGCATCCGCTCTTATCCGCTATTTTTAAACATCAAGGCTAGATACAATACGACAATGGATAGCAAAAATTTTATATTTTTACCACACAGACTACACCACACACTACTCCCATTCGACGACATTACCAGCTCTTAATTCATCTTAAGTTATTTTCATACGGCGATCCGAACGGGGACTGAATATAAGAGAAGCTTCTTGAAGCCCACCGCCAATTTGAAGCGATAGTTGTTTGAAAGAATTAAGGAATATTTTCAGCAGGCATTCAGTTTTATAAAGAAGTGCTTATATAGCAGGTCAACTTTGTCGACAAAGGAAATAATTAAATACCTTGAAGTGTTTTTTTATGGACTGCTTCTGAAATAGCTTCCTGTGTGCGTAGTATTGGGTTGCCCAAAAAGTAATAGCGGTTTTTTTAAAAGAAAGTAAATGCATTTTTAACAAAACTTAGAATGAACTTTAATCAAATATACTTTTTTACACTTTTTTTCTAAAGCAAGCTAAAAATAACAGTTGATAACTGACAAAAGAAAGAATGCAATTACAGAGTCACAAGCCGTTGAAAAAAATTGTCAACGCCGACTATATGAAAAATCCGCAATTACTTTTTGGGCAACCCAATATAAACATATTTGATTGGCCACATTTTTTAAGAGCCAAATAGTTTGTGAATGCACATCTGGTGTTCTACATTATTCTTACTAAATCTCAGAAATGGTTTCCTTCAATCTTCAGTCTCAACAACCAATTTGATAGTGCTGAATCGGTAGAGCAATTGACAAAAAATTTATATTTTAATCCACTATGCCCGCCATATTCATTCGTTTAATGGACACGGTTTTTTTGGAGATCAATATGTGTGTCGGTTTTCTCAGCTCCTCCTAAAGATTTTTAAGTGTCTTTCACATAGTTCTACATGGCGTTCCTATCGTTTCTAAAACAAGTAAAATGGCGTTCAGTTCGGCCGGGCGGAACTTTTGATGGACCGATCTGTGCCATATTGCAGAAGTATGTTAAGAGCTTATCTTAACTCACTGTTCCTAATTTCGGCGAAATCGGACAATAAATGCGCCTTTTATGGGTCCAAACCCATAAATCGAGAGATCGGTCTATATGACAGCTATATTCAAATCTGGACCGATCTGGGTTAAATTGAAGAAGGACGTCGAAGAGCCTAAGTCAACTCACTGTCCCAAATTTCAGCGACATAGGACAATAAATGCGCCTTTTATGGCCCCAAAACCTAAAACCGAGAGATCGGTCTATATGGCAGCTATATCCAAATCTGAACCGATCAGGGCCAAATTGAAGAATGATGTAAAAGGCCTAAGACAACGCACTGTCACAAATTTCAGCAAAATCGGATTATAAATGTGGTTCTTATGGGCCTAAGACCCTAAATCGGAGGATCGGTCTATATGGCAGCTATATCCAAATCTGAACCAATCTGGGCCAAATTGAGAAGGATGTCGAAGGGCCTAATACAACTCACTGTCTAGAATTTCAGCAAAATAGGATAATAAGTGTGGCTTTTATGGGCTTAAGACCCTTAATCGGAGAATCGGTCTATATGGCAGCTATATCCAAATCTGGACCGATCTGGGCCAAATAGACGAAGAATGTCGAAAGGCCTAACTTAACACACTGTTCTAAATTTCATTAAAATCGGATAATAAATGTGGCTTTTATGGGCCTAAAACCATAAATCGGAGTATCGGTCTATATGGAAGCTATAACCAAATCTGGACCGATCTAGGCCAAATTAACGAAGGATGTCGAAGGACCTAACACATCCCACTGTTCCAAATTTCAGCATAATCTGATAATAAATGTGGCTTTTATGGGCCTAAGACCCCAACCCACTGTCCTAAATTTCAGCAATATCGGATAATAAAAGTGACTTATGGGCCTAAGACCCTAAATCGGAGGATCGTTTTATATGGCAGCTATATCCGAATCTGGACCGATCTTGACCAAATTGGCGAAGGATGTCGAAGGGACTAACGCCTTTTATAGGCCTAAGACCCTAAATCGGCGGATCGTTCTATATGGGCGCTATATCAAGATATAGTCCGATATAGCCCATCTTCGAACTTAACTTGCCTATGGACAAAAAAAGAATCTGTGCAAAGTTTCAGCTCAATATCTCCATTTTTAAAGGCTGTAACGTGATTTCAACAGACAGATGGACAGACGAACGGTGGTGGTTATAAAAATCTATTGAACAGTCACAGTAAGTTGTTTGTCCATCTTTCAATACAGAAAGAATGTTTAGAAGGCCAGTTTTTTTTTTACCCACCCAACATAGTCATTCCATTTGTAACCCCTCGATATATTGATCTGAGATATCCGTCCGTCCGGCTTTCTGTCGAAATCATGATAGCCGTCGGCTCATGAAGCTTGAAATTTTGCACAGATACTTACTATTGATGTAGATCGTTGGGGATTGCAAGTGGGCCATATCGGTTCAGATTTTGATATAGCTCCCGATTTGAATTCTTGAGCCCCTGAAAGCCGCATTTTTTGTCCGATTTGGCTAAAATTGTGCACACAGCGTTCTGTTATGACTTCCAACAACTGTGCCAAGTACGATCCAAATCGGTCCATATAGTGCTATACATTTGGAAAAATTAGTCAGTTGATATCAATAGCTGTCTGCGGATATTTAATTAACAATTTTAAACTTTCGAAAAAATCCATTAAAAATTTTTTAACTTCTAAACAACATTTGAGGCATTTGCCATAGAATAATAAAAAAATGCCAATTTTAGGTGTTAATTTTTTGCTTCAAAGCGTAAATAATTTCGATCAAAAATTAGCAAATTGTGAAAAATGGGGAAAATTTTACGTTATATGCTTGCAATATGAAAGGTAAGATGGGATATAAACATTTTTGAAATATTTATGACCACTTGAAACTTTTTTATTTTTTTACCGTTTGAAGACAGCAGAAAATGTTTTCTGTTTACTGCTGTCCCAATTTCAGCAGACTTTCTGCTGTTACAAAAAAAGTTGTTGCTGTTATTACAAACAAATTTCTATGTGTGTAGCTCCCATATAAACCTATCTCCCGATTTGATTTCCTGAGCATTTAGAGGGTTCAATTATTATCTGATTTACTTAAAATTTTGCATATGGTGTTCTGTTACGACTTCGAACAACTGTGACAAGTACGGTTCAAATCGGTTTATAACCTGATATAGCTCCCATACAAACCGATCTCCCGATTTCACTTCTTAAGCCCCTGCAAGTCACAATTTTTGTCCGATTTGGCTTAAATTTTCCATATGGTATTCTGTTATGACTTCCAAAAACTGTGCCAAGTACGATCTAAATCCGTTTATAACTTGATACAGCACCATATAAACCGATCTCCCGATTTGACTTCTTAAGCCCTTAGAAGCCGCAATTTTTGCCCAATTTGACTGACATTTTGCATGTAGTGTTCTCTTATGGCATTCAACAACGGTTCTAAGTAAAGTCCAAGTCGACTATAGCCTGATATAGCTGCTACTTAAACCGGTCTCCCGTTTTGACTTCTTGAGTCTTTACAAACCGCTCTTTTCAGTTTCGACTTCCAACAAATGTGCGAAATACAGTCTTAATCAGTCTATAACCTTATCAAGCTTCCACATAAACTGGTCTCTCGATTTTCCTTGTTCGATTCTTAGAAGCTTTAATTTTTGGTGGTTTGACAGATGTTTGGTATGTCGAATAAAATTATGCCCTTCAACTAAATTTAGTTTATATAAATTTTTAGCAGATTCCATAGTTGTGGGTTCCCAAGATTCGGCCCGGCGAACTGAGCACGCTTTAACTTGTCATTCCCTGTTCTGTTAGCATGTCCGCCTATGACGCTGAACGCCTGGGTTCGAATCCGGTCGAGAACTTCAGAAAAAAAAAAATGTAAGCGGTGGTTATCTTCTCCTAATGCTGGCGGGTGAGGTATTGTCCTGTAAAAAAATCTCCCCAAAGAGGTGTCGCTCTGCAGCAATCTGTTCGGTCTCGTCTATGAAAAGGAAGCCCCTTATCATTGCGATCAAAGTTGAATCGGACAGCAAGCATATTGTCCTGGAGAAACAAACAAGGAAATCTGGTATCAGTTACTGATTGTGGGCTTGGTATATGGAATGCTTTCACCATCTACTAGTATCCGATAGTGGCAGCAAAGAAGATGCCATAGAATGTATAACCTAGTACGAATGGGGTCTACGTTGTAGTTTCCTGGGTGAAGAACTACACAACCGTATGAGCTAATGGATACTGTTGAGACGTATGCCTGATGCATATGCCTAAACAGTATCTCGACTCCGGTCTTAAATGGTTAAGCTGCCATATGCCCTTTCCGGCTTGAAGAACGAAAACGTGAAGAACGAATACTCTCCTGTCAATTTCTCATTTCTTCCTATCTTTGAGTATTCGCACTTCGAGCCTGCTTGCGCACATGCCGGCTTAACTATTTAAGACCGGGGGCGGGATACAGTGGAGGCGTATGCCTTATGCATACGAGACAAAACGTATGTACCAAATACGTTGAAAAAAGTCTCCTTTCCATCTCATATTTTCGAGCATAATGTCAATAATTAAAATCTAAAGTCAACTAAGTAATTGAGTTCTATCATTCACCAAACGTGGACCAGATATTCATAATGCGCCAAATCCTGGAAAGGATCAGCACTTACCATCTTTTTTAAAGGCACTCGGTCGGAATTGATCAAGTCTCCGTGACAAGTTTGGCTAAGACTTAAGGCATGGCGTACTACGGGGCCATGACCGTCTTTTTCAAAATTGCGAAGACAATGATAGGCGAATATCCTCATATTGAGCCATCAGGCGGTGCAGTGGCGGGACGAGGAGATTATCACCGATTCTTTCCATATTGGGAAGACATGGATAAGTAAAGATCCTAGTAGTAAAACATCAGGGCGAAAGACCCAATACCGACGACGGAACCATTAACGACTTCCTCGAGATTAGAAAGACTAGAATTGATAAAGATCCTAATGCTAAAACATCAGGTAGTGCAGTGATAATGAACTCAATGCCGTCTTACGCACACGAAGTCGACAACGAGACCACAACCTACTCCCAAGAAGCCCATGATAGATTGGATTGAATAGAGGGTGCAGATATTAATCTGGCCCCTGCCACTATAGACATTCACCTAAGCCAGTAATCGGCTTGTTGTGCGCTCTAAAAACTAAAAAGTAACCTCGAAAAAGAAAATTTTTAATTAGGAATTCCGTGCTACTTACAAAATCTTTAATTGTTTACCATACCAAGTTGGTTCATGCCTTATATTGTGTTCCCACCTAAGTACCGGTGTCTGCTGGCTGCGAAAGCCAGCCAAATGACGAAGAAAATGCTCCAAAGTTTAATCATCTTCCCCGCATGCCTTACACATGCAATCACTTGCCACACCGATTTTACATAAGTGAGCTCGTAGTCCTATGTGTCCCGTCATGAACTCCATGATACTGACCTCCTTCTTACTTCCTTTCAGTAATCCTTTCTGGATCCTCCTCCAAGACTGGTGTCACGGACTCGTCATCAGATATCTTGCGGAGTTTTGAATTAAATCTTGTAACATGACACACCCTGATTGTGCTACCTTTTTGGTTCGCCCCCCATAATTTATTTTAGTGGTGCACGTCATATCTGATGAGATTTACCCTATCCAGCACCAGGGGGCGACCGGTGGGAGAAGTAGCATGTACTCTCAGCACGGACCTATCCTAATGTGAAAGCTACAAAAATGTGGATAGTAAAACCGGTCAAACAGAGAAAGTCGGGAACTCGAGAGAGAAACTCAACAAATGTATCTTCCTTGCTACCGCTATAAACGAAACGAGCACCAGTGTTAAAATAGGACGAAGAATAATATTGGCTAATAGCTGCTACTTGGGATTAAGCACGCAGTGCAGGAGCAAAAACAATTATTACACTACGCGAGGCACTGATATTACTCATGTTCATAAGCGTACTCATGTTCTCTGGGGGGTGGGCTAAGCACCCCCAGAAAAGTTTTAGTTTGATTTCTAATTCAAATAAGAAGTAAATATATGGGAAGTTGCAATTATGAGGATAAAATTTGTTGTCAAATTATTGCATATTGTGTTTGGACACAGAATCGTGTATGTTGTAGCATACAATGCCTGGTTGTGTTCGACACACACACATTACTAACATGCGGAAACTGGGTAACACACAGGTGACATCCGTGTCCTCAACGAAATACCAACTTGCTATCGAAAGCAATCCGTCGTAAGGGCGTGTAAATATTTGTGCATTTGTCCGCCAAACATTGGAATAAATGGGCTGTACATTGAACAGAACCTGGCATCCTACGTCCCCACACAGAGTGGCTTCACCTTCGTCAAAGTCAATGACACAGTTGGAGCAACTTTTCTACAATTCTGATACAGACGACCATAACATGCATTAACTTGTGACTTTCAACGTAGGGCTGGGTATGTGTGTGTGCTTAACATGCTTATCCGACGACAGACACACATACACACATGTGTAACGAGACATGATAACAAGTCAAAGTCATTGCGTTACATGCTCCAAATATGTATTTGCAACAAATGAAGAGTGACATGAAACAGGATAATTCAGTTAAACGCGTTTGCGATGTACAACTCTTTGCAATTGTCAAGTTACTTATCTGATCTCAATCCGTGTCTGTATCCGCATCTGTAACAGTGTGCCTGCGAGGGTATGTGTATCCATATAAAGGTAATTTATGCATATGATGGAATCCCAACATGTGCGCATTAGGGTGATGACTTTTAGATTTTTTTTTCTCAAAAATTATTTCCTGTTGCACGAATGAATGAACTCTTGCCCATTTATAAATACTAAAATAAAGTTTATTCCATTTAAATATTAAAAAAAGGTCCCGCACAAACCACTTTGAAAAAAATTTTTTCAAATAAAATTTTTTTTTCAATTATACAAATCTAAAACGGAGAAATGTGTCCAGTCTTATAACTTTCTCGAAAAGCCACACTATCTATGAACAAATTGACTTTGGTTTTTATTAAAAATTAAATAAAAGTAACTCACTTTGAATCGAATGTACATTGGTGGCCATGTAATTAGGGACACCGCTTTAATTTACTCATCCGAATTTAAACTTGCACCACTCCCAAAGCTTCCAAAAGTTTTTTAATGGGTTTGAATACGGGGATCTGGGAGAATCAGATCAATCTAAATCTATATTTTTTTTTGAAAAAACACGTTTTAACTCTCCTGTTAGCAAGTTTTAGAGCATTCTCGTCCATAATAACGAATGAAGTTGGCATGTTGTATGGTATGTGAACCACAATATCTTTCATTGCATTTTTCGTTACATCTCTATAGAAATAATGATCCATTCTTTGGGTATTCGTAAGCTAAGGAACCATTATGTTGATGATGGAAGATCAGGATTTATAGCCTTTAAGGTATACTGAGGGTCAATTTTTTTGTTTGGCGGACGTCGTATGTATTTTACCGTGCAAGTCAAACAAGAAACTTGACCCTCAGTACATTTTTAAGGCCATAATCCTGATGGAGGCAACATAATGGGTATGGGTGGGGTGGGTCGCAGAAGGACTCCGGAATGTGTTAGATGAGTTCAACCCATAGGTATTAATTGTGATGGTTGTTGCCGCTTCAACAAGCGTGAATACCGACAAAAAGACAGGCGTTGTAGTTTGAATGCTGTAAAGGTCAACCCACACCTAAGTTCATCGGTTGCCAGCACCAAGTGCTGGATCGCGTTTTTCGCGTTGTCATGGACCATAGGCTCCATGAATCGACTAAATCACCAAACATCAATTACTTCTTTGGGCTTGATTTGAAGAGCGATTATGACCAATTGAAGGCATCCTTCAGCAATGATAAATGGTAACTAAGATTATGAAAACAGGGGGCTGGTACTCCATCACCTTCACTGAAAAGAGTGAGATCCTATTTTCAAAGTATAAGCAGTTCCCAAATATCTGCAATACATGCTTGCCATTCTATTGGGTTGCCCAAAAAGTAATTGCGGATTTTTTAAAAGAAAGTAAATGCATTTTTAATAAAACTTAGAATGAACTTCAATCAAATATACTTTTTTTACACTTTTTTTCTAAAGCAAGCTAAAAGTAACAGCTGATAACTGACAGAAGAAAGAATGCAATTACAGAGTCACAAGCTGTGAAAAAATTTGTCAACGCCGACTATATGAAAAATTCGCAATTACTTTTTGGGCAACCCAATAGCATTTCCTGTATTTATTCTGATGCCTGAAACCCGGAACAGGTTGTGAAAATCTGTTCATAAATTTCTCTCTCATGGGCTGATCATTAGTTGAATAGTCAATTGTTCCGCACTAAAGATTTTAAAGATAGGTCTTCAAAATCTGTAGCTCTGAATGACTATCCAAAAGATCACAAATGCGTGAAGAACCACTGGAAAAGAGATATATCTCCAATCAACATTGCCGAAACAACCAGTGCTCTGAGCGTGCGATAAAAGTTATGTAAGACTTTTACAACTCCTGCTGCAACAAGTACAACCTCCAACTAAGCTTCATCCTCTCCAATGAATATCTAACGTCCTTGTGTGTTTGATGATATATAGATAATAAAAATTTGGAATCATTTTGTGCATGAGGTTTTTTATCGAAGAACCTTAAGTGTAAAATTTTATCTAATCTTTAAGTGGATATTTTTATTCGTTCGAACGCTATCGTGATTTCGACAAAATTACGGAAGGGCATGGATCAAAAGACTTGGAATATCAAGGCCACCAAAAATATATGTTCTTTAGATAAATGAACATGAAAAGTAAATTGAAAAAAAAAAAAAATTGGAAATGGCAGCACTAAAAGCGATGAACTTATTTTTTTGATGACGAAATATTTACGATAAATGTCGGTTTTGCGTTCTGGCTTCCGATGCAGATGGCGCAAAACAAACTCAGACTGCATCATGTCATTCTAAACACCTGATTTAAGGAAGTAAAAGGCAATGTGTACACGTATTATAACCAAATTTTAGAAGGAGAAGGAACGTGTTTATGGCTTGCTATGTAAAATGGTAAAAGGAAAGAAAACAGAATGCCTGTTTACAGGCTTTACACCTTATTCCAGACATACAACCGACTACGAATGAAAAACTGAAACGAACTCAGGTCTTATAAACGGAGCACTGCCATTGAAGGTATTAAACACGCCTGAAAACGGCAATCACCCAGAACCGAACCTTATCAAAACACCCACAACCGAACCTTATCAAATCTCGTTGACAGAAAGTGTACTCCGCGAGAAACTATTTCACTTAGCTGTTTGCGGTTTACTATATGGATCCCAAAGTCGACTTTCGACTAATCGATTAATCGAAAAGTCGAAGTCAACCGACTACGAATGAAAAACTGAAACGAACTCAGGTCTTATAAACGGAGCACTGCCATTGAAGGTATTAAACACGCCTGAAAACGGCAATCACCCAGAACCGAACCTTATCAAAACACCCACAACCGAACCTTATCAAATCTCGTTGAAAGAAAGTGTACTCCGCGAGAAACTATTTCACTTAGCAGTTTGCGGTTTACTATAGGGATCCCAAAGTCGACTTTCGACTAATCGATTAATCGAAAAGTCGAAGTCGACTTTCAATGAGAAAAAACTTGAATAATCGATTTTGAAGTCGAATAGTCAAAAAGAAAGCTGCACTGAGCTGCTAGTTAGTGATGCATTGCAAAAAATTTAGTTCATTAAACCAGAATTGTTTCCAATTATTCTAGAATGCATTTGGGAACTTTGTTCTCAAGTGTTACGATTCATTGCATTTTGGTTTACGCTTGTTGCTTTAATATATTTTTATTTTTATTTATTTATATATATATATTGGAGATGCAAATGGAAAAGGAAAGCCAAAGATAGCAACACACACCAACCACTATGGGACGCGTTTCGTCTTTGGTAAAAAGACTCAACCATATTGGGTGTGATGGCTTCAAGGGCCGTGCGTTAGTATGTTGTTTGAATCGTATTAATAGCAAAAACGCATCTATGATACAATTGTCACATTAACCAAGCTCGACGACCCTGCTTTTTAGTTGTACTTTTTCCAATGCATTTATTTTAAAAAGTCTTCTAACCAAAGACGAAACGCGTCCCATAGTGGTTGGTGTGTTGCTATCTTTGGCTTTCGTTTTCCATTTTTTTGAAAAATGGTTTTTTATAATACCGGATAGAATAGAGGTAATTGTGTTTTTTTTTTTTTTTTGATTTTTATAGAGAACTTTGTAGAGAATAAAAGTTCGTTAATCATATGTGCAATATAATGTGAAGTTCTACTTGGGTTTTAACATTCAGAAAAACACTAGAAGTTGGCTAGGAAATATAGACCACTTCAAGCTTTAATTCAAATAAAAAAAATGGGGAAATATAAGCGGGAATGTGGAAACTTTGGAAATTTAGTAAAAAAAAACTGTCATGTTAGCATTACGATAGCGGCGGGTGAGGTTTGATATAAAAAATGCGCCAATTTTACTTTTAAAACTTTTTTCTTAATACCTCCGCTTTATGAAAATACAAAGAAATGATTAACCTTGATAGCAAAAGTTACGGAAAATTGTAGGAAAAAGAAAGTATCGTATTTAAAAATTTTGTAAATTTTTGACATATAGCCGATAAAGTCGGCTATTTGATAAAATCAAAAGTCGACTTTTTACAAAAGTAGTCGAAAAGTGGACTTTTGCCGTTTGTAACGACAGGTTTCCCCTCGTGTGCTGGGGTATAACTCGCGGGGAAGGGTCCGTCACAGAAATTTATATTTGCCGAGACTAGAGTAGAGAACACGGAGTCAGGTTTTGGTTTTACAAATCTGTTTATTTAACTCAGGAAAAGTTCCTTAACGATTTAAACACTAAGGCCGAGACCTGGGATGGTTCTCTGTTGTGCCGAGCTAGGGGTACTTCGACGGTGGCTGCGCTCGTGAGACCTGGTACGGTTCTCTGGTGTGGGAACCCGGGTGTACTTCGATGGTGGCCGCGTCTGGGAGGCCTGGTACGGTTCTCGGTTGTATGAGACCTGGCCCGGTTCTCAGCTGTACGAATCCTGGTATGGTTCCCGGTTGTATGAGACCTGGTACGGTTCTCAGCTGTGAGCCCGGATGTCCCTGGACAGGGGCGTAAGAGGACTATGGCAAACCGCTCTGAGGAAGGGGTCCTGCTGGCGTGGACGATCGCAGTGCGAGATGGGTGAAGACCTGGACCGGTTCTTGCACCCTGGTGAGTGGCTTGGCGTGGGGTCCGCGAAGTGGGATCGTGGGACCGTCCGTCTTTCGTCAGTTATGTCCCTACCGTGCGGTGTCGGTCGGGGTCTATCGCTAACGCGGCGTACCCAATGTGGCGCAAAACAACTGCCCACGGACGTTCGCGGTGTCGGCGGGAAACACGAGGCTAAAACGGTGCAGTGGCCACGAAAGTTCACTGGTTGCGGGAGAGTTTAACGAAGCGGTTACGTTGCAGTGACCACGAGAGTTCACTGTCTACGGGTCTCAGACAGCAAAGATTAACGAAGCATTTACGTTGCAGTGTCCACGAAAGTTCACTGTTTGCGGGAAGGTCTAACGAAGCGTCTACGGTGCAGGGACCACGAAAGTTCACTGGTTGCGGGGCTCAGACGGCAAAGATTAACGAAGCATTTACGTTGCAGTGACCACGAAAGTTCACTGTTTGCGGGAAGGCCTAACGAAGCGTCTACGGTGCAGTGACCACGAAGGTTCACTGTTTGCGGGGCTCAGACGGCAAAGATTAACGTAGCATTTACGTTGCAGTGACCACGGAAGTTCACTGTTGCGGGAAAGTTTAACGGAGTGGTTATGTTGCAGTGACCACGAAAGTTCACTGGTTGCGGGAAAGTCTAACGAAGCGGTTACGTTGCAGTGACCACGAAAGTTCACTGTTTACGGGGCTCAGACGGCAAAGATTAACGCTAATACACGGCTCTCGAACACTGTCACTTTAGTCTTTTTGTCCATGTCACTTAGCACTTTTCACTCTACTCACCGATATCTCCTTGGCTTCACACTCGTTGCTTCGCCTCCGACGGTGGACTTCTGATCTCCTTTGCCTGTTGCACCCCTCCTTTTATTCGTTCTCACTCATACCTGGTTTTCAAATTCACCACAGCAGCGATCATCCAACGCCAGGCATTCTCCCTTCAACCATCCAATGTACATGCGTATGGTCGCTGTCGTTGCTGGCTGACCAACAATCATGTGGGGCCCTTGCCTATGCCAACCACATGTGCGTGTGTGTGTCCCTTGTTGTGGCTGGCTGACCAACGCATCAGCATAGCCCTTTGTCTATCCAACAGCCATGTGCATGCGTTTGTTCGTTGTCGTTGGTGGCTGCCTACCCATCCTGAGTGTCGCCGTGGTGTCTGGCTGCCGTGAATATCACTACCATTGGCTATGCTATTTTGTTTGTAGTCATACGGTAACTTGTTATGATCATTTTTGGAGCTAACTTGTAAACAAGTATGAGGGCCACTCATTCAGGCGGGAAATCACTGCCTGTTTCTTTTTTTTGGGAACAAAATGATAAAATGGTCATGGGCAAAACAATCGATACTGGCAAGGCGTACACACAGCGAATACACTGTGAGAAATTACCGATTAGTTACTACTACAAAGTACACTGAGAAAAATAATTCATTTAAATTAATTCATTAATTCAAATTCATTAACCCAAATTCATTTTAAATAATTCAACATAAAAAAGGCAACACAGGTTAAACACGAATGGAGACGCCACTGAGTGTGGACGGAAACGAGCCAGCGACTTCCGTCATCACACTACTCCCCTCCTCCGGGAAGAGCTGGTTCATCTCGGCATTACGAACACCTTCCCTTGGCGGTTAACCATAATGCGGTAGCGGCGGCCGCAGATCTCCACTACCTTCTTGTACTGCCGATGCGGCACATGGAAGGCTAGGGCTACCCGGATGTGGCGTTGGAGGGCCGGCTGGACCTCGTCCGGCAAGCGCTCTTGGCAGTTGTAGGCGTAGTTCCGCTGTAGAGGTGGCGTCGGTACCACAATTGCGCTGGACAATCGTGCTGGTGGCGGGGTCGGGACCCGGGTCGCTGTCAAGCGTGGGTTTCGCCTGGACGTCGGCATCTCCGTCTCGGAAGCGGTCGAATCAACGTAACGCGGCGACGTCGACACAGCCGGTGCAGGTCCCATCACGCCTAGCTCCTCAGCTGATGACTCATCGGAACTCTGAGCTGGGGATACCTCGGGCGGCGGGGTCGGTGGATTTGAGGGTACGAACCTGAAGGGGCGCGGTAGCGAGTTTGGCAGTACCTCCTCGTCGGATGACAATTCCACAATTTGTATTACCTCCAGCGGGGGCGTCGGTGGACGTCTAGGTAGCAACCGGTATGGCCGCGTCGGTGTCGGCGGCCCCTCGGAGTCTGACGACAGGACGATTGTGTCCTGGATGGGTGCGGTCGGCCTACGCACTAGGGGTTCCACCAGCGGTCTCTGTGCCGGGGGTGTTGCTGGCCTCAGCCTGGGTTGCGCCTCACCGCTAGTTTGCCCCGGTGCCATGGCTGGCCTGGGTATTGGTCGCACCGCCACTACCGGGCGCGAGACGGGCTTGGTCACCATCCTCTCCAGCCTTACGTAGCACGGGGGTAGCTGCAACTGCTGTGGCCGAGGAGACTTCGAGGTCCGTCTGCGGGATTCTAGCGGGCGCCTTCTGCGGGGAATTGATCGGCCGGGGCCTCGGCTGCCTTGTGCAGTCTCTTGCTGTTGCCACTGCTGCTTGAAATAGGCCTTTGTTTTCACCGGGGTCTGTTCGGGATCCATGATTGGGTGCGGCGGTAACGCTGTAGGTGAAGTATCTAGAGACGGGCGGGAAGAGATTGGAGAGGTAATACTTAAGCAATGTTCTACCGTTCTTTTCGCGTTAGTGTGTTGGTCAACTTCGTCCGCTGTAGTAAGAGGTTTTATCTCGCTGAGATGGGCTGTTCGGACGTCTCCTTTGACACGTCCACGTACACTGACTATTACTGGGGACGGATAACTCAGAACCTCGTACGGGCCATCGTATTTTGGGGCGAGCTTCGCTGCAAAGCTATCGATGGCCTTGGACAGCGGGTGTTGCCGAACTAACACCAGGTCTCCTACTGCTGGTTTCCATGACCTTCGCCTCAGGTTGTAGTGTCTTCTTTGATCTTCCCCCGATCGTCCCAGCTGATTGCGTACAATCTTGAAGACTTCGCGAAGTTCCTTGGCTTTGTCGTTGGGGTCCTGCTTCCTTGTGCCAGTTCCAATGGCACATTCGTCGTACAAAGCGCTAGGCAAACGAGGTTCTCGACCCTGCACTAAATATGCGGGGCTGTAGCCAGTAGATTCGGATGTGCTCGTATTGACCGCGAGGTTTATCTCCGGTATGTGCTCATCCCATTTGTTGTGTTGATTTTTACAGAGCTGAGCTATCATAGTCTTCACGGTTCTATTGGCTCGTTCCGTGGGGTTCTCCTGCGGAGTGTATGGCGCGGTAAATTGTCTTCGCACACCGATCTCTTGCAGGTATTTTTCCAGTACTCGACTGGTAAACTGGCTGCCATTGTCGGTGATAAAGACTTTCGGAGTACCAAACCTACCAAGTATTCGCTCACGAAATGCCTTGACCACTCCCTCGACAGTTGCCTTCCGTTGTGGCACCAGCTCAACCCATTTGGAGAATCGGTCGATAAACACCAGCAACGTCGTGTTCCCATGCTTGGTTCTTGGGAGCGGGCCCACAAAATCGGCGCACACGGTTGCCCACGGCTCTTCTGGAATACTCAGTAACATTTCTCCTGCTGGTGCCCGCTGACTTGGTTTGTACCGTTGACAGGATTCGCAGCTCTTGACGAATTTCGATATATCCCGCAGCATTCCCGGCCAGTAGTACCGACTACATACCCGGCTGATTGTCTTCCGTACACCCAGATGACCTGCCGCTGGCTGACTATGATTCTCGTGGAGCACACGGGAACGTAGAGGGGTCGGGACGCAGAGTTTCCAAGGTGTGCAATCCACATCAGTGGGATGGCGGGTGATATGCCGATAGAGTTGGCCACCAACCAAGGAATAGTCGGGAAACTTTGCTGGGTTCTTTTGCATTTCGGCAAGTCGTGTCTTGATCCAGCAACAGTCTTCAGTGGTTTCCGCCACGGCTCTATGCAGAGTTTCGATGGGTTGACGGGACAGGGCATCTGCCACCACGTTGAGTCCTCCTTTACGGTACTTGATCGTATACGTATATTGCTGTAGCTCCAAAGCCCATCTAGCTAATCGGCCGGTTGGGTTGTCGATGGAGTTGAGCCACTTTAGCGCCAGATGATCGGTTAACACTTGGAACTGGTATCCTTCGAGATATGGCCTCATTTTCCTTATTCCCCACACGATAGCCAGGCATTCCTTTTCAGTTGCCGAGTAGTTCTTCTCGGCCGCATTCAGAGTTCGGCTGGCATAGGCAATAACCCGCTCACCTTCCTCGAACTCCTGGGTAAGTACTGCGCCAAGACCGTAGTCACTCGCATCGGTTTGCAGGAGGAACATCCGCCCGAAATCTGGACACGCTAGCACCGGCGCCTGGGTTAATTGCGCTTTCAAAAGTTCAAACACCGTTTGTTGTTCCTCTGTCCACCGCCAGTGTTTACCCTTCTTCAGGAGTGACGTCAGAGGATGTGCGGTCGTGGCAAACTCGGGGACAAATCGTCTGTACCACGAGACTACTCCCATGAATCGCCTTAACTCTTTCGGAGTCGTGGGCGCTTTCATTTCTTGTATTGCAGCTACTTTGTCTGGATCGGTATGTATGCCCTGTCCGCTGACCACGTGTCCAAGGTATTTCGTTTCTCGTTTAAAAAACTCACATTTTTCGGGATTAATGCGCAGATTGGCCGCCCGAAGTCGACGGAAAACTTCCTGCAAATTAGCCAGGTGCTCCTCCAGTGTTCTTCCAATGACAATAATATCGTCTAAATAGGCGAAGGCGAAGGGTTCGAGTTCAGGCCCGATTACACTGTCGAGGGCTCGTTGAAACGTTGCGGGCGCAGAATGCAGGCCAAATGGCATTACTCGCCACTGGAATAAGCCACGCCCCGCGACAGTAAAGGCCGTATATTTCTTGCTGTCTTCGTCGAGGGGTATCTGCCAATACCCGTCCTTCAAGTCCAAGCTACTGACGTACCTGGCTTCGCGCAAGCGGTCCAGGATTGAAGTAATACGTGGCAGCGGGTAGGCATCCGGATCGGACCTACTGTTCAGGTGGCGGAAGTCCATGCAGAGACGCCAGGTACCATTCCTCTTCTGGGCCAAGGTAATGGGCGAACTGTAGGCACTTCTGGACGGTTCGATAAATCCACTAGCTAGGAGTTCGTTAATCTTCGCATCAATTATGGCCTGCATGGCAGGGTTTCGTGCCGCATATCTTAGTTTAAAAGGCCGATCATCCGTCATTACGATGCGATGGGTGGCGGCTGTCGAGGGTCCATGAATATCGCGGAACTGTTGTAATTCTTCATCTAAGAAGGCTTGAATTCTTTCTTGGTCGTGATCGCTATGCTCACTCACCTGTCCATGCGTTAGGATCGACGGGCTTTCGGAGGTCCGGCGGCAAAGTGGATACGGCATTTCGCATGGGCAAACTACGCTGATCACCCGATTTTGTTCGGTGGTAGGAGCTGTATCTAATCCTGATCCCAGGGAAGAGAATATGCAGGACATGCCGGCCAGGGTGAGTCGCGCTCCAACTTTGGCGAGAAAGTCCAATCCTATGATTACTTCCTCTGTGGCATCCGGCATGACTAGGAGCCTGATTGGTACATGTTGGTTTCCCAGATCGATGTTGGCCTCTATTGCATGCTGCACCTGACACTGGGAGCCGTCTGCCAGCAGCACTGTCGTTGTGTATGGGAGCTTTGGATGGAATTCCTCTATGGCCTGCGCAAATGATTCGCTGATAAAACAACAGGTTGCTCCGGTGTCAATAGTGGCCGCTGTGCGTCTATTCCCTATCCCGATGGTGGCCACCAGTCGGGTAGGCTCTACATGCAAAGTGGCATTTAATCGCGGGGGCTGGAGGTTGTATGGGGACCCGTCTCCCCCGGTTCTTGGCGGGTCCGGCTCTCGTTTCCCGATGTTTTCCGACAGCAATGGATAGAGCGGATGCCGCGCCGTCCACAGTCCCAACAGAAGAGAACGGGCTCGTTTCGGCACTGAACTGCGAAGTGCCCATCTTGACCACAACGGCGGCACGCGGTGCGTGGGTTGATACGAGCGGCTTGGGGTTCATGAGTATCTTCCGGATCTATTCTTCGGTGCTGCTCTCGCGCCGGCGGCGTCAGTGCGGGCAGGCTCTCCAGGTCGTCAGCCATTTCCAACAAATCTTGTAGTGTGCGGAAATCACGTCTGCGGATGTACCATAAGTACTCTGGCAGGGCATTACGGAATATTCTTTCGACCTTTTGTTCCTCCGTGTAATTAGTATGCCTCATCAGGTTTTGCATGCTCAGCGAGTAGTTTTTGAACGACTCCCTTTGTTTTTGTCGTCGCTTGCGTATGTCGTCATCCAGTTGCTCGAAGAACCGGACTGGGAGAAAGAACCTTAGGAAGTCCGTTTTAAAGCTTCCCCAATTACGCCACGACCGATTATTATTCCGGTACCACACCAACGCTCGGTTTCGTAGCACCTCGGGCATCATCTTCGGGAGGACATTCATATCGGTGTCGTACATCTGCGAAAGCTCCTCTATTCGCTCGACAAATTCTAAGGGTTCCTTTTCCCCGTCGAAATGTACACCCCATTTCCGCACTTGATCCGCTACAGCACGAATATCGGTGGCGGGTGTCTGTGTCTGGGGCCGTGGATGTGTTTCTGTGTTTGCTGACTGGAGTCGCCAATATGTCTCTACGCTTGATTCACCATGTTCCGGGGCCGCACTCGGCATCGATGTGTAGCCGGTGGCTTGGCATCCAGTCGGCGTCGGGTCGGTCGCCTCGGTAATAACGATTGCGGGATCCTTAGATGGGGTCGTATCCGTCCTGTTATCCCGTTTGGAAGATACGGTCTCATGTGTCGCTTGCAGCCCCAGAAGGCGTTTGAGGACGTCTTGGTCGTGCTGCCCACCTATGAATTGGCTAAAACGGCGCCGCAACTCATCGACGGTTCCACCGATTTCCAGGCCAAATTCGCTGAGGTAGTTTCCCAATTCCTCCTTCCGTAAGTTATAGACCCACGATGTGCGCAGTGTAGTTGTCATATTAAGGATTCAACTCGTTGTAGTGGTCGAATAAGCAGATTGTGGTACTCCTTTCGCTAGTGCGGTTGTTTGTTTCTCTACTCAGGTCCCTGCTCGGGCGCCACTGTAACGACAGGTTTCCCCTCGTGTGCTGGGGTATAACTCGCGGGGAAGGGTCCGTCACAGAAATTTATATTTGCCGAGACTAGAGTAGAGAACACGGAGTCAGGTTTTGGTTTTACAAATCTGTTTATTTAACTCAGGAAAAGTTCCTTAACGATTTAAACACTAAGGCCGAGACCTGGGATGGTTCTCTGTTGTGCCGAGCTAGGGGTACTTCGACGGTGGCTGCGCTCGTGAGACCTGGTACGGTTCTCTGGTGTGGGAACCCGGGTGTACTTCGATGGTGGCCGCGTCTGGGAGGCCTGGTACGGTTCTCGGTTGTATGAGACCTGGCCCGGTTCTCAGCTGTACGAATCCTGGTATGGTTCCCGGTTGTATGAGACCTGGTACGGTTCTCAGCTGTGAGCCCGGATGTCCCTGGACAGGGGCGTAAGAGGACTATGGCAAACCGCTCTGAGGAAGGGGTCCTGCTGGCGTGGACGATCGCAGTGCGAGATGGGTGAAGACCTGGACCGGTTCTTGCACCCTGGTGAGTGGCTTGGCGTGGGGTCCGCGAAGTGGGATCGTGGGACCGTCCGTCTTTCGTCAGTTATGTCCCTACCGTGCGGTGTCGGTCGGGGTCTATCGCTAACGCGGCGTACCCAATGTGGCGCAAAACAACTGCCCACGGACGTTCGCGGTGTCGGCGGGAAACACGAGGCTAAAACGGTGCAGTGGCCACGAAAGTTCACTGGTTGCGGGAGAGTTTAACGAAGCGGTTACGTTGCAGTGACCACGAGAGTTCACTGTCTACGGGTCTCAGACAGCAAAGATTAACGAAGCATTTACGTTGCAGTGTCCACGAAAGTTCACTGTTTGCGGGAAGGTCTAACGAAGCGTCTACGGTGCAGGGACCACGAAAGTTCACTGGTTGCGGGGCTCAGACGGCAAAGATTAACGAAGCATTTACGTTGCAGTGACCACGAAAGTTCACTGTTTGCGGGAAGGCCTAACGAAGCGTCTACGGTGCAGTGACCACGAAGGTTCACTGTTTGCGGGGCTCAGACGGCAAAGATTAACGTAGCATTTACGTTGCAGTGACCACGGAAGTTCACTGTTGCGGGAAAGTTTAACGGAGTGGTTATGTTGCAGTGACCACGAAAGTTCACTGGTTGCGGGAAAGTCTAACGAAGCGGTTACGTTGCAGTGACCACGAAAGTTCACTGTTTACGGGGCTCAGACGGCAAAGATTAACGCTAATACACGGCTCTCGAACACTGTCACTTTAGTCTTTTTGTCCATGTCACTTAGCACTTTTCACTCTACTCACCGATATCTCCTTGGCTTCACACTCGTTGCTTCGCCTCCGACGGTGGACTTCTGATCTCCTTTGCCTGTTGCACCCCTCCTTTTATTCGTTCTCACTCATACCTGGTTTTCAAATTCACCACAGCAGCGATCATCCAACGCCAGGCATTCTCCCTTCAACCATCCAATGTACATGCGTATGGTCGCTGTCGTTGCTGGCTGACCAACAATCATGTGGGGCCCTTGCCTATGCCAACCACATGTGCGTGTGTGTGTCCCTTGTTGTGGCTGGCTGACCAACGCATCAGCATAGCCCTTTGTCTATCCAACAGCCATGTGCATGCGTTTGTTCGTTGTCGTTGGTGGCTGCCTACCCATCCTGAGTGTCGCCGTGGTGTCTGGCTGCCGTGAATATCACTACCATTGGCTATGCTATTTTGTTTGTAGTCATACGGTAACTTGTTATGATCATTTTTGGAGCTAACTTGTAAACAAGTATGAGGGCCACTCATTCAGGCGGGAAATCACTGCCTGTTTCTTTTTTTTTGGGAACAAAATGATAAAATGGTCATGGGCAAAACAATCGATACTGGCAAGGCGTACACACAGCGAATACACTGTGAGAAATTACCGATTAGTTACTACTACAAAGTACACTGAGAAAAATAATTCATTTAAATTAATTCATTAATTCAAATTCATTAACCCAAATTCATTTTAAATAATTCAACATAAAAAAGGCAACACAGGTTAAACACGAATGGAGACGCCACTGAGTGTGGACGGAAACGAGCCAGCGACTTCCGTCATCACACGTTTTAACGAAAGTCTAAAAGTAAACTTTTCGTCCCAACTTGGGATAAGATGGATAAGGAGCAGCGTTTGTAGCTGACTATGAAGGACACACGATTTTCGTATACTGTACAGAGCTTAAGTTTTCAAAGAAACGTGTTTTTAATAGTCTTGCCTAAATTTAAACCTTGTACTTTTTTTTACTAAAGTCTTTGCTTTAATTAATAATTTTTAACTCATTAATTTAGGAGTTTTTTTAAAACAAACTCTTTAGACCGTTCTAGAATATGTATGTCTACGAATATCGAACTCTGTGAACAAAAATGTTTGTCCGTTATAGTTTTCCTTTTATCACACAAATAGATCCGAAGAGAAATTCGTTCGTTATCTGTAAACGGGAAATATGACGTTGTCATAATTTCCCAGGCCACATGGGAACAATTTTACGCTAGGCTGGATAAAATCTCAGATTTCCGGAGCCGTTACGCAAACGTTTCCATGGCTTGGTAAGAATACTTTTTGTTTTTGATTTTTAATTGATGTCATATGTCGGGCGTTTTAAATACAATTCACCTATTTGACGGTATCATATTTCAACCTGCTTTCTCTACGCCGCCTTCTGTTGTGTACTATTTGCCAAGTGGATCATCACCGCCACAATCGGAAAAGTATGCTAGTATGTATGAGTGTGAGCAAATGGAGGAAATGCATTCACTCTTTTGCACTTCAGCATCATTCATATAACTATACAAGAGCAGCGAGCTTCAATAACAGACACACCATATCCCACCGTACATCGTGACAAGTGTACGAGTGTTGTAACACTTTCTTGTTTAACTGTCCCACATAAGCGTTCTGCGATACAAAGGATAAATTCACCTACAAGACTGCGATGGTATGTGTGCCACTAACAATGTTAGTGTGCGATGAGTTGAGCGAATGTTTGTGTACCTTGCGTTAGCTTTCGGTTGTGTGTGCTTGATATCGGTGCTTCAATAGAACAAGGTACGAGCTTTGTGGCCGATATTGCACAGTATTTATGAAAAACATACAGAAACACATTTTAGTTACAATTATTCCATTGTGAAGGGGAGAAATAATAAAATCCCATTTTCCGGTCGCGCGCACACACTCTCTCCCACAAGAAATCACTTATTGGCGTGTGTGAAACTTCACATAAGTTTGCACGGTGTTTGGCCAATGAATTATTCTCAATTGCTAGTTGTTGTGAAAAATAACAAATTTCCCATCAACTTATCTATCCTCAATTCAAAAACGGAAAAACGGTATACAGAATTCGCAAAAACTTTTATTCCAATATTTTTATGAATATAAAAACTACAAGTAAGTAAAAAATAAAAACTACAAGTAAGTAAAAAATATTTGTATAAATTAAAAGTTTAAGCCTCAAAAATCTTGCTCAAGTTTATCAAGTTAAAGCTCAATAATAAGGAGCCTCCATTTTATAGCTGAGTCCGCATGATGAGCCGCAGAACGAGGCATCCTCCTCAAACATCGTCAGCATTGGTGAGGAGATATCCAGAACTGCAAAATCTGTTTCATATTCTCAATCTCGGATTCGATAGCAAGCGTTAAACGCTTGGTATCGGATCGAAAACTTTGTAAAAAGTTTTCTTTTGATTCCACTAGAGCAATCAATGCAAATTTGCCCATGAACATTCCATTAATGAACAGGGTATATGACGTAAAACGACAAAAGCCATAAGAAAATTATTTGAAAGATGTGATTGCTCTAGGCCACCGTAGTGCGGAGGTCAGCATGTCCGCCTATGACGCTGAACGCCTGGGTTCAAATCCTGGCGAGGCCATCAAACAATTTTCAGCGGTGGTTATCCCTTTCTGATGCTGGCGACATTCGTGATGTATTAGGCCATGTAAAAACTTCTCCTTAAAAGATGTGTCGCACCGCGGCATGCCGTCCTGACTCAGCTATAAAAAGGAGACCCCTTATCATAGAGCTTAAACTTGAATCGGACTGCACTCATTGATATGTGAGAAGTTTGGTCCTGTTCTTTAGTGGAATGTTCAGGGACAATATTTGCATTTGTAAATTTTACTCTGAAAAATCCTAATCTACATACTACGTTGAATTAAAAAATTCCCAACTTTTAAAAGAAATAACTATTCTTTGAAATTTTAAAAAAATGTTAAACATTTACTTAGTTATTCATTTTAGTTGTTCGAAATCGCAGAAAAAACTTTACTTGTAGAAACTGGATCATTATGATTCTTTTGGACTAAAATGTATTTCTTACCATCCGAAAACAGTAGAAAATATTAGCTTTTAAAGAAAGCAAGTAAAAGGCTTTAAGTTCAGCCAGGCCAATCTTTGGATACCCACCACCTCGGGTATATATGTAAACCATCTTTTTCACCTTTCCGGTGAAAAATGCATAGTTTATGCCCCCATAGCAGCTTTATCAAAATATAGTCCGATTTGGACCAAATTCGACACGGTTATTGAGTGGCCTAATAAGTACAAGTCATTGTTTAATTTTGTAGAACAAAATATTGGTCTTTTTGGCAGCCATATCCAAATATAGACCGACTTGAACCATATACGACACGGATGTAGAAAAGCCTAACATAAGTCACTGTGTCAAATTTCAGCGAAATCGGATTATAAATGTGCCTTTTATGGAGCCACGACTTTAAATCGATAGATCGGTCTATATGGCAGCTACATCCAACTCTGATCCGATCTAGGCCAAATTGAAGAGGCTGTCGAAGGGCCAAACTCACTGTCCAAATTTTGGCGAAATCGAACAATAAATGGGCCTCAGACCTTAAATCGAGAGATCGGTCTAAATGGCGGTCGAGAGGCCTATTTCAACTCACTGTTCAAAATTTCGGACAATAAATGCGCCATTTATGGGCATAAAACTTTACGAGAGATCGGTCTATATGGCAGCTTTATCCAAATCTGGGCCAAATTGAAGAAGGATGTCGACTGGCCTAACACAACTCACTGTCCCAAATTTCAGCAAAATTGGATAATAAATGTGGCTTTTATATGCCTAAGACCCTAAATCAGTGGATCGGCCTATATGGGGGCTAAATCAAGATATAGTCCGATATAGCCAATCTTCCAACTTAATCTGCTTATGGACAAAAAAGGATCTGTGCAAAGTTTCAGCTCAATATCTCTATTTTTAAAGACTGCAGCGTGATTTCAACAAACAGACGGCCGGACATGGCTAGGTCGTTTTAGATTTTTGAGCTGATCACGAATATAGGGTCGGAAATGGATATTTCGATGTGTTGCAAACGGAATGGCAAAATTAATATATCCCTATCCTTCGGTGGTTGGTATAAAAAGCTGGTGTTTCAGTCTCAGCCACCTTTTTTCATAATATATAACATAACATTTGAGCAGAAATGTTTCGGTATTCAAGAAACAATATTCGCACTAATATATATGTCCTTTATTTACAATTGGAGTTTGTTTAATATATGACAATAAAATACGACCAATAGTAAACTGTTCAGTGTGAACATAATGCACCAACAAGCTCTCTCCATCGAGCTCTATCGTTGACTAAAGCCTTAGCCTGATTCCGCTATATATGGGTTGATTCCAACTCTGTTTTCGAGCAGGGCATCCATGTGTTTTTCGGGCGTCCCCTCCTTTGCTGTCCTTGCGGGTTCCAGTCTAGACATTTCTTGCAATATCATCGCGCGGTCGGTGAGGATTTGACCCAACCAAGTCCATTTTCTCTTCCAGATTTTTACATGGACAGTGGAAGTGTTTGTTCTTATTTGCAATTCCTTATTTGATATACGATTTGGCCAGGAAATTCGAAGTATTTGTGGTAGGCAGCGATTCATAAAAACTTAGATTTTGCGGGAAGGCGCTTGTGTCAAGCTTATGCTTGTACAGCCATATAGTAAAATAGATATCACACGACTGTTGAAGGTTGTTCTGACTAATTTATTTTTGTCTGTCACTGCATCTACAAACTTTGTAAAGTTTAAGAAAGGCGCTTCTAGCCTTGTTGATACTACGCGTATGTCTGCTTTCGATCCTCCGTCCTTTGCTATTTTGCTGTCAAGATAGGAGAAGTTGTCAACGTCTTCAATGGCATGGTAATTTATAGTGAGCGGTGTCAAATTTCATGTTCATATCCTCATCAATTTGTTTAACTTCAGGTCTACTTTGGAAACATTTTCGAAAAGAGGCCTATGTCATCCGCATAGTCGATGTCACCAAGGAAGTCGTCTATGCATGTCTATGGGTGGATCAGCATTCGCGGCTTCTAAAACGGAGTCTAATAAAATTAAAAATAATGTCAGGGATAAGATGCAACCCTGCTTCACTCCTTTATCCTAATCCCCTAATAAGTGTCACGATATTTTTAGGGTTGCCCTTATTCAACAGCTGGCTTCACACTGAAATTCTCGAAACTTCGCTTATCTCTGCGAACTAAGTGTTTGATCAGCCAGGCGAAGGCGCGATATTCAGTCCTGGCTGCGATTTTTGTTACACTTTATTTTGCCCCTAGCAGAGCTTTGCGTAGACGTTTTCAGCGATTTCCTCTATAGTTTTGTTGCTTATCCATGGTTTTTGGGATCGTCGAGCAATGCTTATGATGCAGGTGGCCGTCTCCCTACTAGCTGCTGTTATGTCGGCGAATGTATAGGTTTTATTTTGCACCTTCTCCGTTGATGTCTTGTATTCGCTGTTTTCTTGAGCAGAAATCAACCAATCTATCGCCATTGTCATTATTGGATTCGCGAAGTCCTTGCATTCCCATATTGTAGATTATTGCCGTTATTGCCAACTTTGGCATTAAAATCTCCCATAACAATTTTAATGTCTCCTTTTGGTAGAGAGAGAGTTGGGAATAGAATTGATCCTTTATTTCGTTTATCGGGTTCGGTTCGCGCGTAGCATTGTACAATCGATATTTTGCGGAATATTGAATTTAATCTTGCCTTCACGATGCGTTCAGATATAATATTGTATGATAGAAGAGCTCGCTTTGCATTCGGCGACAGTGAATTTTAATGTCTCCTTTTGGTAGAGAGAGAGTTGGGAATAGAATTGATCCTTTATTTCGTTTATCGGGTTCGGTTCGCGCGTAGCATTGTACAATCGATATTTTGCGGAATATTGAATTTAATCTTGCCTTCACGATGCGTTCAGATATAATATTGTATGATAGAAGAGCTCGCTTTGCATTCGGCGACATTAATTCGGTGAATTTCAATGCCCGAAAAAACAAAGTGGTAGCAACCTTGAGGATCCATAGTTCCGGATTTCGGCCATCATACTTCATTTAAACCGATGATGTCTAGGTTGTAGTTTGACATCTCGTTCTGAACTTGGTAAAGTCTCCATGCTTGTGAGAGAGTTCTGACGTTTCATGTTCCAATTAGATTAATATGCCCCCATCTTATGGTGTTGGGAATAAAAGTTAGGACAAGTCAGGACATTAAGTAGAGACAAGCTTAGAGAAATAGCAGTGAGCAAAAGATAAAACAAATCAGGATTGTCACATTTATTTGGTAGAAAATTTGTAGTTTTGGAGAAAAAAAAAACAGAAACACCGCCGTCCAACACTTCGTCCCCCCGTCCGTCCCTCCGTAAATCTGAGTCGATTTCTAAGAAATTCACCAGCTATCAGAAAAGTCATAAGAAAAATGTTCGTGCAAAATTTCGTGTCGATTTGTTCCAATTTCAATAGGTTTCGTCTGTAGGCAAAAAAAAATGCTGTACCCAGTTAGAAGACGATGCGACCCGTTTTTTGAACAACAAATTTGTGCAAAATATTTTCCAAAATCGGGTAGTATGTTGAAATCTTGTTTTATACCCACCACCGAAGGTTTATTCATTTTACCATTCTGTGTGCAACACATCGAAATATCCATTTCCGTCGAAAAACCTAAGACGATCTAGCAATATACGTCCGTCCTTCCGTCTGTATGTCTGCTAATAACACGCTTGAGTCTTTAAAAATAGAAATATTGAGCTCAAACTTTGCACAGATTTCTTTTGCCAATAAGCAGGTTAAGTTCAAAGATGGGCTATATCGGACTATATCTTGAAGTAGCCCCCATATAGACCGATCAGACGATTTAAGGTTTAAGGCCTATAAAACCGCATTTATTTTCCGATTTTGCTGAAATTTGAGACAGTGAGTTGTGACATCCTTCTTCAGTTTATTCCAGATCGGTCCAGATTTGGATATAGCTGCCGTATAGACCGATCTCCCGATTTGAGGCCTTAGGCCCATAAAGGCGCAATTATTGTCTCATTTCGCCGAAATTTGGGACAGCGAGTTGTGTTAGGCCCCTCGATAACCTTCTTGAAGATGGCCCAGATCGGTCCAGATTGAGATATAGGTGCCATATAGACTGATCTCTCGATTTAAAATTTTGGGCCCACAAAATGTGCATTTATTTGGGACAGTGAGTTGTGTTAGGCCCCTCGACAACTTTCTTGAAGATAGCCCAGATCGGTCCGGATTTGGATATTGCTGCCATATAGACCGATCTCTCGATTTAAGGTTTTGGACCCAAAAAAGGCTTATTTATTGTCCAATTTCGCTAAAAATTGGGGCTCATAAAAGGTGATTTCGTTGTCAGATTTCGCTGAGATTTTAGGACATATTCAAGAATAATAGGAGCATATATTGTGCGATTTTGTTTAAGGTTGGGATACTGAGTAGTGTTAGGCCCTTCTACATATTTTTTTCAATTTAGCCCAGATCGGACCAAATTTAGATATAGCTGCCATATAGTCCGATCTCTCGATTTAAGGTTTTGGGCCCATAAAAGGTGAATTCGTTGTCCGATTTCGCTGAAATTTTAGTGTATTGAGTTGTGTTAGGCTCCTCGAATTCCTTCTTGAATATATCCCAGATCGGTTCAGATTTGGATATAGATATCATATAGACCAATCCCTCGATTTGAGGTCTTGGTCTCACAAAAGGCGCATTTATTGTCCGATTTTGCTGAAATGTGGAACAGTGAGTAGAGTTAGGTTCTTCCACATGCTTCTTCAGTTTGGGCCAGATCGGTTCAGGTTTGGATACAACTGCCATATTGGCCTTTCTCTCGATTTAAGGTCATGGCCCCATAAAAGGCGCATTTATTATTCGATTTTGCTGAAATTGGACACAGCGACTTTTGTTTGGCTTTTCGACACACGTGTCCTATATAGTTCAGATCGGTCTGCTATGGGTGTATAAATAAGCAGCGAAAGAAGGCCCAAAACTAAAATGAAGGTATACACCAATATTATTTACCCACAATTTAATTTGAAAATTTTAGTTTTTCTGGAGGAAAATTCAAATCGTCCCCAATGGCTGCAAAAGGCCCCAAAACGACGAAAATACGCTCCAAAAGTTTTGTTGTTGTTCTCTATTTACCTGTTTGGTGCATATTTTCATTTTGAATTTGGGGTGCAATTGCATGGGGCCAAACTTCCTCCGCCCCTTCTGGGTGTTACAAACTAAGTTAAAATACCCTGTACCACAGTGGTGGTGTAGGGTATCAATACGCCGATTGTGGAATAGGTCTATATGGCACTTGATTATCATATTCGGTATGGATAATGGGAGCTCTTATACAATCACCTCTTACGAACTCTAACAAAATCGTATAAAATATTGTATTCGTTATCAAGTAAAACGCGTAATTTATGCTTTGGCGAAGCTAAAACGGGATATCAATGTAGAAGTCGGCTTTATTAAGGTATATTTCGAAGTAGCCCATCTCCGAAATTAACCCGTCTATGGCAAACAAGTTATTTGTCCCAAGTTTGAGTTCAATACTTTCATTTTTTTATTGCGGTGTGATTTCAAAAGAAAAAAAAAATCAACATAAAAACGTCTATATACTACGCTTTGTTAGTGGTATGTTGACCTAATAACCAATATTGTTGGGAATAAAATGTACAATATATATTGACCTGCAAAGCTACTGCGTGGTCACAATCAATCGTCATTTGGGTTATTCAAGTTTCAGATTGATTTGTTGAGGCAATTATTTCGCTATGTGGGCTGTAAAGTATCCCCTGTTACTTAGTGGAATGCTCATGGGAAATTTAGTATGTGGGCTGCAATTTGCGCGTGAAGCTATATGATATTCTGGCATAAAATTAAAACTTAAATCAAATGCATAGTTTCATATTTAGACTGTATTTCAAATATTCAATGAATTTTGAACAAAGATATAATTGATGTATTCTGGAATTTTGGATGATAAACTTTTTCTGCTGCAGGGTAAAGTTCTTCTATGCTGGAGGGTTGACCTGTGAACCTATTGGTACTTCTGCAGTGTTTATTGTTGACTTTGTGATTCATACGCTTTCCGTTTTTGCTTCAATGGGCCAAGACTGTTTTTGCACACAATACTGGGAACATCGTGGGTGCGAGGGTTTGAAGTTGCCATTGGTGTGTGTGTGTGTGCGTGTGAGAATACCTGTTGTAGTGTTGGTGAGAAATGTGTAAACAGAGTCTTTCCATTTAAGCTTAAACCACATACGTTTTAAGCAAACATTGGATGGAAAACCTATCCTTCCATTGAATGCGGACAAGTCTGTACACAAATACTAGCAAACATCCAGTTGTGCGAGAGTGTGTACGTATGTATGCACATATTTGTGCAAGAATTTCTATTGCTGAGGTAAAATGGTAACGATGCCATATGCATTTGTTGTTTTCCTATTCCTGAGACTATGTTAGCTATAGTGGTTGCGAAGATATGCAAGCGAATGCACTAAAAGGCATTCAGCCCTTTTTGCCCCCAAAATGGAACATTTAGGGTTACAATTGTCCATCCATATCTACCGCAAAAGGCAAACAAACAAGATGCATACAACACGAACAAATATGAAATGAATGTCCTTTTATTCTGAACTTGGTCTCTCTCTCAGACATTCTACTCTTGTCCAAAAGGGCAATTTCATTTGGCTGGTTGAGAAAACACACAAGCCAATGTTGGCTTGGTACCCCGTTGGTAAATCAGTCCTCACTATTTGGTGAGTTTTATGGTTTTTATGAACATTTTAAACAAGTATTTCAAAATGTTAACAAAGCAATGCGTTGCCATGCGAATTTATGCCAATCGCTATACAGAAATGGCGCAATTTTTTCTCCAACTCAATTAACAGTGTTGCGAATTTAAAAAACCACCATTTCTGTTGATTTTAATTGATTGTTGTTTGCACAAGTTGAGTGTGTAATCAGTTTGATTTCAACTATATGTTACATATTTTAATGGGTGACTATAAAATGTGCAAAAACAAATGGAATCAGAACTTCGTAACATCTGTCAAATAATATGTAACAAGAAGAACGATAGATAATTGACATTTAAAATACCCTACAACACAACTGCAGTGAAGGGTATTATAACTTAGTGTATTTCTTTGTAACAACCAAAAGGAAGAAAGATAGACCCAGCGATAAGTTCACGAATCTACTCAGAATCACTTACTGATTCGATTTAGCTATGTCCGTTTGTCTATCCATCCGTCTGTCTTTCAATGTTGAATTCTGCACAAAGAATATATCATCACAAAACTTAGTCACAATGGATTCTCCTATAACTCTTGACATTTCTAGCGAATTTCATCGAAATCACCCGTATCACCCGATTTTCATTTTTAACTAGCTGACCCGGGCCCGCTCCACTGTGCCTTCTTTTACTTTATATGAAACAAAATTTTCCTTGGAATATTTATTTTCGACAATTAAAGATCTTTCAGTGAAATACCATGCTACGAAAATAGTATATCGCTTGACTAACAGTTTAACAATATAAGTGCCTTTATCTGAATCCCATATGATCTTTATTGGTCTACGAATTTAAGTTTAGATGTAAGGCAATGTCAAACATGTTTTCCCTTTGGGGGTGTTTTGGGAAAGGGGTGATGCCCTTAATATATGATAATACATATGTATTCGTGTTCGTATTGTACTCCCAAATACCTTTATTTGAGCCCCATATTGCGACGGTCACTAAAAAATTGCTGTTGGTGGGGTATTTTGGGAAAGGGGTGGACCCCCAGAAAATTTGTCCCGAAAATGGGTACCAATTCTTGCTCTACCCCCAATACCTTTTATTTAAGCCCCACATTGTCATGGTCGGTAAATATTCCCGATTTGAGGGTGTTTTGGGGAGTGGGGAGGTCCCCCAAATTCTAAGCCCACTTGTGCAAAATTTTATGAATATGAGGCAACATAGGTGACCTGTACCTTGATCATAAAAATACATGGACCGATAAACAGCCGGACAATTGAATAAGGAAGTGATTCTAAGCCAATCGGTATGCTTATCAAAGGGTCTAGGTCTTAACCTTTTTAGCATTGGAAACAAATGCACAAAGTTATAACACCCTGTGCCACGATGGTGGTGTGGAGTATAAAATGCAAACTAGAGACATATATGCTACAGCTCATATATTTAACCATATTCTGAGAAGTTGGCATGGAATAACTAGTAGCACTTTCATTGCTAGAAGTTGAGTGTGTATGTGTTTTGGCTCTCTTGTAAGGTCAACTTTTAGTAGTTTTTATGAGAAGGGCAACTGTTTTCCGCTGCTGGGCAGGTTATAAACCGATTCAGACCATATTTCTCATATTTTTTGGGAGTCAAAACAAAACACGTCATGCGAAATTTCAATTGAATAGTAATTGCGCCCACTAGAGGCTTAAGAAGTCAAGATCTTAGATCGGTTTATATGACAGCTATATCAGGTTATGCACCCATTAAGATCATACTTGACATAGTTGTTTGAAGTCAAAAAACGCCTCCCAATTTCAGCCAAGTAGGACAATAATTGTGCCCTTAGAAGTCAATATAACAGGAGAGGTGTAGGGTATCCATAATTATATCCTAAACCATCACTGTTGTACATGGTATTTTAAATTAGTGCATTTTTTTGTAACACCCAGAAGGAAGGTAGACTCATTGATAAGAATTTCGATGGACTCTGAATAACTTTGTGATTCGAAATATTCCGATCGACTCAGAATCACAGTCTGATTCAATTTAGCTATGTTTGTGTACAGACTGCAATTTTGCGAAATAAAATAGTTTTGCGTATCCGATTCTATCAAAATTGGGCAGAAAGGATTTTCTCTTGAATCTCGACATTGCTGGTGAATTTTATAAAAATGTATTCAGATTTAGATGTAACTCTCATATATATATGTATACTAGCTGACCCGGGTCCGCTCTGCTGCGCCTTCTTTTACTTTATATGGAACAAAAGTTTCCTTGGAATATTTATTTTCGACAATTAAAGATCTTTTAGTGAAATACCATGCTAACTTGAATAACAGTTTAACAATACAAGTGCCTTTGTTTGAATCTCATATGATATTTATTGGTCTACGAATTTAAGTTTGGATGTAAGGTGTACTCCATTCTCAAAATACTTCATTTCAGACCGATATTCTCATGATGTCTGAATTGGTGGTATTTTCGGGGGAGAGTTGGTCCCCCAGATACTTGGCCGTGAAAAAATATCAGCATCGTGCTCTTCTCTAAAATACCATTTATTTAAACCCCATATTGCCATTGGCTTAAGAGAAATTTACAGGATGAGGCGTCTCCCAAACACATGGCCCCAAAATAGGTTTTCAAATTCGTTTTCTAATCTCAAATACTTTTCATTTGAGTCACATATTGGCATGGTCGAAAAATTTGAACCCTTTGGGGGAAGGGTGTTGGCCTAAATACATGGGATATCAAATTCGTGTTCTACTCCCAAACACCTTTATTTGAGCCCCATATTGCGATGGTCACTAAAAAATTGCTGTTTGTGGGGTATTTTGGGAAATGGATAGACCCCCAGAAAATTGGTCCCGAATGTGGGTATCAATTCTTGCTCTACCTCCAATACGGTCGGTAAATATGCCAGATTTAGGGGTGTTTTGGGGATTGGGGTGGTCCCCCAAACACTAAGCCCGGAAAATATATCAGCAACGTACTCTATTCTCATATACCTACATATCATTTATTTTTACCCCATATTGCAAAATACCTTTCATTTGAGTCCCATATTGCCATGGTCGGTAAATATGTCCGATTTAGGGGTGTTTTGGGGGTTGGGGTGGTCCCCCTAGCACTTGGTCCGACAATTGGATATCAGATACGTTTTCTTATACCTTTCATTTGAGTCCCATATTGTCGTGATTGGTCTAAATATATGTTTGGTAGGTTTCAGGGTGGGGCAGCCTCCCTTCGTACCCCATCCGAAATTTGAATACCAAATTTTTATTTTTAGGGTACTATATGAGTGCACTCAAAATTTAGATTAAATCGCACACCCATCTCCGAGATCTGGCATTTCTGAAAATTAGGGTAAGGGGAGGGTTCGCCCCCCTTCAGATATCAAAAAATGTAGTACCCTATTTTCACCACGGGGTCATTATGAACCATCTGTGAAAATTTCAAGAAAATCGGTTCATCCGTTTCTGAGTCTATAAGGAACACACAAACATACAAACAAACACAAATTGATTTTTATATATAAGATGTATATATATCGCCAATTATCACTCCTAGAGCCTAAATTATGTACAACGCTTTCTTGACGAATACTGCAATATCTAAGAAGTTTCCTCGGAATCGGTTCAGATTTAGATATAGCTCTCATATATATGTTCGTCCGATTTTGAGAAATATTTCAATAAACTGCTCAATAGTAAACCGATGCTACCGATGCTCTCGAGATTTGGCAGTAGTATTACAGGTGAATTTCATGCAAATCGGTTCAGATTTTGACATAGCTGACATATATGTATTTCGGTCGATTTTAAATTCTAGAGTGCAATCGCATTTTTTGACCAATGTCGCCAAAATTTTGAACAACGCTACAATATCTAAAGAGTTTATTCAAAATTGGTACAGATATTTATATACCACCCATATATGTGTTCGTGAGATTTAGGTTAAATTGCAATAATGTTGTCATTTGGCAATCATTGATATTACATTTTGAACATATTTGCTCGAAATTTGGTACGGATTGTTTAATAACCCATCTGAAAACATCCGCCGAGGTCCATCAAAATTGGTTCAGAATTAGATATGGCTTCCACTTTGTACTTCAAGGGTAGGTGTTGGGTATTATACAGTCGGCACCGCCCGGCTTTTACCTTTAATTGCTGGTCGAAGTATTTTCTATTGAATAAAAAGTTTCATAAACAAAAGGAACTGGAGGAATATGTTAATGTAGTGTAGGAGTTATGTACAAAGTTGATCGGGAAAATACATAGGTTCCTTAGTGAATACAAAGACACGTTATTAAGGATATAATAAGAAAATGATATTTAGGGTGGTGTAGAGAAGGCCTAGCACAGCGAGGCGGTCTCAGCTAGTCTTATATATAAGTCCGGATTCAACTTGTCACTTGGCTAAAACTTATATCCGACATCCCTCGTGCATAGTATTAGAGAATTATGATCGCTTTTTCTTTATGGAATCTCCACTAGCAAATTTGCTTATAAAAATCGAGATCTACTTAACCCAAGACAAAAACAATCAAAAGTATCTACACAAAAAATCTAGTCTAAGGTTGGGCACCGCAAACAAAAAAAATCATTAAATTTTATAAGTAATTTTAACTTTTTCTTTAATTCGTCGTATGGTTTCGAAATTCTGCATTTTCTAGGATTGCAATTAAATGGAGCCAATGAATATGTTTACTTTCATATTTAAAAGTAGAACAACAAAAAATGTATTTTTCAACATTTCCACTTCCAATAGTAAAGCTGTGGGGAAAATGTTTCTTTTCAAGGATTAGGCTTAAAATTCTTATTCCATTATCGTGGAGAATGCTGTCAGTATAAGTACAAAAACACCGAAGAACATTGGCAATGCAAGCAACAGATTTTATTTTGTGTCTTTGCTTCCAAGGAACACTTAAACATTAACGAATACATCATTATACATACCAACTTACACCTCGCAAGACCCTCCTCACAAATGAAAAGCTAGTCGGGACCTATACAAGGCCCCTTGCCCATTGAGTGTGGGCTTATCCTGTATTTATTCTCCCCCTTGTGTCGTTCTTTTTCGAACATTATTTCATTGGAAAGGATTTCTTAACATCTTCTGGCATACATTACCGTATTGTTTCTTGTCTCGTATCTGTGTCTTTTGTTTTGTTTTGTCGCTGTTTCGTCCCGCAGGGCTTGTGCCTGTTTACATATCCCATTCAACTTGGCTACTGGTATGTGTGTAGTTTTGTACTTTAAACAGGATTAAATTCTAAGCGCAACTCAAGCAAACAACGACAACGACAAGGACAAGAGCAAAACATTACATTACAATTGCACACAATCAACACAAGAAAAAAAAAAAGCAGAAAGTACGATGTGTTCCTTCTTAGTATTCGGTTTAATGCTAATGTACTTCTATTGCCCCTTGCTTCTTCTGTTTCTGCCTACACAACTACTAATACTATTTCCTGCTTAAGTTTATACAAAAAAAAAAAAAAAAAAAATAAATAAATAAAAATAAAAACGAACAGTGAAAAAGAACACTTTGCCAGGATTTGATGGCGGTGTGAGTTGCCACTTAACGTATGCATGCGTCTCAGCAGCTGTGAGCATTAAAATATTAAAGATTTTCGCCAGAAAGGATAATCCTTCGAAGAAATCAACAGCACACAACATATATTTTTAAATCCCAAAAATTGCACTTCTTTTTATAACTCATCGAAGTATTGGTCAACGGGTACTTTGATGTTCCAAGTCTTGATGGTGGACTCGGACTTTTTTTCTTCAAGGTTCATTTCGAAGAAACTCAATACTTTTCATTTAGTGTGGCCAATTTGCAGCAAATATTAAGACTAAATAAGCAGTAATTAATGCAAATTATACACCATCTTCATACTCAACAAGTCGAATCCGGAAAAGTAGGCCGCTAAGGTCCCAAGAAGTCACATTGGGGGCTTTGTCCAGTGAAAGTGAAAAGTGCTAAGTTCATCTGTGCCGAATCTTGGGAATGCAAAACTATGGATTCAGCCCAAAATTGTTCAAAATGAACTTAGTTGAAGGCTATTGTGTACTTTACCTACCTACCAAGTATCCAGGGACTCAAGATCTCAAATCGGGAAAACGGTTTATATGGGAGCTAAATAAAGTTATAGACCGATTTGAACCGTACTTGGCACGATTTTTGGAAGTACAATAGTAACAAAACACCATGTGCCAAATTGCAGTCAAATCGTATAACAATTGCGGCTCAAAACCTCAAATCGGGATATCGTTTTATATGGAAGCTACAATATAACAAATTAAATAACGATATAGATCGATCGGAAGTCAGGGGTTTAAATAGTAATATAATAGTAATAGTAATATCGAGAGATCGATTTATATGTGATCTATATCAGGCGGTGGCCACCGTAGCGCAGAGGTTGGTGGTGGTTATCCCCTTACTAATGCTGGCAACATGTGTGAGGTACTTTGCCATGTAAAAACTTGCCCCCAAAGAGGTGTCGCACCGCCGCACGCCGTTCGAACTCAGCTATAAAAAGGAGGCCCCTTATCATTGAGCTTAAAACAAGTAAAAAGGCATTAAATTCGGCCTGGTCGAACTTTGGATACCCACCACCTCGGGTACATATATAAACCCCCTTTCGTCACAATCCGATGAAAATTGGAAAACTTATGCACCCAAATTCGACACGGACATTGAGTGGTCTTATAAATATAAGTCACTGTTGAATTTCGTATTTAAAATTTCAACAAAATCGGGTAATAAATAAAGCTTTTATGAGCTTCGGACCCTTAACCGGCATATCGGTCTATATGACAGCTATATCTAAATATAGTCCTATTTTTACCATATTTGGGTCGGATGGCGGGTGGTCTAACACAACTCACTGTTTCAAATTTCAGTGAAATTGGATAAAAAGTAATGCTTTTATGGGCTTCAGACCCTTTATCGGGAGATCGGTCTACAGGGCAGCTTTAGCTAAATATAGTTCGATATGAACCATTAAGAGGCCTTAAACTACTTAATGTTTCAAATTTCAGCGAAATCAGTTAAAAAACAAAGATTTTATGGGCTTCAGACCCTTTATCGGGAGATTGGTCTATATGGCAGCTATATCTAAATATAGTTCAATCTGAAACATACTTATGTCAGATGTCGGGAGGCTTTAAATAACCTACTGTTTCAAAATTCAGCGAAATTGGGCAATAAATAAAGCTTTTATGGGCTTCAGACCCTTCATCGGCAGATCGGTCTATATGACATACTTGGGTCAGATAACGGGAGGCCTAAAACTACACACTGCTTAAAATTTCAGCAAAATCGGATAAAAAATGAAATGAAAATAAACAAGTAAAAGCGTGATAAGTTCGGCTGGGCCGAATCTTATATACCTCCACCATGGATCGCATTTGTCGAGTTCTTTCCTGGCATCTCTTCTTAGGCAAAAAAAGGATAAAAGAAAAGATTTGCTCTGCTATTAGATGTCAGCCAATTCGAATAAGAATCGCGCCCTTTGGGGGCTCAAGAAGTAAAATAGAGAGATCGATTTATATGGGAGCTGTATCGGGCTATAGACCGAGTTAGATCATAATAAACACGTATGTTGATGGTCATGAGAGGGTCCGTCGTACAAAATTTCAGGCAAATCGGATAATAATTGCGACCTCTAGAGGCACATGAAGTCAAGATCCCAGATCGGTTTATATGACAGCTATATCAGGTTATGAACCGATTTGAACCTTATTTGACACAGTTGTTGAAAGTTATAATAAAATACTTCGTGAAAAATTCTTTCAAATCGGATAAGAATTGCGCCCTCTAAAAGCTCAGTTGTTGGATATCATAACAAAATACGTCGTGCAAAATTTCAATCTAATCGGATAAGAATTGCGCACTCTAGAGGCTCAAGAAGTCAAGACCCAAGATCGGTTTATATGGCAGCTATATCAAAACATGGACCGATATGGCCCATTTACAATACCAACCGACCTACACTAATAAGAAGTATTTGTGCGTGCTTTCGACAGACGGACGGACGGGCGTACGGACAGACGTACGGATATGGCTAGATCGACATAAAGTGTCGCGACGATTAAGAATATATATACTTTATGGGGTCTCAGACGATTATTTCGAGTAGTTGCAAACAGAATGAAAAATGGTGGGTATAATTAAATCGGACAACACTCATTGATATGTGAGAAGTACCCCCCTGTTCCTAAGTGGAATGTTCATGGGCAAATTTGTATTTGTATATCAGGCTATATACTGATTTGAACCCTATTTACTATGGATATGGAAGTCATAAAAAATACTTCTAGCGGTCCCCGAATTCAAGTCGAAGGAGAAGTTGGAGCTCCTATCTCAAATCTGAAACGATGTGGCTCATTTCCAATCTCCAACGACCTACATCAATAAGAAGTATTTGTACAAAATTTCAACGGCCGGACATGGCTAGATCGATTTCGAAGCTCAAGGCGAAATGTTTATAATTTTAAAGTGTATCAAATGTAATGGCGAGATTAGTACAAGCTCAATTCCATGATGTTGGTTATAAAAAAAAAACAAATTTCCTCAATTGACTATATTTTTACAGAGCCGAAAAGCAGTAAGTAATATCTGGATGATTCTTCGAGTGATGAATTAAGGGGCCCAACGATTTAAAACTGCTACCACAATTGGCCATAAGTGTGACTGTGCAGAGGTACAGTTGCTTACGCAAAGAATATTAAATAATCTTCAAGAATGGCTTGTTCATGAAAACGTATTTCGCATTTCATGATGTTTAGAATTTCGTATTTGGGCCCCTGAAAAAAGAAGAATAACATTATTTTCATTTTAAGTGGCATTAAGAAGGAATTTACAACACGCTCGTATGTATGCCGCTGCTCAACGACGACGTCGACTACGGGTGTATAAAAAGCAAATGCTGGAATCAGGCCACCTTTGAAATTAATTTAGGGTATCTGTTTCTGTCGACGAGGAAAAGACCTAAGAATTTTAGGCGATTTTGTTACAAGACATTAAGAGGGCAGTGGCCTAGAACATCATTTACATATCACAAAAATGTCGAAATGAATAAATAAATAAAGTTGAGGATATCAATTTGCAATGAAATTAGATTGCACAAATAAATTTTGATCAAATGGAAGTACTATCGCTGTAAGAAACTTAATTGCAAAAAGGGACGAAAACTTCAGCCTTCATAGGAAAAACAAATGCTGTTCCAACCTGTTCGATTGATTTAATTTATGTTATTTGGATAAAAGCTGTTTCGGTCCCTTTTTAGAAAGAGGACTTAACTCTCCTTTAAAATGGGATTCTAGTACATATAATTATAATCAACAAACATTTTGGGAAACAGCCAGATATCAGTAAAATTTAAAACACATTTTAGCTTTAAAGTCGTACGCGCAAGTAAATGCCTCCTTAAGGAACAAAATGTCAAATAAAAGGACTGGTTTACATGGCAGCTTTATAAGGTTATAAACTGGTTGAGACCATATTTGCCAGAGTTCTTGAGAGTCAAAGCAGAAAATTTTATCCAAACAGGATAAAAATTGAGCGCTCGATGTTTTCAAGAGGTCTATTCGAAAGATCGGTTTGTGTGGAGGGCGTCGATGAAAAAGAGACTTTAGAACAAAGAAGGGCAATGTAGGTGCCCCATGCATTTTCGCACAGACGCTTACGCTTTTTTGGTTATTGTGAGCGCTCTTTACACGAATAGCTGGGGCAACAGTTTGTTGAGATTGGGTTATTGTTTTGGTGTTACCACGATCAATGATTGGGAAATCAATTTCTTTCTTCGTAGAAAACTATTTCTGTAGATTTAAAGCTAAATTTGTCAGTAATCACTGTTCCGTCCAAATTCCAATAATTTTGAACCACATAATTTTCCATCAAATAGAAGCCAAAACAAGTAAAAAGGGGTTATGTTCGGCCAAGCCGAACTTTGAATACCCACCACCTCGGGTATATATAAAAACCACCTTTCGTCAAAATCCGGTGAAAAATGCATAATTTATGCCTCACAGCAGCTATATCGAAATATATTCCGATTTGGACCAATTACTAATAAGTACAAGTCCTCGATCAATTGTGTATAACAAAATACTGGTCTGTATAGCTACTAACTATATTTAAAACTAAACCGATCCGAACCATATTCGACACGGATGTCGAAAAGCCTAACATAAGTCACTGTGTCAAATTTGGGTGAAATCAAATAATAAATACGCCTTTTATTGGGCCAAGACTTTAAATCGAGATATCGGTCTATATGGCAGCTATATCCAAATCTGGACCGATTTGGGTCAGGTTGCAGAAAAATGTCGAAGGGCCTAACACAACTCACTGTCCCAAATTTCGGCGATAGAGGACAATAAATGCGCCTTTTATGGGCGCAAATAATTTTACTCACGCATACACACCAAAAAAAAAAAAATTAACAATGCATTCTATACTTAGAAGGAGTTCCTCTTTAAGTTCTCATTTCTTTGAAAACTTTTCTGATTTAGCGGTTGTAAACTTTCGCAGGTTGTTGGGCTTTTTAAAGCGATTTGGATGGTTCAACGGTAGGAACTAGAAGCTATCTTCCTTCCTTCTCCTGTTCCTATGGTATCACTTTAGACGAAAACCTTTAAGTGGGTCTGAATGGCAGACTGCCACTTAAAAGGTAACAGACCGACATGGGTCATACTTTTCGTTGCTGTTTGAAGTCATAGCACGAGTCAGCCAAATCGGATGAGAGTTGGAGATCTGTTTATATAGGAGCTAAATCAGGTTTAACACCGACTGGGACCATAAGACTGGGATAAGAATTGTTCTCCATAAAGGCTACAGATGGATAATCTGGAGATAAGTTTATATGGAACCTACATTAATAAGAACTGCTTATGCAATACTTCAGGCGGCTAGCTTAGCTGCTTTAAATATTATCTTTCTTTCAATAGACGGACATGGGTAAATAAATTTAGAATGTCAGAAGATCATGAATGCATATACTTGGTTGGGTCTTAGATCAATATTTTAATATGTTACAAACGGAATGACGAAATTAGTATACCCCCATAGTGGAGGGCATAAAAAAAGGGAATAACAAGTAAAAGCGTGCTAAGTTCGGCCGTGCCAAATCTTATATACCCTCAAGTTCTTTGCCAAGTATCTCTTTGTAGGCAAACAAAGGATAACGGATACAATTTGTAATGCTATTAAAGCTATATCAGGCTATACCTTGTTTGGATGTTGGAGACCACAATGGAAGACGTTGAGCAAAATTTCAGCCAAATTGAATAAGAATCGACAGATCGATTAATATGGGAGCTATATCGGGTGATAAAACGATTTAGTTGTTGGAAGGCAAAACAAAACACCTCATATAAAATTTCACCCAAATCGGATAATAATTGCGCTCTCTAGGCTCAAGAAGTCAAGATCCCAGATCGGCTTATATGACAGCTATATCAGGTTACGAACCGATTTAGACTATACGGGGCATAGTTGTTGGAAGTCATAATAAAACACCTCGCGCAAAATCTTAGCCACATCGGATGAGAATTGCGTACTGTAAAGGCTCAAGAAGTCTAGATCCGAGATCGGATTATATGGCAGCTATATCAGATTTTGTACCAATTTAGACCATACTTATCAAAGTTGTTGGAAGTCAAAACAAAACGCACGGGCAAAATTTCAGCCAAATTGGATTAGAATTGCGCACTCTAGAGGCTCAAGAAGTCAAGATCCGAGATCGGTTTATATGTCAGCTAATCAAAACTTGGACCGAATCGGACCACTTACAATCAAAACCGACCTGCAGGAATAAGGAGTATTTGCGCAAAATTTTAAACGCGTAGCTTTACTCCTTCGAAAGTAAGCGTGCTTTCGACAATCAGACAGACGAACGGACAGATGGATGGACGGACTTAAAAGATCAAGATGATCAAGAATGTATATAATTACTTTGTTAGATCTCGGATCAATATTTCCATGAGTTCCAAACACGAAATTAGTATACCCCCATCTAAGGGTGGAGGGCATAAAAACTGTTTTCAAATAACATTAACATCTAGCAGCAGAGGATAGAAAGGGACCCAAAAATAGAATAAAAAATGGCAGATTTAAGGATGTTTTATGAACGAGGTATTGGCCAGTAGGAAAACGAAGACATGTATCCCAGTAGCTATTCAATGCATTGCTCAAAATAAATGTTCGCAAGGTAAATATGAGGAAGTTTTAGGACGTAGATTAAGACCAGTAGGCAAATGTAGATGTGTTTTAGTGGATGTTAACAATCCATATGTTAATATATAGAAGTTATCTGCAAAACTGGTAGCCATCACAGTCATGCGGACATTGGTAGAGCAATAAATTAACGATGGGTTTTAGCCACCTTTCGAAATCTAAACCAAGGCTCCAAGGTTTATGTGAAGCAGGGTCTGTTGATCATGTTATGTCTTTTCCGCAAAATTCCACAAATATTGCCTAAGTAATCAAAACACAAAACTATCCACAATAGGGCAACATGAATTAGTTAGGTTAGGTAAGATTGAAAAGAGTTTGGAGAGATTAATCCGCTCGATGCCACTGTGGACATACACTTAAGCCAGTAATTGGCTTGTTGTGCGCTCTAAATACTAAAAAAATAACCTCGAAAAGGAAAATCAAAGTTAGGACTTCCGTGCTACTTACAAAATCGGGTTCAAATCGCTCCTCAGTCAGCATCCATTATGTTATTTATGGTGGTCCCCCATAGGAGTGGCGATTAAATGCCCCCCTAAGACGTGCTCTGTGCCACTTTCTTCCTTATATTTGCGTTATGAGACCCACAATTTATCCATATATTTCTAATCATATAGTTTATCACCGGTTCACCCGGTAGTGGTATAAGGATTGGATTAATGTGTCGGTTTGTACATTGTTAAAAGCCCCCTTGATGTTAATGCAAACCGCCAATGTGTATATCTTGGCATCGAAGGAATCTTCCATTTTATGCACAACCTCGTACAGGACAGTCTCCGCCGACCTTGTCCTTCTCTTTATCATGGTATCCACAATACCAGCATCCACAAAGACCGGTCTAAGGTATAAATACCATCTGCTAGGCTTTCGGAGTACGCAAGTTCTGAACAAGGTGTGACATTTATTATAAAGAGTGATTTTTTATTATCTTCTGCATTTAAATAATTTTTGAACTTCTCAAGTTATGCGATGATACAGACCATTTGTCATCATTCGAATCGATCCACGACCAGTCTTCTTGAACTCCTGCATGCAAAAAAATAAAACGTTTGGGAAATTTTTATGACAAACAAAATAGTTTTATCACAAAATACTTTTATCACACTGTAACATTCCGCTTCAACATATCAAACGTTAGCAACAAACGTAGTATTATTGAACGTAACCATCTTTGTTAATTGTAAACCCTTTAGCAGCTACGTCTACATTAAAAGGACCTTCCTTTAGTTGTAAAATCAAAAACTCATTAATAGCCAAAATGTTTCGATAGCCGCAAACGATTATTCGTGTACCGGACCAATAATTATTCTCTTGTGTCTCTGCTACTATAGAGAAAGCGTGAGTATATGAGCGTCTAGACCATATACTCAATCTATTGCACATTACTTTGTGCGTACACAAGAAAATAAGCATACGCATTGGCTTGCAAATAATTGCAATTGTGTGCTCGGTATAGACACATTCTCATACATAAAATTTTTTCCTTTTTGTTTTGACTGAGAAAAGAGCAGTCAGTTTATTGAGTAGCTCGGACGAGTGCGGATATAAATTTTTAATGTTTCGGTACAAAAATGCTGGTATGTCAAATGACAAAAGTCGTAAGAGCCACGCACAAATGGCTGCCAGTTTCAAGAAAACACAACAAAAATTTCTGAGGCACATATATTGTTTGGTAACATTTACGCGATTAAAAATATCCATCACAAAGTGGGTATTTAAATGTGCGAAAACAACAACAAACATTTTTTTGTTTGGCTTATAGCAAAACGAATACAGTTGACCATTATACAAAACCATATTGGAGTTGAGTGAAAATGGAAGGCTTTTAATATAATTGTGCATCATAGCATCGAAATAAACCCAAACAGAAAACCGTATAAGGTCTGCTTATAATTCGTGAAAAATTGAGTTTGAATAACGTTACAACATTAAACTGAACTTGCCATCCTTTTCAATATGCACAATCTATTTTAGACGTTTGGCGTTAAATTTATTAATTAATTGAGAAAAATTGGTTGAAAACCCGAATAACATGTTCTATATCAAGAATGAAAGGGATTGTCAGGGTAAGAAAACTTTATATTCGTCACAAATTCTTGGAAAAATTTATCGCTAAAAGCATGTACTATTGCGTAAACATAGTCCAATGTTTTTTAGAAAAGAAGTTAACTTGGCGAAAATTTCCATTATGTCAAACGAATTATTTTTTTGCGTGGTGCCGAAGCCGGATTCATTTGAATTATTTACTTTAAATTAATCTTCAGTTATATTTTTCAATATTGTTAAATCTTATTCGACCTACATTTGTAGGAAATATTTTTTCAAATAATTTTGGTCGTTCACAACATTGCGTTGTTTCAATAGTGGTCCCAGACTAATATTTCTATGCATTACAGTAAAAATCTGGATTTTTACCGCCATTATACCTTTGACTATATAAATATATATATATTTGTTTGTTTTAACCAAAATCTGACATTTGTATCGGTGTTTTATTTAAATGCTAAGATTGCATGTCAATCATGACAGGGGCTTACTTTGGCATTAACGATCTCATGTAGAAACATGCACCTAATTAGTCAGAATTTGCATAAATTTTCACTATTAAGAACATCAGTTTAATTCCTGCACAAAGGTCTGTGTCTGTTGTGCGTATTCCTAGGAAAGCGTTATAAAGAAATTAATTAATGTTCTGTCTACCTTCTTAAGGAATGAACACAAATGACAAAGACATCACCTTTGTAGAACGACAAAAAAAATGACACAGTCAAAAGGAAGTTGTGCTTGGCATTTATCGCGTTTTATTGAAAAAGCCTGATGCCTTTTCATTCGAAACTCCTTTAAGGCTTTCAGTCTGCAGTGGTAATGGATGCGCTCTCAACGTAACGCAATACGTAAGTGCTGGCCAAATCACAGTTAGGACCATAAGCTTAAGTTTACCTCCGACTCTGTCAACGAATCTGCACTTGCCATAAATGCAGCAGAAAGAAAAAAGGAAATAAAGTCAAAGGCATAATTACTTTAAGACAATGGTCCCATGCAAGACAATTGATTCTCTGCAATGTCTTGCGGATATGGCACTGAATAAACATCATAAATAATTCACATTATTATTACTTTATTACTCAATTTATACAACATTTAAATTCATTTATTTATTGCTTCATTAAAATACGACCTTTTAGCATTTACTTACCCACCCTTACGCACCAAGTGCATGTGAATCGAATCGCAGATGGATGGATGGATGGGCGGATACAGTAAAAGGACGACTGATGGTCATGGCTTGAAAGAAGATGTGAACATGAGACGGCTTTGCTATTTCAACGAGAAAAAGAGAAACACAAACAAATCCACAACACACTCTTTGAACCAGAGCATTTATGTAAATGATTTTTAAAAATAATAAGATACTTGACCTCAAGGATGCGTCGTGGAATTCATATTCACTTTGGCACTACGCTCAACACTCTCGCCTGTAGTAGTTAGGTGAGTGAGTATACAAGGGCAAGAGTGAGAACTGCGCGGGTGTGTGTGAATAAGGGAGCGGAAGTGCGATAAGCAGAAAGAAAACGAATATTGGGAAAACAAACATGATGGGTTTTTATTTATTCAGCTACATTTATTATAAATTCTCCGTTTTCCTTGCCGGCGAGTTTTTATTACTTTCATTTGCTCTTCAATGAACTTCTGCCACAACATTTTATTCGCATCAGTTTAAATTTTATCATCTGGATGCCATCGCATTTAGTATTTCCATTCAATACTCGCACTCAATGGAATCAGTTCAAAAGCGATGTTGACCTCGAACGTTTTCCCTTTAAATTTTGTCTTATTCCACGCTCAAATTTACAAAATAGATTGTAACTGAAAATATTTGAATGTTTTTGCCATTATTTGGAAGCAGAACCTCGCATTATGATGACGCTCAGCAGTATAGGGGAGCACTCGGCACAAAGGTAGAACTTGGTAACTTGAATCTAGCATTGCTGCTGCAAAGTTTAGATGGTTCTTAAATTTGGTCGGTACACCCTCCACTATAGAATGGAAGTATATTAACCAGCCATTCTGTTTTTTAAACGCCTTATATTGAATACCTGATAAAGTTAATGTATACTCTATATCAGTTTTAAGTCCATCTACCCATGGCCGTCCGTCCGTCTTTGGAAATCAAGACAGCTATTAAACTAAAAGCAATTCATGTGAAATTCTTCGCAGATGCTTCTAATCGATTAAGAACCAGATATGGCTCTATATTAACGGATCACCCGATTTTACTTCTTGAACCCCTAAATGGTACGGTTCTTTTTCGATTTGTAATGACTTCTAACATGCATGCAAAGTTTAATCGGTCCACAATCTGATATAGCACCCATATAAACCGATCTCCAGATTGCACTTTATGAGCCCTTAGTGGAAGCAATTCTTATCCAATTTTGCTACAATTTTCCATCGAAATTTCAAAACTTTCAACACCTAAACCAAGCATGGTCAGAATCGGTCTATAACCTGATGTAGCTCCCATATGAACCGATCTCCGAGTGTACTTCTTGAGTTTATAGGTAGTGAAATTCTTATCCGATTTGTGGATCCAAGAGTGGTTAAGAGCCTGATATATTTCCATTTCCCGATGATTTTAGTTTTCAGCTTGGAGATTTTTAACCAATTTGGCTTAAATATTATCTGAGAATTGCAGACCGAATTTTGACAACATGTTTAGGTAGATAGAAAGAGCCACCGTATTGACAGGCAGACAGGAGTGGCGTTGTATATCAAACGGCATTTTTCGTTTTGTATTTAGTAATTATAATCCAGGGCATGCTGCCCCATTATACCCTAACACAACAATGGTACAGGTTATTATAAATTTGTGCAATTGTGTGCAACGCGCAGAAGGAGAAGAGCTGGACTCATTAAAAAGTATATCGATCGGCTGAGAATCACTTACTGATTTGATTTAGCTATGTCCGTCTGTCCTTCCATGTATTCTTGTGATCAAGGTGCAGGTCCCATTTGTAGTCCGATTGTCATAAAATTTTGCACAAGTCACTTTTTGGCCCAAGGACGAATTTGGATTTTAAACAAAATCGGTTCAGATTAATATATAGCTCCAATATATATCATTCATTCGACACGGCCTCCTAAGGCTGTAGAACCCAACATTTTGGCCCGCTCTTTACAAAATTTTGCAGGATATGTTGTACTTGACGTTTCAATACGTGTCTAAAAATTCAAAAAATTCGGTCCGGATTTAGATATATCTCCTATGGATATCTTTTATCCGATAAGGTCTTTTAAGGCTGTAGCAGCCACAATTTTGGTCCAAATTTAGCATAAGATATTTTATTTGACGTCTAAATTTCATCAAAGTAGGTGCAGATTTCGATATAGCTCACATACATATCTTTCGCCCGATATGGCTTTATAAGGCTGTAGAAAGCCACAAATTTTGTCCTGCTAAGAAATTCGATGTAAACCTAGCACAAGGAGAATAATATAATTCTTATAGAATTGTGCTAGTGGATTGTGGTAAGTACATTTAAAGAGATATTTAAAACACATGTGTTTAAAAAATAAAAATCACTAGTTGAGCCCGGCCTGCTCCGCTGCGTCCGATAAAACTATGGTGGAAAGATGTACTCTAAATTTCCGCTTTATTTCAGTTGAAAATGTATTTCAATTTTCCTGTGGATTCTCCTGCTCACAAATACCTCTTACATCAACCCCACATTGCAATGGTCAGTAGTGTGTAAATAGATAGAGCTTTTTACTTCGTTTTTATACCCTCCACCATAGGATGGGGTATACTAATTTCGCCATTCCGTTTGTAACACCTCAAAATATGCATTAAAGACCCTATAAAGTATACATATTCTTAATCGTCATGATATTCTAAGTCGATCTAGGCATGTCCGTCCGTCCGTTCGTCTGTCGAAAGCACGCCAACTTTCGGAGGAGTAAAGCTAGATGCTTGAAATTTTGTACAAATACTTCTATTAGTGTGGGTCGGTTAGGATTGTAAATGGGCCAAATCTGTCAATATTTTGATATAACTGCCATATAAACCGATCTGTATATATATATATATATTCTTAATCGTCATGACATTTTAAGTCGATCTAGCCATGTCCGTCCGTTTGTCCGTCTGTCGAAAGCACGCCAACTTTCGGAGGAGTAAAGCTAGATGCGTGAAATTTTGCACAAATACTTCTTAAATGGGCCAAATCGGTCAATGTTTTGATATAACTGCCATATAAACCGATCTGGGATCTTGACTTCTTTAGCCTCTAGAGGACGCAGTTATTATCCAAGTTGGCAGAAATTTTATAAAAAGGCTTCTCCCGTGACCTCAACATACAATACATGTGAAACTTGCTCTGAATCGATCTATAGCTTGATATATAGCTCCATATAATCCGATCTTACGATTTTGCTTCTTGTGCCCCTACAAGGCACAACTCTTATCCGAATGGACTAAAATATTACACAATGACTTCTGCAATGTTTAGCATTTAATTCGATTCGGACCATAACTTGGTATAGTTCCAATAGTAAAACAGATTGTTTGCCTAAAAAAAGTACCGCACAAAGAACTCGACAAATGCATTCCATGGTGGAGGCTATATTAGACTCGGCCCGGCTCTTACTTGTTCTTGATGCATTGGTAGCTCTTGCAATGCTTCCGACTGATCTTCACACCAAAACCGACAATTTTGCTTATTTAGTACCCATTGAGCCAAAAATGGGCTGCGTCGATGAACACAATTTGAAAACGATGAACTTTCTTAATAGAGCAACAAAATGAGAAAAAATTTCAATAATTTGCAAGCGTTGTTCGTTTGTAAATTATAGACCAAACTGAAGAAGTATGAAGCTGTTTAAACCATTGTTGTCAAAAATATAATAGCTAAAAAATCACCCTTCGCATATGTTCATATAACAACAAAGAAAAGAGAATTCCCCTCATTTAACGCAATTTGAACTTTTAACGTAAAAGTGACAATCAATGTTGCCCGAAGTTGTAAAAATGCAAAATGACAGAAAAGATTTCTAAATCAGGCACTAAAAATGCGAAAAATGGTATGTAATACATAATACAACTTGGACCGACGCAACTTGCAACTTCAACGACGCAAACCAAAGTTTTTAGTCTTTAAAAAGCGACGTCTTGTTTCTCAATATGTGTGCCAAGTAAGACGTTTTTCTCTCCTCTTAATATTCGACATCAGTTCTCTGCTAGTTTTTATTTTTTAAAATACTTGGTATTTTTAGCATTCTTCCGCATAGCCAAATTTCAAATGGTTCTAATTTACTTTCATCATTGGTCTATATTATCCAAATTTCTGTTCCACATAATACTACTGACTATACATAATATTTCATAAAGTCAGTTTTTGTTTTTACTGCAGTGGTGCACAAAATGAATATAAGACTGTATGCATGATACTCTTCATAACTTTTTTATTTATCTCTCTTTCAAACAAAATTCATTTATCTGGAAAAGTATTGAGGTTTTTCTAAAAGAAAACATAATATTAAACAATATTATTAATCTTTTCATCATTATATAGCGATTTATAAGAAAACAAACGAAGACACAAAAAAGATGCCGCACTTCATTCGTTGATGTTCCAACAACGACTGAGACCAAGGGAATAAGAATACAAGTGAATTGAGTATCAACCCTAGCGTAAAGGAAATAATTTTGTGCACCAATGTTTTATTGTTATAAAGGGTGATTTTTTTGAGGTTAGGATTTTCATGCATTAGTATTTGACAGATCACGTGGGATTTCAGACATGGTGTCAAAGAGAAAGATGCTCAGTATGCTTTGAAATTTCATCATGAATAGACTTACTAACGAGCAACGCTTGCAAATCATTGAATTTTATTACCAAAAACAGTGTTCGGTTCGAAATGTGTTCATTCACCGTAACGTTGCGTCCAACAGCATCTTTGAAAAAATACGGTCCAATGATTCCACCAGCGTACAAACCACACCAAACAGTGCATTTTTCGGGATGCATGGGCAGTTCTTGAACGGCTTCTGGTTGCTCTTCACTCCAAATGCGGCAATTTTGCTTATTTACGTAGCCATTCAACCAGAAATGAGCCTCATCGCTAAACAAAATTTTTCAAAATTTGAACACATTTCGAACCGAACACTGATTTTGGTAATAAAATTCAATGATTTGCAAGCGTTGCTCGTTAGTAAGTCTATTCATGATGAAATGTCAAAGCATACTGAGCATCTTTCTCTTTGACACCATGTCTGAAATCTCACGTGATCTGTCAAATACTAATGCATGAAAATCCTAACCTCAAAAAAATCACCCTTTATCATGGCTGGTGAGATGTTTTTATAAAAAGTGTTTCTTGCCATTTCGATTCGGGTTTTAATTTCTTTTTATTATTGTAGATATTCCATTGATTTGTGATAACAACTCTCAGGTATTTAAAGTTTTTCACTCGCTTAATTTCAATATCAGATTCTTTTTGTAAAATATTGAGAGACATTCTTATTACTGACAAACATAAATTTTGTCTTTTTTACATTGATTTTATGTCCATATGATTGCAAGTTTCGTCATCAGGTTCTGCATACCAGCTATGCTACCAGTTAATAGTGTTGTGCCATTAGCATATTTGCACAACACCGTTTCAGATTTGGACTGCTATCGGGAAGTTGAATCATTTCCTATATATGTTAATATAAGTTTGAATACCACCACAATAGAATGGGGGTGTACTAATCCAATCATTGCGTTTGTATCACCTCGAAATAGTGAACTTAGACCCTATAAAGTACATACAGTGTTGTGCAAAACAAAAGCAACGCTTTTATCACCTAAAATAAACTTATAATTGTTAAACGTGTACTTCACACTGATTAATGATAATTAGTAGAAGACTTCGGCAGCAATGGAAGTTTGCATATCTATAAATGTTTCCCCGCTTTATAATTATGTTAGCCTTGAGATTTAAAAGCAAGTGCAAATAGTCCAAAAATGAGTGTGCAAAACAAAAGCAACGCTTTATACTTTTAGAATAGGTGAAGCAAAATGAAAGGGTTTTAATGCAATTTTTATAATTTTGATCTAGGGATTGTTGAGCAAGGAGTTTACACAAAATGTACTAGTCTTTATTTCTCTTGGCAAAAAAGTCATGTGTCGCGATAACAATATTCAACTTTGTCAACTTTAAGTCAATCTTTAAACCAAAAATCTAAATTCCTATACAAAATAGTATGATATTCGTCAGTATATTTAAGTTTAAGACAAAAGTAAAGATAACATAAAACATCCCTGTATAGTCAAGTAGGAGACACAGACGACATAACAATATATCCGAGAAGAAGCAATTGTACGTTTACAAAATGCCCTATTGCAATATAATAATAGGTTGAAAACGAGCTTGGGTTAGAAATGATAGAACTATTCTCTACAGAAGACATAGGGGCAAAATTTATGAAATTTACACGCCAGACAAAAAACATGTCATCAAGAGAAAAAACTAAAAGAAAAATATGAATTTTTGTAAGATTGATGTTATAATGAAATTTTTTAAAATTCGATTTTTTGTTGTTCTATTATGCTCCAATCTTTCAAATTGAATAGAATCATTAGAGAAATCAAGATATTTATTAATAAAACGAAACTTTTTTGATGAAATTTAAAAAGCATGTTCATAAAGAGTCGGTTATTATTCGTGTACCCTTATCCCGTCTACTGTTGGATTATTTGCAAGCAAGGAACTTCCCATATAATGCTTTCGGCGTGGGTTTCCAATGGTTTTAACTCAATTTGAATGCAGTTTTTGCCAATCTGTATAAATGATGGATAACTTTTTAAAGTGAAATACTTTAAAGGACAAAAATACTTGCAGATGCTAACTTTGACTGATTTTAATCTTTGAAATTTTTACTTAAAAATAACTAGAAACATGTTTCTAAATTCAATTAAGAAATCGTACAAGCCAAGTGATGAAGTTTTCCACTAGTCAACTCTATCGCTGAAAACAAAATTCTTATTTAAGCTTTTCAATGAAAAGAATTAGGGATCTGAAGTGTTAGTTATTATCCGCTAGATATAATCTATGCCATTTTCAAGTTTTTTGCCTATTAGGACGAAGATCATTAATTTTTACAATTTTTGTTTGTTTCTCTTTTGAGACCATCTCAATGATAGGAGATGCAAATGGAAAAGGGAAGCCAAAGATAGCAACACACACCAACACACTATGGGACGCGTTTCGACTTTGGTTAGAAGATTTTTCAACAACATTATGTGTGATGGCTTCAAGGCCCGTGCGTTGGTATGTTGTAATTGAATCATATTAATAGCGAAAACACCTCTATGATACAAAAACCACATTAACCACGCTCGACAACTCTGCCTATTAGCTGTACTTTTCCCAATGCATGTATTTTGCTACCTTTGGCTTTCCTTTTTTTATTTGCATCTCCGATCATTGAGCTCGTCTCGAAAGAGAAACAAACCAAAATTATAATCTATGCCTTTTAGATAAATAACCAAGGTCAATAATTATGCAAATTATATTAACCATCAATTAGTTGCAATTGAACAAAACCTCATTTTTATACCCTCCACCATAGGATGGGGGTATACTAATTTCGTCATTCTGTTTGCAACACCTCGAAATACGGGTCTAAGACCCCATAAAGTATATATATTCTTGATCGTCGTGACATTTTAAGTCGAAATAGCCATGTCCGTCCGTCTGTCTGTCGAAAGCACGCTAACTTTCGAAGGAGTAAAGCTAGCCGCTTGAAATTTTGCACAAATACTTTTTATTAGTGTAGGATTGTAAATGGGCCAAATCGGTCCATGTTTTGATATAGCTGTCATATAATCCGATCTTGGCTCTTGACTACTAGAGGGCGCAATTCTTGTTCGATTTGGTGTAAAACCCCGATTTTATATATGGATTTTGAAGCTTATAGTACGTCATGTTAAATGGTTATAAGACTTTGCATGCCATAATGCATAATTCGAATTTTATGATTATTTTCATCAATAAAAAGCGTTGCTTTTGTTTTGCACGACACTGTATATACTCGAGACTCTTGACATTTTGATTGGACCCATCCATGTCCGTATGGTGTATATGTCAGATATGTCTAAATACTAAGTTCATCCCGCCATTTAAAATCACAGCGAAATCGGGTATAAAAGACCAAGACCCAAAATCGGAGGATTGGCCTATATGGAAGCTATATCCATATCCAAAAAGCCACATTTATTATCCGATTTTGCTTAAATTTGGGAGAGTGAGTTGCGTTAGGCTCTTCGACATCCTTCTTCAATTTGCCGCAGATCGATCATACAGTCCGATCCGCCTATCTAGGGTCTTAGGCTCATAAAAGTCACATATATTATCCGATTTATGAATGAAATTAAGGGCAGTGAGTTGCGTTAGGCCACTTGACATGCTTCTTCAATTTGGCCCAGATCGGTCCAGATTTGGATATAGCTGCCATAAAGACCGATCTACCGATTTAGGGTCTTGCGCCCATAAAAGTCGAATTTATTGTCCGATTTTGCCAAAATTTGGGACAGTGAGTTGCGTTAGGCCACTCGACATGAATTTTCAATTTGGTCCAGATTGGAATATAGATGCCATATAGACCGATCTCCCGGTTTAGGGTTTTGGGCCTTAAAAGGCGCATTTATTGTCTAATTTCGCCGAAATTTGGGACAGTGAGTTGTGTTAGGCTCTTCCACATTTTTCTTTAACTTGGCCCAAAAATTTCCAGATTTGGATATAGCCACCATATAGACCGATATCTCGATGTAAAGTGTTGGCCCCATAAAAGACGCATTTATAATCCGATATCACTTAAATTTGACAGAGTGACTTATGTTAGGCTTTTCAAGATCCGTATCGTATATGGTTCAGGTCGGTTTTTTTAGATATAGCTACTTTAAAGACCAATATTTTGTTATATGCAATTAAACGATGACTTGTACTAATAAGTGTTTGGTCCAAATCGGAATATATTTTGATATAGCTGCTATGGCATTTTCATAGCATTTTCACCGGATTTTGACGAAAGGTGGTTTACACATATACCCGAGGTGGTAGGTATCCAAAGTTCGGCCCGGTCGAACTTATCGCCATTTTCCTTTTTTTATGTATGAGGTTAAGTAGGATGGTTTCTTTGTACTTGTAATCCTGCCCTATAATTAATAAGAAATTTATCTTGTTGTACAGAAAGAAAGAAATAAAAGCGATGGGTGTGAACAAGAATGTTTAGCCACCTCTTGAAACGGAACGTATACCAATGTTGATTAGGCAATTTATTTTCATTTACTTTGCGATAATCAAATCTTTCCGCTTAACATGATTCGCATGGTTATTAGCTTGATTCTAGTTTGGAAAAAAACAACTAAAGTCAATATATACATGACCGGTATGTAACAGACTTTCATAAACGATCGCAAAACTATTCCACAAAGCACTCGTGGCATGTTTCAAAGGAAAAAATTAATTCAACAAAGCAAACGGTTTCAAATGATAACAAAAAACGTCCTGCTCATCAGCGTATAGGAAGCCTAGATAATAAAGCCATTGTTGTTGCGATCGATGAAATTGCACACAAAAGAGATGGCAATCACTGTAAATGTCAAATAATAGAGTGTAATGTCGTTAGAGATATATTTGGAAATAAAGTTTCATGGATGAGACATTGACCTGCAGGTGAACTGGGATTTTGTTCTCTGTGGTCTTTCACGATACACATGGAAATTTCATAGGATGTTGAATAAGCCTCACAAAATGAGGTACAAAGCTGGTAGCTTCAGAAATCGATGTAGATATAAACAGGCTGATGTTAGTGAACAAGTTAACATAAATCTCATGATCATTAAGCTCGACTCCAATTTGGAGAAAAAAAAAGCAACTAAAGTAATCATATGCATGACCCGTATGTTACAGGCTTTCATAAATGATTACATAAAAAAATTATGAAAATAAATATATAGTCCTAATAAGCGATTTTTTTTTCTTAGAATTTTCTCAAAATGTATGAAAAAATGCACTGGACATTATTTCGAAGGCACTATAATACATTTTCTTCTTTGTTGGTGCTGTGGCGTAGAATGGAGTCCATCGGGTTGCGCACCTTACATCATTACCTGTTTCTAGTTAGGGAATAGCCAGTGATGACAAATATTTTGTTGTGCCAGCCAGAATTTGAACTCACGGCACACAATTAAATGTGTGTCGACAATGTCTATGAATGCAAATAAGATTTTGAGGGAGTGGGAGTGACTAAATGGATTTGTTTTTAAACCTCCCCACTTGACGAAAAATCCTGTTTGCAGCTTTTCTTAGTTCGCATGAACTCCATGGCAATTCTGCTTTGGTATTCGTGTGAACAAAGTCGCATACCTTCTTAAACTTAGGTACCGCACACATCTTTTTCGACGCAGAAGGATACGCATAAATCGTTTTGTGACAACGGTGACACATTTTATTTGTTTTAAAATATGATTACATATGAATTTGCTTCGCTTTTGTTGTCTGTTAAAGAGTAATTTGGCAAAAATATATTACCCATCTTACAAGCAGTCGTACGATCTCTTTAACGTGTTTATTTAGGTTATGCTCATAACATTTTTTGCTTTTATTTCATTAGACGTTTTTTTACTCCTTGTTTATGGCGCTGCGCTGTTGGTTTTCCGTTTTGAGATCTTGACTCGGAGTCACTTAATTTTGGCCAACAATTGAGACAGAGACAGGCAAGAATTTGACGAGAGCAGACTGCGTCATATAAAAGAAACGTAAAATGTTATACATGTAAATAAATGCAGACAATAAATGTTTAAAATTGCTTGACATCTTTAAAAGGGTATTAGACAGCGGGAGATTGACTTTGAATGTTCATCAGGATATGCCTACCCTCCACTCCCATATGGTTACCAGGCGAAAGCCCACAGTTGGCCCAGTTTCCGCAATCATATAAGTCAGCCAGTCAGTCATGGAATCATCCCTCCGGCTGTGACGGCATAAATCTGGGCAATTTAATTTGGCATATTTCTCATTCGGATACAAAGTGCACCCAAACCAGCACTGGAGCACGCACGCACACGTGTGGCCAAATGATTTTTGCTATTTTTCATTGGGCCATATTCATTGGATTTCAGCTACACATAAACATGTGAATATGTATGCCTCTAAGTCCAGGATGTGCCAAGGATAAAGGTGTCTGGTTTATTTTATGAAGTTAGGTGTGACACCAAGCCATACCCGCAGACCTATTTAGGTAGGGCTGCCTTAAAAGGCCATATTGCTGTGGGAACATTTAAATACAGTCGCGGGCAGAAGCATAAATCCACATCCACTAAGCTCCCCATTGTGCAATTGCCAAAAGGAGAATTTGCAAAGAAATACAGGGCAATAATGGCATTCAAATGAATTGTGATTGGGTCGATAAGAGTGTCTATCACCTCCCTTATGGTGGCAGTAATAAATGTGATTTATATCCTTCCCATGAGCTGCAGGCAATTCATTGCAAACAAAATCAAAATGTTCAAAAGACATGTAAAGCTATTTTTAGCTTTAACCAGATGATAATTGAGATATTGTATAATTGAAAAGATTGCCTAACGATTGAAATCAATGTAAATGCAATTTGTCCCTGAACGAATCCTAAAAATTAATTTAAATTTAGGTCGCTATATTCGAATTTCATTCCAGTCAGTGATCAATATTCTCATTTTACTTTACCAGTGCCTCTCGAATACTAATGCATACATATTTCGAAAAATCGATTTTTTTAAATGTAGCATCCCTCCAAAGCTTTGGGAGTTAATTTCTCACTTCCTCTCTGAATTGACACTTTTTAGGTACTTCTTAGAGATAGTTTGTATAGATTTCATGATTTAAAACAACAAAATACAGTACTATCGCCATTCAATCATTCATGTTTCGCTAAATTTCATAACATCGACTGTTATTGGTAAGAATCTAAAAAAAAATTTTTGTCGTTGCTTGTGACGTTAGCTCAAAAATCCCTATACATAAGTATGCATATTTACTTAGCCTTCTGTAATAAAGTAAGGAGTGAAGCACAGAGAGGGAGAGAGAGATAGAGAGAGAGAGAATGAGAGCTTTTCCCTGCATCTCTTCTTAGGAAAAACAGGATATAAGAAAAGTTTTGCTCTGCTATTAGAGCGATATCAAGATATGGTCCGGTTTGGACCACAATTAAATTATATGTTGGAGACTTGTGTAAAATGCCAGCCAATTCGAATAAGAATTGCGCCCGATTTAAATGGGAGCTGTATCGAGCTATAGACCGATTCAGACCATAATAAATACGTATGTTGATGGTCATGAGAGGATCTGTCGTACAAAATTTCAGGCAAATCGGATAATAATTGCGACCTCTACAGGCTCAAGAAGTCAAGATCCCAGATCGGTTTATATGACAGCTATATCAGATTATGGACCGACTTGAACCATACTTGGCACAGTTGTTGGATATCACGACAAAACACGTCGTGAGAAATTTCATTCCAATCGGATAAGAATTGCTCACTCTAGAGGCTCAAGAAGTCAAGACCCAAGATCGGTTTATATGGGAGCTACATCAGGTTATGGACCGATTTGAACCATATATGGCACACTTGTTGGATATCATAACAAAACACGTCGTACAAAATTTCATTCCAATCGGATGAGAATTGCGCACTCTAGTGGCTCAAGAAGTCAAGATTCCAGATCGGTTTATATGATTATGTGTCTTGAGCCCCTACAAGGCGCAATTCTTATCCGAATGAACTTAAATATTACACAATGAGTTCTACAATGTTCAGCATTCATTTATGGTCCAAATCGGACTATAACTTTATATAGCTCCAATAGCATAACAGTTCTTATTCAATATTCTTTGTTTGTCTAAAAAGAGATACCGCGCATAGAACTCGACAAATGCGATCAATGGTGGAGGGTATATAAGATTCGGCCCGGCTGAACTTAGCACGCTCTTACTAACAAGTAAGAGCGTGCCAACGGCCGGGCCGTTGGGATATATCGCCAAGTAGCATTAGATTAAAAAATTATATCGCCTTAGATGGTTTTCCACTTCCTTGAGTGCAGATTTAGTGACTCGTACGATACAAAATATTTGGAGAGATATATACCATGGCTGTATTACATGACCCAGTGGGTGCGATTGGTGCGATTGGCCTCAAGGTCTAACCATGATTAGGTTGATCATTTGCTTTCACAATAGTTTTGACAAGTTCTCTGTCCTTCGAATAAATAAAATAATAAAAATAAAGTGAAGTTATTTAGAGTTGTATTTTTTTACGCTCCCAACCTGAGACGAGCTTCAAAAATAGGTGATTTTTAATTTAAGCATTGGGTATACAAAATTCTATAACCAAAAGGAACCTGGAGGAATATCTTATAGTAGTCTAAAATGTATATAAAAGTTTACCGGGAAAATATATAGGTACCTCACCGAAGCCGCTGCGGAGCGAACTGTGTTCAGCTATTTATAAAAAAAAAACTTATTGCCCAAACTTTCTATAGAATAAAAAATTGTGTAAACAAAAGAATCCTGGGGGAATAAATTATGATAGTCTAAAAGTTATATAAAAGTTGAGTGGGAAAAAACATAGGCACCTTAGTGAATGCAATAAGTCTTTAATACAGATATGATAACAAAATTATATTTTCTGTAATGCACAAGAAGAAGCAGCGGAGCGGGCAGGGTTCGGCTAGTTTATTTATAACTTCAGGGCTACTGTAGCGCTGAGGTAAGCATGTCCGCCTGTGACGCGGAACACTTTGGTTCGAATTCTGGCGAGAACATTGGAAACAAATTGTTTTCAGCGGTGGTTATCCCCTCCTAATGCTGGCGACATTTGTGAGGTACTATGCCATGTAAAAACTTCTCCCCAAAGAAGTGTCGCACTGAGGCATGTCGTTCGGACTCGGCTATAAAAACCATACCCCTCATCATTGATCATAAACTTGAATCGAATAGCACTTACTGATATGTGAGAAGTTTGCCGTTGTTCCTTATTGGAATGATAATGGGCAAATTTGCATTTATAACTTGAGTTGTTGTTACTATTTTTAACAATGTCATTGCCCGGCTCCATTGCTCTCATCATCCTTCCCACATGATGAGTCGTAGGAACATTTTCTATACCATTGCACGGCTTTCGCGGCTAATACACACCGGAACTTAGGTCGGTACACAATACCACACATTTACCAACTTAGGGCCAATTGGACAATTGGGAATTTTGTAAGTAGGAAGGAATCTGACTTAGATATATTTTCTTTTTCGAGGTTACCTTCAACTATTTAGAGCACCCTCTTTTCAACCTAACTCGTTGTTACTTTTAAAATCGGTTACACAACATTACAATGAAATCTTTATTCGATTTTTCTTACAACTTTTTCTAATTATAATTTTCGTTCTCAGAAAATTGCATTTTTTCCCTTTTCCAGCAAAAACAGAATTTCGAAAATCGGACCATAAATGAAGATTTGGCAGCCCGAATAATTTTTCGCAATGCCGAGTCAACCAACTTTAGGGCCTTGCTAATAGGCACCCGGACCACATAAGGCCTTGAAATTTTGAACATCAACACCTCAGCTCTAACCATTTCAAAAAGTTATAACTATCTGTTCTCATACAGCTGCCATATAAACCGATCTTGGGTCTTAACTTCTTGAGCCTCTAGAGGGCGCAATTCTTATCCGATTGGAATGGAAATTTGCACGATGTGTTTTGCTATGACTTCCAACAACTGTGCTAAATAAGATTTAAATCGGTCAATAACCTGATATATATGCCATATAAACCAATCTTGGGTCTTGATTTCCTGAGCCTCTAGAGGGCGCAAATCCTATCCGATTGGAATGGAATTTTGCACGACGTGTTTTGTTATAATATCCAACAATTGCGCCAAGTATGGTTCAAATCGGTGTATAACCTGATATAGTTGCCATGTAAACCAATGTTGGGTCTTGACTTCTTGAGCTTCTAGAGGGCGCAATTCTTATCCGATTGGAATGCAATTTTGCACGACGTGTTTTGCCTTTACTCCATCAGCTGTGCTATGTTCAAATCGGTCAATAATCTTATATAGCTGTCATATAAACCGTCTGGATTCTTGACCTTTTGACCCTCTAAAAGTCGCAATTATTATCCGATTTGCCTGAAATGTTGTATGAAGGATCCTCTGATGACCATCAACAAACGTGTTTATTATGGTCTGAATCCATTTATAGCCTGATACAGCTCCCATATAAATCGATCTCTCTATTTATTTCTTGAGCCCCCAAAGGGCGCAATTCTTATTCGAATTGGCTGACATTTTACACAGGTCCCCAACATATAATTTAATTGTGATCCGAACCGGACCATATCTTGATATAGCTCTAAGAGCAGACCATATATTTTCTGTTTTCCTTTGTTTGCCTAAGAAGAGATGCCGGGAAAAGAACTCGACGAATGCGATCCATGGTGGAGGGTATATAAGATTCGGCCCGGCCGAACTTAGCACGCTTTACTTGTTTTAAATTATTTTTATACCCTCCACCATAAGATGGAGGGTATACTAATTTCGTCATTCTGTTTGTAACTACTTGAAATATTCGTCTGAGACCCCATAAAGTATATATATTCTTGATCGTCGTGACATTTTATGTCGATTTAGCCATGTCCGTCCGTCCGTCTGTCTGTCGAAAGCACGCTAACTTCCGAAGGAGTAAAGGTAGCCGCTTGAAATTTTGCATAAATACTTCTTATTAGTGTAGGTCGGTTGGTATTGTAAATGGGCCATATCGGTCCATGTTTTGATATAGCTGTCATAAAGGGTGATTTTTTTGAGGTTAGGATTTTCATGCATTAGTATTTGACAGATCACGTGGGATTTCAGACATGGTGTCAAAGAGAAAGATGCTCAGTATGCTTTGACATTTCATCATGAATAGACTTACTAACGAGCAACGCTTGCAAATCATTTTCAGTGAATGGGCCCTAGAAAAGTTGGCAGAAAATCCGCTTTTTTATCGACAAATTTTGTTCAGCGATGAGGCTCATTTCTGGTTGAGTGGCTACGTAAATAAGCAAAATTGCCGCATTTGGAGTGAAGAGCAACCAGAAGCCGTTCAAGAACTGCCCATGCATCCCGAAAAATGCACTGTTTGGTGTGGTTTGTACGCTGGTGGAATCATTGGACCGTATTTTTTCAAAGATGCTGTTGGACGCAACGTTACGGTGAATGAACACATTTCGAACCGAACACTGATTTTGGTAATAAAATTCAATGATTTGCAAGCGTTGCTCGTTAGTAAGTCTATTCATGATGAAATGTCAAAGCATACTGAGCATCTTTCTCTTTGACACCATGTCTGAAATCCCACGTGATCTGTCAAATACTAATGCATGAAAATCCTAACCTCAAAAAAATCACCCTTTATAAACCGATCTTGGGTCATGACTTCTTGAGCCTCTAGAGGGCGCAATTCTTATCCGATTTGAATGAATTTTGGCACTACGTGTTTTGTTATAATATCCAACAACTGTGCCAAGTATGGTTCAAATCGGTCCATAACCTGATCTAGCTGCCATATAAACCGATCTTGGGTCTTGACTTCTAGAGCATCTAGAGAGCTCAATTCATATCCGATTTGAATGAATTTTGGCACGACGTGTTTTGTTATGATATCCAACAACTGTGCCAAGTATGGTTCAAATCGGTCTATAACCTGATATAGCTGTCATATAAACCGATCTGGGATCTTGACTTCTTGAGCCTCTAGAGGTCGCAATTATTATCCGATTTGCCTGAAATTTTGTACGACGGATTCTCTCATGACCATCAACATACGTGTTTGTTATGGTCTGAATCGGTCTATAGCCCGATACAGCTCCCATATAAATCGATCTCTTTATTTTACTTCTTGAGCCCCCAAAGGGCGCAATTCTTATTCGAAGTGGCTGACATTTTACACAGGCCTCCAACATATAATTTAATTGTGGTCCGAACCGGACCATATCTTGATATAGCTCTAAGAGCAGAGCATATTTTCTCTGTTATCCTTTTTTTTGCCTAAAAGGAGATGCCGGAAAAGAACTCGACAAATGCGATCCATGGTGGAGGGTATATGAGATTCGGCCCGGCCGAACTTAGCACGCTTTTGCTTGTTTTAAATTATTTTTTTACTTAAAACTAAGCATTTAAAGACGCTCTTAATTGTAAGGCCATTTTAGACTTTTGCATTTTATAACAAGGCGAAAGGTTATGGAGTTATTAACCTGGCGTTTAAAATAAAAAAAAATCCTTAATATCAAGGAAAATATATTTCTATATATATATAACTTCTAGCGGGCGCAGCTCTTAACAGATTTGGCCGAAATTTTCTCCAATGGCTTCTGCCTAATATAGCTCCCATATTAACCCGTCTCACAATGAACACCTAGACAGCGCGATTTTAGTCCGACTTAACAGAAGCGACTATGATAAAATTTTCAATTGATTTTTTTAATTTTTATAAATATGAATTTTAAATTTTAAATATATAAATTCCTTCTTTAGTAAAATACAGCAATAGCTGAAGATGTTCTAAACAAAAAAAAAAAACCTGTAGCACAACAACCCTGGCGTAGCCCTTGGCAACTGGATATTTGTCTCTTCCAAGGACACTTATCGATTGAAGCAAGCTATTTTTGGAATGCTTAACGTCAAAGCAATTAATCTTGAATAAATAGTCCAAACAAATTCAGCGGAATATATCAACTTCTTGGACAAAAATTTGTAGAAAAATATTTTTCATGCAACGTCTAAATAATCATCGCCGAAAAAATCTTATGATGAGACATAACTTGCTGTACATTGATTGTAATAAAATTGGATTTTAAGCACTTCCACACACACACAAGTACACAAATACAATATCGTGAAAAGTTTCTGTCGACCCTCATGAATAGAAAACCAACAAATATTCTACAAAAGTCCAAATACTTATCTAATTGCCTTCGACCAACTTTAGTTAGATGAAATGTAGCAGTGACTTCGAAGTGAACTTGAGTTAATGCTTTCGACTTTATTTTCAAAGAAAACCTAATTAGAATGTTTTTGGAAATTTGTTTATTTAGTTAATCGTATAATTAACTTAATAATGTTCGACAACTGCCATCCATGGCACTATGAATTTATTGTTCATGATTGGCAATCATGGTAAGTGGGGTGCTAGCATAGAACGCCTCTGTTAAGGAATAAATATTAAAGCAAACTTTTGGTTATACAAACTGATTGATTTGCCTACATTTAAACGATTTAAGGAGCTCCTATCATATGAATCCACCCATTGAAATGTTACAGTACTTGATGTTCAAAGCACTTGAAACTGACGCAACATTTTATCTCAATGTTGAAATAAACACCATCACCCAAACTAACATCTGCTTCACATAGCAAATGAACAAAGGCGGTTTCATTAGCATGTACCCGGCCAAGGCGGGGTTCCTTTTTGCGCAACAGTGTTTGCAAAACAGCCAACAAATCCAACTTCCCATCCCAGTTTTAAAGTAACACGGGACAACTGCACCAGCAAGATGGCTTGTTGTAATGGCGACAAAATTAAAAGTGGGGAAAATGACAACAATGTTGCCGATATTATGACAACTGTGCCATTTATGATACAAATATTGCTTATTGCCATCCGAGATCCTGCTGTGATAATTTGCTCTTGTTTTATTACTGGCTTTTCTATTCATTTACTCCAAAGTCACCCGCCCCCAACGCAATTGCTTCTTGGCACAACCGCCCACTCTATGACTCTCCGTCCCTCCGTCTGCATACGATGTTGTCACACGTACACCAACAAGTACGCACACGTAGAACTGACAAACGTACATAGGGAGTACAGACGAAGGAGCCACATCACACTGTGACACTTAGCCAAGTGCAAAACTAAAACACTGCTCTATTTAATAAGCAAACAATGAAAGCGTCAAAGCCCAGGGGAGAAAAAAGGATGGAAAATGCCATTTCCAGGAGATGGAACGACAACTAGTGGAACACATCTCAACCCTTTGCCTATAAGGAGAGAAAAAAAATAGAAAATATAATGAAAACAAAATAAAATAAAACACCAGAAAAACAACAACAACAACACACTACCGATGCCATTGTACACAGATTTAAGCCTTATTATGAACGGATCTTTTTTTGTTCTTGTTTTTGTGCGATTCGTTTCTTATTCTGCATTAGAGTATGTGTGACAAAATTTTTTACGCCTAATCAACGTTGGAACTTCATTAGAGCCCTCAAAAACTGTAAACGTAAAACGAGAGGAAAAAGCCAACAAAAATAACAAAACACAAATGGGGGCTTAAGTGTTTAGGAGAAGTGATAATAAAAAAAAGGCTCGCCCCAGAAAAAAAGTCGTAAAAGGAATATAAATCTCAAATATATTCGACTGCTGACATACCCTACTTGAATGTCAAGAATCGATGTGGATATTCACATCGAATTTAGTTACTCAAAAATTTTACAGCACTAAGGGGAAAGAGAGCGAACTTCAGGGAACTTTCATATATTTTTGTGAATATTTAATGAAATTCTTCTAAATTATATCGTTCATTTTATCCGTCTGTCGAAATCACACATCACAGCGGTCGAACACGTAAAACTAGCCGCTCGAAATTGTGCACATATACTTGCTATGATAATCTCATACAAAACCACATTTTGTTAAGCTCCTGGAGAAATTTGTTAGTACAAACTGCAAAAATGTTTGCTGTAACAACAACACTTTTGATTAAAAATAGACAGCAGTAATTTTCTGCTAAAACAGCAGACATATTTTGATTTTTTCAGATGAAAACAATTTGAAAATACCTTTAAAATTTTTTCGATATTTTTAAATCTTATCTTTTAGGGGTATATGGTGTACAGTTTTGTCAAATTTTCTATCATATGGAGGGAACTGCAAAAGGGTGCGACTGGTGAACTAAAAGAGTGAAGAATAGCTTATTAAATAGACTCAAAGGACTAAATATCATACTCGCATCATTTTTGAATGATGCGAGTACGATTTTGAAAACTAAGTCTTCAAATTAAGTTATATTTTTCCTTAAAATTCCTCGGAGGCCGCCGTGGCGCAGAGGTTAACAGGTCCGCCTATGATGCCGAACGCCTGGGTTCAAACATCGGCGTAAACCTCAGAAAAATTTTCATTGATGGTTATCCCCTTACTCATGCAGACTACATTTGCCAAGTATCCTGCCATGTTAAAACTTCTATACCAGTTGGTGTCGCTATCCGGTACGCCGTTCGGATTTGGCATAAAAAATGAAGCCCCTTATCAAAGCTAGAGGACAAAATGGGCCTGGGGTCTACATTGAGAATCCAGATCTGTTTTCTATTGCCTGACCCGAATACCGTCTTGCAGGCGGAGATCTGGGCGATAACGGAATGCATGAGGTGGTTTAATATTAACGCGAGGATGTCGTTTATGAACATCTATATGGACAGGAAATTTGGCCACGATAGGAAACCTGGAAGGCAGGGAAGAGGTTTCCGATTGAATACCTGAGACGACACTTAAGGTCGAGTGCGAGGCACTGCTGTCAGCGGCACAGTGTTGGACTGGCTGAATCCTAGTATTGCCATCATGTTACACGGATGAATCAAAGCTAGAGGACAGGGTCGGGAGACTACATTGAGAACCTAGGGACTGGTTCTCAATGTCGAGTATGAACATATTTATGGGCAGTAAAATGGTCATAGGACGGTGAGGTCACGAACAGTCTTGCAGTGGAGGAAGGAGATTAACGTAAAATTTCGCATAGTTTGGATGCCGGGCCATAACGGGGAGTAAGGGCAATGAAAAGGCAGACGATTTGGCGGCGAAGGCCAGAGAACTGCCGTCAATAAACTTGGTTAGCCCGAAGCCTTTCGGGTCGACGCAGTCCGAGTTAAGGGCGTGGTCGACGAACGCGTATGCAACACTGTGAAACTGCGAAACAGTCGGTAGGACGACAGAAATGCCATGGGAAGATCCAAATCGTGAGAAGACGAGGTAATTACTGAAAGAAGTAGGAAGGAGGTCAGTATAGCTTTTAGTATCATAACGAGACGCATACGAGCTTACTAATGCAAAATCGGTGCGGCAAGTGATAACATGTGTAGCATGTTGCCACTTTGAATGTGGGGAAATATGATGAGACGTTGCAGCATTTCCTATGAAATTGCCCGCTTTTCAACCAAACCTAACTTAAAAATTAACTTCTTGCTCTTGATATAGTCTACCTGAAAGTTATCGCAGCTTCTGCAGAAATCGTTATATGCAATCTTTAATCCACCAGCATGTTTTCCATTCACTCTGGGATAATTAAATGGTATGTTGTTTGAGGCATACCCACAGATTCCAAATCCCATGGAATGTGTAAGGTAAAGTTGTGTAAAGTAGTTCTCACATTAATGCCTGCCGGGCTGTCTGAGAAGATATTTATGCTAATAGGGGTTGGTATTCCATTCTACTTTCGGAATAGTCGCTGACATTTTTCATTTTTCCGCGTAATTTGACAGCAATTAAATGTTTTTGTTTTTGTCTGCACTTATGTTTTTCTCTATTTAATTTATTTTTTCGCAAATAAATGAAGAAAAACGAACCATTGAAACCAATAAAACATACAAAAATGATGGCGACAATGGTTTCAAGTGTTGCCACTTTGATTTTTTTTTTGCCATTTTCCTTACTATTATCAGAGTACTACTTTTCCGCTTATTTTTCGCCAACGTTTCGCCGGTGTTTTTTTTTTAGTGTTTGACATCATTCCGTTTGAAAAGCTGAATAGAATACTCAGCTTAAGGCTTAAACACGCTACAGTGGTCGTGTAACCCACTCTAGTTCGAAAACATCCGAACTGATCACAACGTAGCTTCATCCAGGGATATAGTAGTTCCAAACAGTTCTATCAGGAGTAGTGGTAAAGTACTGTCTATCAAATACCTGCTCAAGCAATGTAGTAATCAACACTGCCCGGAACATCTGGCATTTTATCTAGTGTAATACAAAGATAAAGTGGTCACAGCAATTCGTCTAGCCACGATGTCCAGAATTCATGCATCAGATAGTGTCGTCTCCAGTGCGGCTGTGACGCACAAAGAGGCCATCTTTTGGGTTCAAAAGAAATTTTTTTTTTACCATTTTCTGTCAGATACAATAACATACTATTAATGGCTATATTCCGAAGTAGAGGTGACAGTACACCTCTCTGAGGTGTCCTACTGCTGACACATCTATGTAGATCTGCAGATCCCAAGCCTGTCGTAATGTATCTTTTTTAGTAAGTAATTTATAATAAATTGTCTTATGGTAGTATTGGTATCTAGAAACTTCAGCTGCCATACGATAAACGTATGTTATATTAGTCATGAGGCGAGTTAAAAAAGTCGTAATTGTTTCTTGACACACAATTGACAATTTACTTACAAGTAAATTCATGTTTGATGTTAATATTAAGAGACCGATATTCAGTTTGCCGATGAGCGACAGAAAAATTTGCAATAAATCCTGTAGGGTGCCCAAGAAAAACAAAACTTTGTAAATTGTAATGGAAGCATCTCAAAATGTAAAAAGGGTAGATATTGTTTTAATGATTTCATTTAAGTACACGCAAATACAAAAGTGGGAGGGAGGTAAGTGGAAAATGTTAGATCCAGGGACAGAGAAGGATACGCGTTGAATGTCGTCGCTTTGATGGGAATATGAGGTAGGATAGCTGTCAGGGGAGGTTGTACACAACTCATCTCATTTACGGACATTTTGATAGACATAGCAGCAATTAGCTTCAGCAATTTTATCCTTCTCCATAAAGTGGAACAACGACAATGGATTGTGTAAGCTCAATGTAGGGATTGTTGCTTGGAAGTTCGCTTCATTATTTCAAAGGATGGTGGATTGGTTGGGAGGATGACTGGATAAAACTGCTGTCATTGCAATTATAACTGAACATTACAATGCCTTCCCTTCTTTGTCCTCCACGATTTCATTTTTGCTTTCAATGTAGATGGCCAATAGTGGTTTACTGTTAGTCATTATGAGAAGATCGAATGTTAGCGTACAAAAACTGTAGAGAAATACTATTTCATACATTTTGTTGTTCGCATGAAATAAATGTTTAATTTAATTTCGAATAGTCACAGCTATGTTTGTTCTTTGAGTTTATGACATATTGAAAGATATATATGTGCGAATAGTTTCGATAGCTTTGCACATTAAGATTGAAATGATTTTTTCAAGTATATTTTCTCCAAATGCTGAACCAATTTGAAAACTGCGACTTTTTCTTAAATATGTGCTATTTAAACTAGAAGTTGGAAAGTTGAAAACTGAAAAGAAAAAGTCAGTTCCAGATAGCCTATAGCTGTAAAGATTCAAGAAGTCAAATCAGGAGACTGGTTAGCGTAGGAATTACATCAGGAATCAAAATCTATTTGGATCATGTTTGGCATTGATATATACATACATCGTGAAATTATTCAGTCAATCAAGAAGTCAAATATATTTAATGCGAATTATTTCCACGAAGCGGCTAGAAACAATCTTACTATCGGCAAAGTAAAATTTTTTTGGAAGATTGAACAAAAATAAGCGATCCAACACTGAAAGTATCCAAAAGATACATTGCGCCTATAGAGGGCGCAATTTTCATCTGATTGGGCTAACATTTTGTACAATGATTTCTTTCATCACTTCTAACTGACTTTAATAAATTTAGTTATATTCGTTCTGTGAATTGATATTGCTTCTATATAAATCGATCTCCTGATTTTTACCTCTCATTTTCTTTTGAAATATAGGTGATGGCTCTATTAAGCTCTATTAAGAAGGCATATCGGAATGACTCGGTTTATATGGGGCATGTACACTCATAAAAAAAAGTTTTCTGAATATAGCAAACACTGTTTCCAGACTGCCAGTAGTTAGTTTTACTGCTATTACAGTAGTATATCTGCAATTTCCAAACAGCAGGCTGACTGCAGTAAAGTCATCTACTTAATGAAAATGACTGCTGCCTTAATTATGATGGGGTTGTTCAATGCAGAGTAAACCAAAATAAAATAAAAAAAAACTGAAAGAGATGATTTTAATTTTTGGAAAAAGTAAAATTAAAGGATTTGCATGATCTCAGCCCCAAGTGATATAGTGATGTGGTTATTGTGCTTACTATCAGCAATGGATAATAAACGAGGGACAAAATGATGTACCTATTATTCGTATATCAGATAGGAACCCCAAAAATGGAATGGCACAGACAGATTGAAGGAAGTTTCATGAAGGAGATATTTATGAGTAGGCAAACGTAGATGTAGGCGTTGCGATCAATGCAGCATAGTGAAAAATAATTGGGTTAGCTAGAAACGGAAATGGTTGTCTCAGTGGATGTATACTTTTCATAACCTTTTTTTTATAAAATTTCAAATAAGTTGCCACGATAGTCAAATAAGCATTAGCAGCGTAAAAAAAATTTTGTGAGCGAATTAAGTCAAGATTTAACTTGACGAGTCCTTACAAGCCGCAATTTTTTTCCCATTTGGCTGAAATTTTGCGTATAGTGTTCTGCTAAGACTTGCAATAACTGTACCAAGTACAGTTCAAATCGGTCTATAACCTGATGTAGCTCCCATATAAACGGATCTCCCGATTTGATTTGGGTCTTGACTTCTTGAGTTTCTAGAGGGCGAAATTCTTATCCGATTTGGCTGAAATCCGCTGTCCAACAATTGTGCTAAGTATGGTTCAAATCGGTTAATAACATGATATAGATGCCATATAAACCGATCTCCCGATTAGACGTCTAGAGCTTCTAGAGGACGCAATTGTTATCAAATTTGCTCGACATTTTCCATATGTCGTTTGAGTATGTTTTCCAATAACTGGTCTAATCGGTTGATAACCTGATATAGCTGGCATTTAAACCGATTTCCCAATTTGACTTTTTGGGCCTTTGGAGGGCGGTGTTTTTCTATGACTTCTAACAACCATGACAAGTACGATCTGTATTGATTGATAACTTTATATAGCACATATATATATATGAAAAATTCTTCTAGTCTTCTTCCAAAAAATTAAAATCTTATCTTCCATTTTATTTTAGTTTTTGTCTCCTCCCAACAATCCTATCATGAAATAAGCAGCAGTAATTTTCAGCAAAGATCTGACTTTTCAGCAATCAGACTGCTATTCGAAGATTACAAACATTTAGCTATGACAGCAGAACTACCTGGAATAGAAGCAAAATTAATTTCTAACAGTCAGAACACAATGTTGGCTATTATCAGCTGAATATTTTCTATGAGTGTAGGAGTGATCATAGATACAGGAGCGTACTGAGAAGGTTCATGAATGTTGGGCACTATGTACATGGGCCGTTAACTCGAGATGGAACCTGAATCCGAAAGTAGTCCACTGGCACTGGTTGACAGAGTGAGCCTAGGGGTCTATATTGAGAATCCGACAGCAGTCGGAGCTCGGCCGATCATGAAATGCGGGAGGTAGAATCGCGTTAACGAGAGAACGGTAAGGTCACTTACATTGTTGTAGTGTAAACAGATTAATGCATGATCCACATCGTTTGATTGCCGATCCATAGCGGGGGAAGGGGAAATGAGAGAACATGATATCTGGCCATGTATGTCAGAGGACTGCCATCAGTAAATTTGGTGAATCCGACGCATATCAATGCAACGCAGTCCGAAGTAAGGACGTGGGTGACGGACGCGAAATTTCAAAAGGGGCACAAAAAGTGGCATTCATTGAAAAAAGTACCATCATTTTTCTGTAAAAGTGGCGCACTCTATATAGACGCAAAGTTTAGTTAAGCTGAATTGTATACGTCGTTCACTGTGTATTACAAGTTTCCTGGACGATTTCTCTTACTTTTAGGACCATGGACCATGGTTATTGAAAGACATAATAGCATATCATAGTATATAGACAATTTCAGTCAAAGTAAATAAGAAACTAGGGCTCAAGATTTAAACTAGAAGCTGGATTTAAAGCAATAACAAGCATTTGATTGGGGGTATTTGATGCAGATTCAACCATTTCCAATGGATTTTTTTGACCGTACTCGGCAAGGATGTAAATTGCAAATTGTCCACGAGCATACTATCAAGGAACAGAGACCAAACTTTTCACACATCAATGAGTGCTGTCCAAATAATAAACAATAAACTAATGTGGAAAAAATGTCAGCGGTGGTTATCCCTTACAAATGTCGCCTGCATGGGCCATTTGATACAGGAAGAACCTGTGGTAGATAGATGACAGTAGATGGTAGTAGATGACAGATATACCAAACAATTTACTTAACCTGGATATGGATTCGACACTTAGCTTTCAATGTCTTAAACGTTTGGAAGGAAGTAAAAGGCTTTTTAGGCTGTAGCTTAAGCTTAGCGCGCCAGGCCAACTAGTGTTTGGATAATAGTATATCTGTATATTTTGACTTAAGAATGAAGAAGACAATTAACAAATATGATAATTAATAAGCACTTGGATTATTTTGAATCCGTTTGTGCTTTATGTTCGCCATACTTTAACTAAGGTGTCCTCTAATGTTCACTTTCTCTTTAGCGCTCATATGGTATTGGCAAGTTGATGTTATTGACTTACAATGCAATACGTTTCCCTTGACATATTTTGCTAGGACTCCAATATCAACCAAATTGTCAGGGTGTGTGTGTGTGGGTGATAACTACCTAAGCAAGCTTTCATCTGGGAGTAATTATTACCTAAGTATTCGGCAACTGCAGAATGCACGTCACACGGATGAATGGATTACAAATTAATTATGCGCATACATGCGAAGGACTTAAGCTGCGCAAGTACTGCGTAAGTGCCCGTCATCTACTACCACCAAGGATGGATAAGCGACAAAGCTCTGATGTGAAAATGGATTTAGTGGATATAATGGATGGATGGCTATGCCATGTTGTTCTTATGAGACGGATAAGAGGGAGGAGACACTCACAGTAATTGAAATTTTCAGACCAAACGCAGGAGAAAGGAATTGCCATATCTCTTGGGTGGTTTTATTATGCAAATGTGGCGAGAATATTTTGTTGGGAAAAAATAAAACAAATTTTACTTTGTTTGCAGTCGCTTTGATTGTTCCTCTCTTAGACTTAGACGTAGACTTGGAGCAATGTAGGTGTACTTACATAAAACATTAACTGTATGTGTGGAGACAACATTCTCCGTAAGCTGCATGTTGAGACCGTGACAGATGACAACCAGTGAGCGTTTGTTGGGCTCAACAACGGCCGTGATATTTGAAATAGTAATCCAGCCACCTTAAAGAAACAAAACAGAATGATAATTAGAGAGAGGGAGAGTAATACATAAATTTAATTTTATATAATTATATAAATGAAATCATATATTCATATTCTTCGACTTCGTCTTCGTCATCATCATCAGCATCATCCACATCAGATGTATTTTAGATGTGTAACATTGCTTAGGATGTCCAACAAAATGGATAATGGTCCCTAAAGGACAGAGGATACTCACCTTCGGGACTGACCATGGTGCGTGACGTTGCATTACGTATCTGGCGACCTCCGACCATCCATTTGATCTCCGCAGGTGGATTAGAGGGAGCTGTGGTACATGTGAGTGGGACCACATCGCCCACCCGGGCTTCGTTGTTACCCGATATGGAGACATGTGTGGGGGCAACTGCAAACAGAGAGTCATGCAAAATGAAAGATTTAATAAAATGCCTCCATTATTATAAGAAGTAAGGAGTACATGTGATAAGTAAAAAAACACGTAATAAATTTGTATATTTTATAATTTATATTCCATAAATTCATTAATATTTTAACAGCATCATAAACCTGGCCAGATGCTTTGTTTATTTAAAATACAGGCACGTCCGCTCAGCCAAGCCGCCATCCTTCCACATTGGTGTGGGCAGACACATATATACATAGCTACCGATTGTCCCGCACGAAATACAACAACAACAACAACCCACATCTGCTAGATTGCTATTCCTTTTGTGTAGAGTCATTACTTTGATTTATGATGAAGATCTAAATGTACAGCCTACTCTTCTCACCCATAACCTTGCAGGCTGCTGGATATGTAAGACTGACTGTTGAATACAGATTACCAGAATGTGGGACCCTGTGTTGTTGACTTAATAAAATGATTTGGCTACAACAAAATAAGTTGTTATCATATCAGATACGAGTAAAATTATTCATGAGAAGCGACATTGAAAGACCTGGCCATCTGAATGAGCTCTAATTAATGTCTATAAAATAAAAATGTCTCTTTGCTAGCATCTTTGAGTCAAAGCCCTTTGAAATCCAAAGCCACATAATGTTCTCAAAGGCTATTTCAACTATCCCAGAGCAGAACATATATCTGCCACCACATACATAGCTCAAGGACGCAATGCAACAGTAACACATGTAGAAGAAGAACAACCATGTATTAAAGAGATTTAAATCTCTCAATTGGCATTTATGAATCAAATAAAGCAATTGCTCCTACCCAATATTCCATAAATCGTGTGGAACACTTCTGGTGTTTGGTCTTCTATACAAAGATCATTAAACACCCAACGTTTAGGAGGTGTAGGTGCCATTAGGTGAATTCTAATGGATTTATTAAAAAGGAAACGAATTAAATATCAGAAATTTTCAATAATTAATTTGTAAAGAGCAAAATACATACAAATGTATCTTTTTATTGGAGCGTCGGGAAAATATTTGGAAAACGCCGCAATTTGTTTCATCGTATGTTAGGTTAAGTTTAAGTGGTAATCTGCCATCAGACTCACTTAGATGTTTTCGTCCATTGTGAAACCACAGGAACAGGAAAAGGAAGATGCTTTTTAGTTCCTACCGTTGAACCATCCAGAACCATTCACATCAGCTAAATCAGACTACTTCTTACAGAAATAAGAACCTAAAGTGGGACTCTTTCTGACTGCCACATAGCATTGAAGTGTTCATAACCCCCATTTTGTGGCAATCTGCCTTTCGTTGCCGGATTCGGGTCTGATCCGGAAGACTTGGCATACATGCCGCTAGATGCAAAGATTCCAGTTCCACTGGAAATTGTAAGGTAGTTGCAAGCTCGTCTGCTTTACAATCACCCAGAAAAGGTGAATTTCAAACTGTTCCGCCATCCCGTTGAGAGATCTACGACAGTCGAGGGCGGTTTTTGAATTCAGATATGCGTTCTCCAGGGATTTAATGACTGCCTGGATGTCTGAGAAAATATTTGTGCCAATCGGCGTTGTGACATTATATCTTAGCCTTTCCACCTACTCTTTGATTGCAAGGATCTCCATTTGATACACACTGCAGTGGTAAGGTAATATTCTCAAAATTACTAGTTCTTGTTCTTCAGAGTACGCCCCAAACCCCCCTGTTCTTTAGTTTGGTGGCCTTCAAAAGCTTCTTTATCCATTCTGACAACATGGCCTAGTCAGTGCAACCGTTGTATTTTGACGCGTTTTACTATGTTAACGTCATACAATTCGTGGTTCATATGACGCCGATACTCTCCATCAATGCAAACTGGTCCATAAATTTTACGAAGAATCTTTCTCCCAAACGCTAAAAGTACTACCTCATCGGCTTCCACAAGTACCCCATGCTTCGGAGCCTTACAACAGCACGGGTAATATCAGTGTCTTGTACAGGGCTTTGTGGTAGTTGATATAATCCACTATGTCTTATCCCCATTTACTGCCAAACCCACTTTCCTCAATTCTCTTTCGATTCGATTTCATAGGCTGCAATTGTTTCTTCCGATGACGGACCCATAATATTGATATCGTCGGCAGATGCGAGTACCATATGTTCTTTTGTGAGTAGAGTGCTATGCCTGCTTCTCGTATAATCTTCTCCAGCAGAATTATAACGGCTCTGATTAGTTTTAACTTGGCAAAATTAATATGGCAGGATACCTCAAATATTCACAAATGTAAGGAGATAACCAACGCTGAAAAAATTTCTGATGGTAACGCCGGAATTTGAACCCAGGCGTTTGGCGTTATAGAGCGGTCATGGTAACTTCTGCGACACCCTGGCCTCCATCACATTGAATCCTATTACCGAAAGCAATTCTACTCAAGGTTGGTGTATATTCATAATCTGTTGTTACGTCAGATCACCCATTTTTGCACAAACTCGGCGAGAGCAATGATGCATGAACGAGTATCAACGTCAGCAATCGGAAAGTTATAAGGCAGCTACAGCTTCGAATTTAATTTTTCTAATAACATTTCAATGTGTAAGAATGATAAGTGACAGACACACACTTGTGCAAGCAAGACACTTTCACACATACACACACTTGCCCTGCAAACAGTTTGCATAATTTTGGAAGAGTGTTCGTCTCCGCGATGAAAAAAAAAATCTTCTACTTCTTCTTACTCAATTTTTCTTCCGTTTGACCGACGAAAAACTCACTGGGCAATCAATTCCGTGTGCGGAAGTTTTAGTGTTATAATTGCGATTGCTTTTACTTTAATACTCCGGCTTGTATAGGATTATGTTATTCTATGTTTTGTTTGAGTGGACAACTTTCGCAGAACACTCTTCCAGAAGATTCGTCTTGAAGACACAACTCATTAGGATGGGGGAGTCGTCTACAACTCTAAGGCGAGCTTTCCCGCTATCGTAATCTTCAACTAAAAGATGCGCGAAAGATTATTTGACAATCGAAAATGTTTGCAGGGTACACAAGACTGCAACCGAGCACACGCACAATCTCCCCATTCGCACTCATTCGCTCACTCAGGCACATATGACAGCTACTTTCTAATGTATGTGTGGCATCCTAATATTATCCTTTTTAATATTTCAATAAGTTGTGAAAGAGGATGAGGGCGAATAAACAAGCAAGCAAACAAACGAATAAAGACCCAAGCAACACGAAAATGAAGACGATGAAAAATAGAATGGAGTTAGAAAAAGAAAATAAATAAATACAACTAAAAGCAATATGTACCGCATTTCATATAAAAGTAACATAAATCTAAACTCACGCGTATGTCAGTACGTGTGCGTGAATATGCGAGAAAAGGACGACCGTATATATACATATAAAGACACCAGAATCGTAGGTGCGTGCCACGGATGTATGTATGTGTAGCAAAAGCCAAGTAAACAAAATAGGCAACATTAGGGATAGATAGATTATGTGGAACTCTACCATGAAGGCCCTTCTGTCGATGCAGTATAGCTCGAAGGAGTAAATTTGCGCATTTTCTTCTTATAAATGTAAAGGGGCCAATTTAGAAGATGCAACATCCATATAAATCGATTTACCTATTAAACTTCATGCGCCTCTAGAGGGCGTATCCGATTTGGTTGAAATTTTGCACGGTGATGTAAGTATAGTCGGTCTAATCGCCCCACTAGATACCCAGGGAGAAAAATGAAAAATTATTTTATTTGGCACCTATGTCAGGTCACAGACCCAACCTGATATAGGTGCCATATAAACCATTTTACTCCCTGGGTATCTAGTGGGGAGTAATTCTTATTTGATTTGGCTGAAACTATGACCTCTTCTATTATCTCCAATATCTATACCAGGTATGACTCAAATCGATCTATTACCTATTCTATTTAGCTCCTATATGAATATCTAAAAAAATCTAGTGGCAAAAAAATAATTAGTTTCACATTTTGTTTACGTTTAACGTACATGTTTTTATGGGATAAATTCTTGCGAGAATACCGGACAAATATAGCTTTTTTATACAGACAATACCTTTCATTCGTGATAAATATATTGTTATTCGGGGTTTCAACTAGATTTTCTTTAGGTAAAAGGTTCGCCACATGCCACTATGGACATGCACCTTAGCCAGTAATCGGCTTGTTGTGCGCTCTAAATACTAAAAAAAGTTGACCTCGAAAAAGAAAATCTAAGTAAGGAATTCCGTGCTTCTTACAAAATTCTTAATTGTTTTCCATGCCACGCCCCTAAGTTGGAACATGTCTGGTATTATATACCCACCTAAGTGCCGGTATCTGTTAGCCTCGAAAGCTGGACAATGACATAGAAAATGTTTCAACGTCTCATAGTCTTCATCGCATGCCCTACATATGCAGCTCCCTATGTACAATGATTTTATACCCACCACCATAGGATGGGGATATACTAATTAAGTCATTCCGATTACAACACCGATAAATATTCGTCTAAGATCCCATAAAGTATATATATTCTTGATCGTCTCGACGTTCTGAGTCGATCTAGCCATGTCCGCCCGTCTGTCAGTCGAAATCACGATAGCTATCGAACACGTAAAGCTATCCACTTAAAATTATGCACAGATACTTGATATTGACGTAGGTCGTTGGGGATTGCAAATAGACCATATGGGTTCAGATTTGGATAAAGCACCCATAAAAGCCGAACTCCCGATTTGACTTATTGAGCTCCTCCCTGGAAGCCGCAATTTTTTCCGATTTGGCTGAAATTTTGAATATAGTGTTTTGCTATGACTTTCAACAAGTGTGCCAAGTACGGCCCCAACCAGTCTATTACCTGATATAGCTCCCGATTTGATTTCTTGAGCCCCTGGAAGCCTCAATTTTCATATACTTACTTACTTTACTTTAATTGGCTATGACAGAATATTTCTTCCACTAGCCGAACGTAGAATAGCGTTCCAAGCGCCTCGATCTTCTGCGCTCATTCTAAAATCTCTGACACCAAGTTTCGAGGTGTCTCCCACAACTTGATCTTTCCATCGGGCTTTTGGTCTTCCCGGTTTGCGTGTACCACCGTGTTTGCCTTCAAAAGACTTCTTTGCTGGAGCTTCTTCATCCATTCTGACAACATGACCTAGCCAACGCAGCCGTTGTATTTTGATGCGTGTAACTATGCTATCGTCGTCATACAGCTCGTGGTTCATACGTCGCCTATATTCTCCGTTAACGCAAACTGGTCCATATATTTTACGAAGAATCTTTCTCTCAAATACTCCAAGCACTGTCTCATCTGCTTTCACAAGTACCCATGCTTCAGAACCATATAACAGCACGGGTAGTATCAGTGTCTTGTAAAGTGTAGTCTTCGTCTGTCGAGAGGTGGCCTTGTTTATAAACTGCTTACTTAGTCCAAAGTAGCATCTGTTTGCCAGTATTTATTTATTTTTTATTTTTATTGTTATTTCTTTTAAACTGTGATAATCTATAACAATTATAATGTTGTCTCAGCGCCATAAAGGCATAGTTGAGACATGCTGGCAGAATAATAACTATTCACAAAATATTCACAAATGTGTAATAATTTAAAGGATTAAATTAAATACTAATAAATAAATAATTTTACAATAAGATACATTAGCTTAGAAGCATCTGTAGTTTAGATTGCAAATATGCTTTCAAGTTTCTCTTGAATATCGGCAATGAGCCTGAGTTTTTTATAGTACTTGGTAAGTTATTATACATATAACTTCCCATATAGTTAATTCTCTGCTTTGTGGTTTCCAACCTGCATCGTACTACTTTCAAATTATCTCGGTTCCTAGTATTAATAACTGTAAGATTCTGCGAAAACTGTATAGTGCGATAGCCAATATTATTCAAAGACTTATACACGTAGATTAATGTCTGATATTGGTACAAAGCATGCACCGGAAGTACTGTTTTACAAATATCACTGTACAGATTTATTGTTGGGTAAGCTAGCGGTAAGTTAAAAGTTGCCTTTAAAGCCTTGTTTTGCATGCGTTGTAACGTTTTTAATACATTTGAATTTTTTGATCCATATAAAGCTGTCAAGTAATTGATATGACTTTGAACAAGTGATTGATATATCAATGATTTAGTCTTAGTGTCAAGGACGTACCTCATCTTATATAATATTCCAATAGCAGGAGCAATTTTATTCTTGACACAATTTATCTGCGCATCCCACGTGAGACTGTTTTGAAGGTTAACACCCAGATACCTCACATTATTAACCTCACTGACCTCGTTCCCATCAAAAAGAATGCTGAAAGAATTGTCGTTATGATACGAATGTGGTCTAAATCTAACCAATTTTGTTTTAGACACATTAAAACATAACTTATTAATGCGAACAAATTCAACAAGCAGCGATAAGTCATGTTCAATTGCAATTTTTAACGGTAGTGCCTGCCTATAAGGATACAAAATACAAATATCATCCGCAAACATATAAACTCTACCAGCTAAATTCAAATTAACTATATCATTCAGGTATATCACGAATAGTAGAGGTCCTAAACAACTTCCTTGAGGCACACCACATTCAACTCTAGCCATATTACTTTCCTCTCCAGAAACAACTACATATCGCATCCTGTTGGTCAAATAGCTCTTAAAAAGAGCAAGTTCTTTTCCACAAACACCGTAATATTGCAATTTCTTTAACAATATTTCGTGATCTACTACATCAAAAGCCTTGGAGAAATCCAAAAACAATCCTGCAACTCCATTATAACCTTGATCCAAAGCACCATATATATAATTCATAACGTTTAGAACTGCCTCTTCTGTCCCACATCCTTGCTTGAAACCAAATTGGTATTTATAGATAAACTTATTATCATCAAAGTATTGAGACAATCGCTGATGAAGAACTTTCTCAAAAACTTTGTCTATTACAGACAATAGAGAGATTGGACGAAAATGTTCTACAGATGATGCATTCCTAATCTTTGGAATAGGTACAACTTTGCTAATCTTAAGGCTATCAGGATATCTAGCTGTTTGCAGCATTTTATTAAATATCTTTACTAACGTTGGTATTACATAATCCTTAATTTCAATCAATGTCCGAGCGTCTATATTATCATACCCTGGAGAGACGTTATATTTTAAGCCCAACACTATCCCCCTTACTTCCAATTCATTCACTAAGTCAAGAACAAATCTATTCTGAGTTTGACATAAAGTACATAAGTCATTACATGAATCCATTGGATAAGTTACAATCTGACTTCTAATTTCTCTTACTGAACTCCCAAAATAGTCATTCAAAATCCCAGCTTTATCTCGGGGGTCCTGAACTTTACTTCCCCTACAGGAAATTATATCAATGTCTGGCTTTCTCTTGCGTCCCAATACTGTGTTTATAAAATTCCAAGTTTTCTGTGAATCGCCATTTAATTTGACCAAGTTATCATGATAGTAATCACGCCGCGACCGTCTCAATGCTATCCGTATAATTCTACTTACCCTTTTTAATAAAATGTGATATTTCTCCTTTTTAGATCTTCTTCTTTTCAAAAGTAGCTTCTCCTTATAAAGAATTAGACGTTGGAGATTCGTGTTAACCCAAGGTGTAATCTCAAACCTCAAAAGTTTGTTAAATCTTATTTCCGTTGTTCCAAATGAGATGGCATTTGACAATCTATCTAAAAACTCCGCCGCATAGTCACTACTATCCTCCAATCTTATGTCAGATACAGGATACTCTTCTAAGTACCTCTTTACTTTCAGAACATCACACACCTTTTTAACTTTCTCAACATACTTAACCTGAGTATGCTCCATTTCAATTTTACAACAGATTAAGTTATGGTCAGTAATATTGCACTCAACAGAATCGATGCAAATATTGCCAAAAATATTACCTAGTACGTAATCAATTGAAGCATCTGAACTTGGTCTAGTTATCAACTCGTGAAAGCTATGCACATCATAATTAAAACATAGTTGCTTAAAATCCTCACAATGGCCACATCTCAGTTGATCAATATTCGTATCCCCAAACAGTACAACGGACTTACTACCGATTCTATCCAAGATATCTTCAAATGCTGTCAAAAAGTCGTGTACCGGACACTTTTGGGAACGATAGAATGATACAATTTTTAAAGGCTTTTTATCGATTCTCACACTATCAAAGGTTATTTCAATAAAGTCCAAAAAGTTCAAACTTTGACAACGTTCAACTGAATATTTTAACTTATTACTAATATATAACGACGTACCCCCATACCCATCAGATCTACAGCAGTGAACATTTGTAAAACCAGGTATTGAATACATATGAGCTAAACCTTCCAACAACCATGTCTCCTGCACTGCAATTACATCTGGAACTTTCGCAAAACCAGAAATTAAATTTTTAAACTTATTGAACTTTGCAATAGACGAGATGCTTCTAATATTTACACTTATAATATTTAAAAAAGCATAATTCAAATTCAAAAGATGTGTATTAAAATTGGAAAAAATTTTAAAATAATGATTTTCATACATAATTTTATAGTAGGAAAGCAAATAGACATACAAAATTAAATCCTTTAGAGTTTATTTATTATTTGGAGATGCATATATTTGATCATCTTCATCTGCACTAGGCCCATCATCGTCTTCGACTGGTATTATCTTTTTCTGCATACGGGTACTATGAGAGTAACGCTTATTTGTTGTTGCATTTAAAATAATTTCATCAACTTCTTGCTCTGAACGAATCACTTGAGGTCTGGAAATTGCACTTCTTTTATACATGACCCTTCCATTTTTCACAAAAACAATTTGATATCCAACTTCTTTAATTGATTTTGCATAATTAAATAACTCCAATGTCTCTTTACTGAGAAAATCATTGACAAAGACAGATTTCGTTGATTCATTCTCTTTTAACTTAGGCTTAACCGCCATTAATTTGTTTTTGCTTGCCCTGTCTGAGAATTTAACAACAGCTGTTTTCTTTCGGTTGTCCCCATTTTGCATGCCACCAACAAAGTATGCTTCTTCAATATTTTCTGCCTTAATATCAGGTGCGACACTCTTAGTAAATTCAAGAACACACTCAACAGCTGACGCATTCTCCACAGCATTTAATCCTCTCACAATACAGTCATTTTTCACGCGTACATCGTTCAATAATTTAACAGATGTTTTCAAACTATCAACTTCTTTTCTTAACATTGAATTCTCTTTCTCAATTTCTCTTAATTTCTTTCCATTCTCAGCTACACCCTTCAAAATCTCATCATATTGCTGAGACATAAACTTTACTGCCTCTTGAATGTTATTGTTTGACTCTTGTATTGCTGACAGTTGATCGAGCTTGGCTAGCTTTGCTTTAATCTCCTTTAATTCGGTCTTCAATTCTCCTTCACCTACTTCTCCACTATCGCAGAAATGACATGTAAACAAAACATTGTTGTTCTTTAAGAGATAATCAAATTGACGTTTATCCATTTTCGTGCACTGAAAGTGGAGGGCTTTATAGCATTTGTCACACTCTATAAATGCATCACCTTCTTCTTTGATTTCAATTTTACATTGCGCACAAATTATTGTTTTTGATTTTATACTTCTGCGACTTGTTTTTGGCATTCTTGAACAATTTCTAATGCAGCACTACTTGAAAAAAAGTTTTTGAACGTTTTTTGCAATTGATTCTATCAAATAACAATTAAAATTCAATATTTTGCTTGGTCTTATTAGACACTGTTAAATTCACGTTTGCTTTACACCAGAGTTGCCAGCAACTTTTTTGATTATTATTCTTATTTTATTATTTTATTTGAGTATTATTCTTCGCTTTATCTCAAAACTGGTGTCATTCGTTTCGGTTACGGCGGTGCCGAGGTAGATAAAGTTACTGACTATCTCAAAGTTGTGATTCCCAACTTTCTCCATGTTCTTTATCTGCTCGGTTGTACAAGGCTTTTTGGGAGTGGAGACCATCCATTTCGTCTTATCTCCATTTACTGCCAGACCCATTTTCACTGACTCTCTTTCGATTCTTTCAAAGGCTGCAGTTACTACTTCCGGTGACCGACCTATGATATCGATATCGTCGGCATAGGCAAGTAGCATGTGCTCTCTTGTGATTAGTGTGCCATATCTATTCACTTCTGCATTTCGTATAATCTTCTCCATCAGGATATTAAAGAGATCACACGATAGGCTGTCTCCTTGTCTGAAACCTCGTTTGGTATTAAATGGTTCGTAGAGATTCTTTCCTATTCTTACTGAGGAACGCATATCAGCAAGTGTCATTCTGCAGAGTCTTATTAATTTTGCAGGGATACCAAACTTAGACATGGCTTGAAATACCTTCGAACGTAAAGGAGTATCGAAGGCGGCTTTGTAGTCAACAAAGAGGTGGTAGGTGTTGATTTGTCCTTCTCGGGTCTTTTCCAGGATTTGGTGCAGTGTGAATATCTGGTCTAGGGTGGATTTACCAGGTCTAAAACCGCATTGATAGGACCCAATTATCTCATTGACTTTAGGTTTTAATCTTTCACACAATACGCTCGAGAGTATCTTGTATGCGATGTGGAGGAGACTTATTCCTCTGTAGTTGGCACATTCCGTCTTGTCTCCTTTCTTGTGTACGGGACATAGTATGCTGAGGTTCCAATCATCGGGAATGCGTTCTTCTAGCCAGATTGCGCAGATAAGCTGATGCATACGCCTTATCAGCGTGTCGCCTCCGGTCTTAAATAGTTCAGCGGGTAACCCGTCGGCTCCTGCTGCCTTGTTGTTCTTTAGTCGGGTTACTGCTACTTGGACCTCATTCTGACTAGGAGGTAAACATTCTATACCATCATCAGGGATTGGTTCTGCGGTATCCTCTTCGCCGCCAACATCGGACACTAGCAGCTGGGTAAAATGTTCTTTCCATATCCTCAGCATGTTGTCTGTGTCAGTTGCCAGAGTTCCTTCTTTGTCTCTGCAGGAGGTAGCATTTCCGGACTTCATTCTGACTCCTGTACATCTCAATTCGCTCGCACTCACGTCTTTCCATTTCCTTTTTCTTTCTGCGGAATAGACGTTTCTCCTCTCTCCTTTTTTCCCGATACCTCATCTTCATCTGGCGCGTTGCTACTGATTGCAGGGTTGCTCTATATGCCGCATTCTTGGCTTCAGTAGCATCTCGACACTCTTGGTCATACCATGGGTTTTTTGGAGGAGGCTTTCGGTACCCAAGTACGGATTTCGCGGCATTTTCCATGGGGTGGGCAATAGTTTGCCACTGCGCCATTATATCATCGGTACAAGGAGTGCTTTCATCAATCAGTTGGGTCAATCGAGTGGAGTATGCCGCTGCCATTTGTTGTGTCTGCAGCTTTTCAATGTTCAGCTTCCGTGCAGTGTCAGATCGTACTTTCCTCGCCATGTTCAAACGGGTGCGAACCTTTGCTGCAACAAGGTAATGATCCGAACCTATATTCGCTCCACGGATCGATCGTACATCTAACACGCTGGATGAATGCCTTCCATCTATCACAACGTGATCAATTTGGTTTCTCGTGTTTTGATCGGGCGACAGCCATGTGGCTTTGTGGATATTTTTATGTTGAAATCTGGTGCTACTAACTACCATGTTTTTTGCCGCGGCGAAATCTATCAGCCTCAACCCATTACTGGACGTTATCTCTCTTCCAACTGTTGGACCAAAAATTTCTTCCTTCCCTATTTTCGCATTAAAATCTCCCAGAACGATTTGAATATCATGGGCGGGGCAGCGGTCATATTCTCTCTCTAGGCGCTCGTAGAAAATTTCCTTGGTCTGCTCTTCTTTGTCTTCCGTCGGGGCATGGGCACTAATAAGACTGATGTTGAAGAATTTGGCTTTTATGCGGATTGTGGCTAGCCTCTCATCCACCGGAGTAAAGCTGGAGACTAGGTGTTTCAGTCTTCGACTAACCACAAATCCGCAGCCAAACTCATGCCTCGTGTTATGGCAGCTATAGTATAGTTCGTCGCCGTTTGGTGTTGTGGTGACGCCATTCCCAGTCCATCGCACTTCCTGTAAGGCGGTTATGTCTGCCTTGTACTTCTCTAATACATCCGCCAGCGCGTATATTGCACCTTCTATATAAAGAGTGCGGACATTCCAGGTGCAAGTCCGCAAATCATGGTCCTTTTTTCGTTTGCGTGCGTCGTCAACGTTGGGGGGGTCCGTTTTTACTATTCCTTTGTTTTTCATAATAGTTCTATGTTTTCCGGGGGCGGGTTACTGGCCCAGCGCCCCAACCGCATGGGTTTGTGGGATTGCATGTATCCCTCGTTGTGGCGAGCCGCTTGCTCCAAGATCCGACGCTCGCCGTCAGCCGCCCCTAACCTGGGAACAGACGCTGATGTTGGCCATTGGTTATTTGAAGGCGCCAATAACTCGCCTTGTCATCTCGAGTATCATTGGCACTCAGTATTTAGTTAAGAGCCAGTGCCACCTGACTCCTCTCTGAGACTGTCCTCTCGAAAATCGCTGACTGCCCGCGGCCGCATTTGCAGCTACTCCGCATAAAAACGGAGCTTTCCACCATCCGCAACCTGTGGACGCGCCCGGTAGCTTTCAGCTAAGCTTCCCGTGATAACGATGGGCACCACACACGTCGGAGCTCAAAGTTCCAGCCTGTGTGGGGCTCATAGTCATCCCGTATCGACCGGATCAATTTTCATATGATTTGGCTAAAATTTTGCACATAGTGGACTGTTTCGACAAGTACGGTCTACATCGGTCTATAACCTGATATAGCTCCCATATCATCCGATCTCCCGATTTGACTTCTTGAGCCTATAGAAGCCACAGTTTTTGTCCGATTTGGCTATGATTTGAAACAAAATGTCAAATATGGTCCGAATCGGTTCCATATAAACGCATCTCCCGATTTGACTTCTCTAGTCCTTTGATATCACATTTGGCTGAAATTTTGCTAGATGTTCTGTTACGACATCCAACAACTGTGGCAAATACGGTCCAAATCATTCTATAACATAATAAAGCTACCATGTAAACCGGTCTCTCAATCTTCCTTATTCGGTTCCTAGAAGCCATAATTTTTGTTGGTTTGACAGGAGTTTGGTATGTATTGGGTTGCCCAAAAAGTAATTGCGGATTTTTCATATAGTCGGCGTTGACAGCTTCTGTCAGTTACCAGCTGTCACTTTTAGCTTGCTTTTGAAAAAAAGTGTAAAAAAAGTATATTTGATTAAAGTTCATTCTAAGATTTATTAAAAATGCATTTACTTTCTTTTAAAAAATCCGCAATGACTTTTTGGGCAACCCTATAGAATAAAATTATGGCCTTTAACTACATTTATTTTGTATACATTTTTAGCAGAATCTATGGTGGTGGGTTCCCAAGATTCGGCCCGGCCGGACTTAGCACACCTTTACTTGTTAGTTTTAGCTAATAAATTTATGTATTGCCCAAAGAACATCACGCATGCTATCCTTGGTGAAAAGTGAAGGGACTAGTCGAATTTAACTCAATTTAAGAACAAGTAAAAACTTTTTGGTTTATGAGACATCAGCGAAAATTCACTGAATCAGTGAAAGACAAAAAGTACTGTCAACAATAGTTCTAAATAGCCTCAAAATGTTACTGAAAATGTACTATTAAACACATCATAAATTCGCTGGCACCCTCATTAGGGTGGGCCAAAAAGACACACCAAGCGGTTCCTATAACTGTAATTCATGACAAATTCCAAGAAACGAAGGTTTAAGATCTTAATCGGTCTTCTAGGTTTTGGTCATGTGTTCATAAATCTTTTGACGTTTTAGACCGGAAGCTCGATTTTTATTTTAGTTCCATGGCTTCTTAAGCAAAACTTCTTAGAATTTGTCGTAGATTGTGGTTTGGACAACCCACAAAAATTGTCATCTGAGAGCATATTACCTCACAAATGTTGCCAGCAATAGGAAGGGAAAGCCACCGCTGAAAATTTTTTCTGATGGTCTCGCCAGGATTCGAACCCAGTCGTTCAGCGTCATAGGCGGACATGCTAACCTCTGCGCTACAGTGGCCTCCGTAGCGTTAGCTTACGAGGGTTATAATTGGCGATGTATCATGAATAAGGCCTAGTGTTAAGTTTATTGCTATTCAAAAGCATGTCAAGTCAATTGTTTGTAAGATCTTGCCACTTAGTCGCGCAGTTAGTAACGAGTTCTACCTTGAAACTATGAGCTGCATGCCAGAAGCAATATTTTTCTTACTTTTTTTGGCAGTTATTAAACGATATTCTCCCGATGTAGACCCTTGTGACATTTTGAAGAGACACAAAAAAGTATACGATTAAGGAGGAGAGAGTTCAAGACTTGAGGGGATAAAATAGAAATCATTAAATAAACACCAAATATGTATGGGGGAAATTTAATTTGACATATTCCTTTGAACACATGATGTATATTTTGCACTTTAATAATTGAGTGAAAGTTGTCAACCCCAATGTACAGCAATTCACGACAAATGCATTTTTGATGGATAAGTAATACGGAGCACAAGTTGTTTTTTTCTTTCTTGTTGTTCTTGTATGTGATGCTGCTGTCAGTTGGCCATGTCGTTGGAGGATGGGGATGTAGTGAAAATAAGGTCCTGAATTTATAATATTGATATAAAAAGTTATAAGCGAAACAGACAAAAACTCGTACATGCTTGCTTAAGACATAAGAGATGTGGCAGCAGTAAACCTTTGTCAGAAAACGCCTGTTCTTGGTATATTTATTTGTTTTTTACTCCGAATTTATCGTTGTTGTTTTACTCACAATGCATTGTCAGTGTTTTGTGTTTTATTTGATTTCTTTTTAGCTAATACTGACAATATTTTGTATATTAATCGTATTTTCGCCTTTTTTGAAGGACGAAGAAAAAATTGAAATAGATTGCTCGGTTTCATGGAATTTTTAATACCCTACGGAGCGTAGGGAGAAACAGACATTTTTTTCTCAATTACAATTAAATTTATAACTGTACCTAATAAATTGATTCAAATCATCAAATGGGTTTGTAATTCCTGAAATAAGAAAATATTGATGCCATGTTTTTCTACTGTCTGTCCCTCGGTCTGACCTTCCGGCTGTCTATCCACTTTGAGTAAATAATAAAGGACATTGGAGTTACAACAAGTAAATTTGCTTTCAGTTTGTCCAAATCCAAATCTTATATATACATTAGCCGAACCGGGCACGCCCCGCTGCGCCTTCTTCAACTCTCTAATATCTTTTTAGGGTGGGGACACTTCGCCCTGAATGCGGATATCGAATTCGTGCCATTGTAGCATATGTCGTTATACGAGTTCGAATCCTGGCGAGAACATCGAACAAAGCGGCGTTTATCCCCTCTTAATGTTGGCGCCATTTGCGAGGTGCAATGCAATGCATGGTCATTTAAAAAATGTTCGCCCAAAGAGGTATCGCACTGCGGGACGTCGTCCGGACACGGCTATAAAAAAAGGTACCTTATCATTGAGTTTAAACTTGAAACGGAAATGATGTGTGAGAATTTGCCCCTTCTCGGTTCCTAGTGGTAATATTCTTTTTAAGGGTAATGTTCTCATTCGGGAGGGATGGCACCTCAGACATTTCGACTCAAATATGGATATCAAATTCGTGCTGCACTTCCTAAATCCCTATAATTTGAGCCCCATTTTGCCATGGTCGGTATATATAAACCGTTTGGAAAGTTTTTGGGGCTGGGGCGGCCACCGGCACTTTTTACTGAATACAGATATCAAATTCGCTCATTGTTGCCAACGGAAATGAAGTTCAGTTTAGGGGGTGCTTTGTGGCGTACCCCAAAACACTTGGCTCAAAAATTGGATATCAAATTAGTTTTCTACTCTCAAATAACTTTCATTTGAGTCCCATATTGTTATAATGGGTCAAATAACCCATGTGGCGTATCATTAGGAGGAAAAGCGCCACCTATACTGGAACGCAAATTTTAATGTCATTTTCGTAATCCACTCCCAAATACCTTTCATTTGAGTCCCATATAAACATGGTCGGCAAATATGCCCATTTGGGGGTATTAGGAGGTGGTCGACCTCTCAGTACTTGTACCTGTATCCGTGATTGGCTAATGTGCCCATTTTGGGCGTTTTTGTAGGGGTGGGGTGACCCCCAATACATCGACATGAATTTGTATGTCAGATTCGTTATCTACTCCCGCATACTTTTCATTTGATACCCATATTGTCCTTATTGGTCCACTTTTGATTTTGGTTGGTGTTTTTGGGGTAACGGTGGAGGGTCGGCCGCCTTTCTTTGTCAATAAATTATAAAGCCTATTCCTACTTCCTTACTATATTCGTAATCTACTCCCGAATACCTTTCATTTGAGTCCCATATTGTCATGATCGTCAAATAAACCTATTTTAAGGGGTTTTGGGGGTGTGGCGGCCCCCAGGTACTTGGACCAGACCAACCTACACAATCTGTGAAAATTTCAAGGTAATCGGTTCAGCCTTTCGTGAGTCTATACGGAACAAACTAACAAACAAACACAAATTGAATTTTATATAAGATACGACCCGCTCCGCTGCGCCTTCTTTCACTTAATATGGAACAAAATTTTTCTTGGAATATTTATTTTTGCAATTAAAGAGCTTTTAATGAAATACCATGCTAGAAAATAGTATATCGCTTGACTAACAGTTTAACAATATATGTGCCTTTATCTGAATCCCATATGATCTTTATTGGTCTACGAATTTAAGTTTAGATGTAAGGTGTACTCCATTCATAAAATACCTTATTTCAGCCCGATATTCTCATAATGTCTGATTTCGGGGGAGAGGTGGTTCCCCAGGTACTTGGTACTGAAAAAATATCAGCAACGTGATTTTCTCTCAAATACCATTTATTTAAACGCCATATTGCCATTAAGTTTAGGGGAAGTTTACAGGATGAGGCGTCCCCCAAACACATGGCCCCAAAATAGGTTATCAAATTCGTTTTCTAATCTCAAATAAATTTCATTTAAGCCACATATTGGCATGGTCGAAAAATTGTTTCCCTTTGGGATGTGTTTTGGGGAAGGGGTGATGCCCTAAATACATGATCCTAAATTTGGATTTCAAATTCGTATTTTACTCCCTTTATTTGAGCTCCATATTGCGATGGTCACTAAAAAATTGCTGTTTGTGGGGTATTATGGGAAAGCGGTAGACCCCCAGAAAATTGGTCCCGAAAGTGGGTATCAATTCTTGTTTTACCCCCCAATACCTTTTATTTAAGCTCCATATTGACATGGTCGGTAAATATGCCCGATATTGGGGTGTTTTGGGGATTGGCGTGGTCGCTCAAACACTAAGCCGGGAAAATATATCAGCAACGTGCTCTATTCTCATATATCTATATGTCATTTATTTGAACCCCATATTGCCATTGGCCTCAAAATTGGATATCAAATTCGTTTTCTAATCTCATTTAAACTCCTTATTGCAAAAGTCAGCAAATATGTCCGGTTTGAGGTATTGGCCCTAAAAACTATAAATATTTAGTTCCACTCTCTTTAAAACCCAAATTGTCTTGGCGAGCTTTTACGTCCTCCTTGGGGGGTTTTTATGGTGTTGGGACGTTCCCTAGACAGTAGGTCCCTAATGTTGATATCAGATACGTGGTCTACTTCCAAATACCTTTGAGTCCCATATTTCCATATTAGCAAGCATGACCGGCTTCGTGGATGCTTCGGGGGATGGGCGGCCATTCAGTGAGTTGGCCTTGAAAATATATATCGTGTTCTACTCTAAAAAACCTCTTATTTGAGACTCATATTGCAATAGTCAGCAAATACTCCCTATTTGGGTGGTGTTGTGGTGGTGGGGTGGCCCAATAGACACTTTTCCCGAATATTGATATCAGATTCGTGCTTTACTCCCAAAGACCTTTTTATTTGAGCCCCATATTGCTATGGTCGTAAATTTGTCCCGTTGGGGGATGTTTTTGGGAAGAAGGGCCCCCCAAAAACTTGGTCCCATATTTGGATATCAGATTCTAATTCTACACTCAAATACCTTTTATTTATTTAAGCCCCATATTCCATGGTCAGTATATAAATCCTGTTTGAGGGTGTTTTGGGGAAGGGGTGGACCCCCAGAAACGTGGTCCCACATTTGGATATCAGATTCGTATTCTACTCGCAAATACCTTTCATTTGAGTCCCATATTGCGATGGTCAGTAAATATATCCGATTGAGTGGTGTTTTGGGGGGTTGGGATGGTCCCCCTAGCACTTGGTCGGACAATTGGATATTAGATACGTTTTCTTATCCTAAATACCTTTCATTTGACTTTCATATTGTCATGATTGGTCTAAATTTATGTTTGGTAGGTTTAAGGGTGGGGCGGCCCCCTTGGTACCCCATCCGAAATTTGGATACCAAATTTTTACTTTTAAGGTACTATATGAAAGCGCACAAATTTCCGCTTAAATCGCACCACCCATCTCCGAGATCTGGCGTTTCTGAAAATTAGGGCAAGGGGGAGGGTCCGCCCCCCTTCAGATATCAAAAAATGTAGTACCCTATTTTCACCACGGGATCATTATGCACCATCTGTGAACATTTCAAGAAAATCGGTTCAGCCGTTTCTGAGTCTATAAGGAACACACAGACAAACGAACACAAATTGATTGTTATATATAAGATACTCCAATTGTAAATAATGGACATATATACAAACTTTTAATCGCCCAAAGGATTTTGGTATTATTGTGGAAATAACCACAAGTCTGCTCTATTCAACGGTTTGCTCAAACAAGACCAGCTACGAATATTATCACTAAATAAGCTTATAAAAACAAGTAAAAGCGTGCTAAGTTCGGCCGGGCCCAACTTATATACCCTCCAACATTTGTCAAGTTCTTTGTCTTTTTCAAATAGAAAACCAGCAAGCAAAGGCAAAAATCGGGCGGAGCCATACACCACCCAGTCTACGTAAATAATACTTTTAATACATAGCACTTATATCCAAATTTAGCCAGACTTTAATTTTGCATACCTATTGAAATATCGAATTTTCTTCGATCTTCTTACGATGGTACGAAAATTGTGGCTTCTACAGCCTTAAAAGTCGAAACGCAAAAAGATGTATTGGGTTGCCCAAAAAGTAATTGCGGATTTTTCTTCTGCATTCTTTCTTCTGTCAGCTATCAGCTGTTACTTTTAGCTTGCTTTAGAAAAAAAGTGTAAAAAAAGTATATTTGATTAAAGTTCATTCTAAGTTTTATTAAAAATGCATTTACTTTCTTTTAAAAAATCCGCAATTACCTTTTGGACAACCCAATATATGGGAGTTTTATCTTAATCTGATTCGATTTTGATTAAATTTTTTGCATGTAGTGCGACGTCAAATAAAACATCTCCTGCAAAATTTCGTAAGGATGGGACCAAAATTGTGGCTGCTACAGCTTTAAAAGTGCATATCGGATGAAAGATATATATGGGAGCTATATATAAATCTAATCCGATTCTGATGAAATTTTGTACACATACTACAAAAAAAAGCACTTCGTGCCAAATTTGGTAAAGATCGTAGCAAAATTATGCCTTCTACAGCCTTAAAAGACCATATCGGATGAAAGTTATATATGGGAGCTACATATAAATCTGATCTGACTTTTATGAAATTTTGAACACATATTGGGACGCAACAAAAAGCACTTCGTGCCAAATTTGCTAAAGATCGGTACAAAATTGTGCCTTCTACAGCCTTAATAGGCCAAATCGGATGAAAGTTATATATGAGAGCTATATCTAAATCTGAACCGATTTGGATGAAACTTTGCACACCACTTAAGACACCACACGAAACATATCATGCTAAATGTGGTAAAGATCGGACTAAAATTGTGGCTCCTATAGCTTTAAAAGGGCATATCGGATGAAAGATATATATGGGAGCTATATCTAAATCTGGACCGATTTTTTCAAAACCAAGAGCGTTTGTTCTTGTACCAAAAAAGAGACATGTGCAAATTTTTTTGAAAATCGGACAACAAATGTGACATGTACCTTGATTACAAGAATACAGGTTTTATACCGATTTAACCATACTTAGAACAGTTGTTGGAAGTCATACCCAAAATGACTTATGTAAAATTTCAACCATATTGGATAAGAATTGCGCTCTCTAGAAGTCCAAGAAGTGTAATCGTGTAATCGGTTTAAATGGCGGCTTTATGCAAAATTTCGGCCAAATCGGATAAGAATTGAGCCGTCTAGAGGCTCAAGAAGTCTACTCGGGTGATCGGTTTATAAGGTGGCTATATCAGGTTATGGACCGATTTGAGCCGTCCTTAGCACAATTGTTTGGAAGTCATACCAAACCAACTTATGCAAAATTTTAGCCAAATGGTTAGGAATTGCACCCTCTAGTGGCTCAAGAATTCTAAGCGGATCGGTTTATATGACGGCTATATCAGGTTATAGACTGATTTAGACTATACTTGACACAGTTGTTGGTAGTCATACCACAAAACTACGTGCAAAATTTCAGCCAAATCGGAAAAAAACTCAGAAGTCAAGATCCAAGGTCGGTTTAAATGGCAACTATATCAGGTTATCAACCGACTTAGACCATACAGTTGTTGGAAGTGATACCAAAACACCACATGCAAAATTTCCAAATTGGATAAGAATTGCGCCCTCTAGAAGCTCAAAAAGTCAAGACCAAGATCGGTTTTAATGGCAGCTATATAAAAATATGGACCGATTTGACCCATTTACAATCCTAACTGACCTGCACTCATAGGAAGTATTTGTGCAAAATTTCAAGCGCCTAGCTTTACTCCTCCGAAAGTTACCGTGCTTTCGACAGACGGACGGACGGACATGGCTAGACTGACTTAAAATGTCATCACGATCAAGAATTTATATAATTTATGGGGTTTTAGACGCATATTTAGAGGTGTTACAAACGCAATAATGAAATTAGTATACCCTCCATTCTTCAAATTGAATGCCAGAATACTACCCGATAGCTCCTATATATATCTTTCATCCAAAAGACATATTGAGACTAATTTGAAAATCGGATGCGAATTCTTGACTTTCGGGTTTCGTATTTTTTTGTGCGCTTTATGATAATATCAGTTTGGTCTCTTCTGGTAACGTAGGTGAGCGAGTCCATCTAGAGCTAATACTTCCAAGGGAAAAACCATATAAAAGTGATTTCAATTTGATAAAATTGAAAAAAAAAAAATCTCTCTCTCCCTCTCTCTTTAATAAAGCGTTTTCCTGAGGTTTTTTGTCGATGAAATATTTTTTTGTGATTTCCATTACAAATTTTAAGAAATGTAGCATTTCGACCTCGAGTTGAAAACCTCCATGAGAAACATGTCAAAATAGAAGAATGTGCAAAAATTTATATCTCTTGGCGTGTATGCGTGCATGTATAAACGTATGGCGGTGGACTTGTTTACTTATTTACATGATTAAATGGAATATGTAGAGTGTAAAAGTGCCTCCTTCGTTTGGCATGTGTTAGTTGGTTGTTAGCCTGCGCCGTTCTTTATTATTTATTATCTGTATGGTGCACGATTTTCAAGCCAAACAAATACATTTGCGCCTCATCAAGAATAAACATCATCATAAAATATGCAAACGGACTTTGCTTTTTTTTTTGCTTTGCTATCGTGTTTTCGTGTTTTCGAGCTTTTATGTTTTATGTTTCTGTTGTTTTTTTTACCCACAGCCACCATTTGCAGTTGTTGGTTTTTTTCGATAGAGGTTTTTGTTCAGATTTTTCGGCAAGAAGCAACAGGAAATGTGTTCCAAAAAGCCACAGAATCCAAGTCATACCTCAGTATGTGTAAGACTTACGCTTCATGTCAAAGGACCCTGACATACACACATACTCGCACATCCAACATAACACAACCTCATCACCTCGATAAAGAGAGAAAGAGTTTTCACTATGCACGAAAACAAGATTTTTGCGAAACTCCAACAAATCATGTGAAATAGAAGGTGCAGAATTACATGCTAAAGAATGGTTCCTACGAGCATAATCTGCAAAAACACTAATTGGTGAACACGTTAAAAGTGCTGTAAGATATACTGCAATGTAGCATTTTACTTGGGTTTATCCACTGCCCTTCTTAGATTGCCGAGACATTTATGGAGTATTTAATAAACCGAATATGTTTTTGAAAAATCCTTTTCTATGTAGCCAGATTTAAAATCTATTTGGAGAAATGACACCGCTGTACCATCCTCGGAAAATGGAAATGGCATTTCTCTAGTACAATGAAGTTGTGGATAAGAATCAGGTACAGACTTAAGCAGTGTTCTGCTTTCGGAATAGGGGTGAAAAACTTCAACCTCAACCCATTTTTTTGCCAACCGAATGTTAATGGTTTCACATGCGACGAAAGTTCATAAACAGTTCGTTTGCAACAACCAATGTTGAAACTGAGGTTATTGCCTTATATTCGTTATTGGTATGTACCAAAAATAGTACTGCATGGAAAAACTACTAGAGAAGACTTTTGACATATATTTATACCCTCCACCATAGGATGGGGGTATACTAATTTCGTCATTCTGTTTGTAGCTCCTCGAAATATTCCTCTGAGACCCCATAAAGTATATATATTCTTGATCGTCATGCCATTTTAAGTCGATCTAGCCATTTCCGCCCGTCTGTCAGTCAAATGCACGCTAACTTTAAAAGGAGTAAAGCTATCCGCTTGAAATTTTGCACAAATACTTCTTATTAGTGTCGGTCAGTTGGTATTGTAAATGGGCCATATCGGTCCATGTTTTGATACAGCTGCCCTATTAACCGATCTCGGATCTTGACTTCTTGCGTCGCTAGGTGAAGCAATTCTTATCCGATTTGAAATTTTCCATGAGGTGTTTTGTTATGATTGCCAACAAATGTGTTAAGTGTGGTTCAAGTCGGTCTGTAAACTGATATAGCTGTCATATAAACCGATCTGGGGTCTTAACTTCTTCAGCCTCTATAGGGCGCAATTTCTATCCGATTTGGCTGAAATTTTGCATGAGGTGTTTTCTTATGACTTCCAACAACTGTGCCAATTTTTTTTGCCAAATAACTCCATAACTTAATATAGCTGACATATAAGCCGATTTGGGATCTTGACTTCTTGAGTATCTAGAGGTCGCAATTATTATCCGATATGGCTGAAATTTAGTACAACGACTTCTCTCATGAACTTCAACATACATGTCAATATGTAAATATGCAAGAACATCACAGCTTGAAACACACACATTTTCTACAATTAACAAAGAAACATCCAGCTAGAAACCTCAAATCGCTTCCATGTATCTTGGAACTATTATAACAAAATGGACTACGCCAACATGATGAAGTGGCTGCATCACTGTCAATAACCGACAGCTGAACGATGCGGCTTGTCCATTTAACTCAGTGAACTTATCGTTAATAAAATGTGCGCGAATTAAAACTCTGATTTATAAAACTTTTAGGTAGTATAATTAATTAATTCCATACGGGACATTTACTTTTGCACTAATAAATACTTCCCAACTTAACACCGAGAAGAAAAACCTTTAGTGATATTCCTTAAATAAATAACTAAAACATATTCGGTTGAAGTAACTGTTTACAGCACTAACTCAAACAGAATTTTTATGCATATGACTGAAATCGTAGTACTGCCAACTCTTTGTTTGTCCTCCGTTATGAATTTTCAAATAATAAGTAGTGTATACAACAACTACAGGCATAACAAATTTATTTTGTTTGCAAATGATTGATGCAATCAAAGATCGATTATGAACATCTTCATTTAATGCTTTCAATCGTATCGTAATTAAGTTAACAGCTGAACTAAGAAAATAGCCGATCATTTGATCATCATTCATTTTGAACCTTTAATCGAACTACACCACTACTGTGGTACAGGGTATTATAACTTAGTGCATTTATTTGTAACACCCAAAAGGAAGAGAGATAGGCCCATTGATAAGTATACCGCTCGACTCAGAATCACTTTCTGATTCAATTTAGCTATGTCCGTCTGTCTGTCCGTCCGTCTGTCTGACCGGCTGTCCATGTTGAATTGTGTACAAAGTACAGGTCGCAATTTTCATCCGATCGTCTTCAAAATAGGTACAGGCATGTTTTCGGCCTAGAGACAAAGCTTATTGAAATTGAAAAAAATCGGATCAGATTTGGCTATAGCTCCCATATATATGTTCGTCCGATTTGCAGTAATAATGCAATAAAGAGGTCATTTGTTAACCGATTCTCTCGAAATTTGGCGGGAAGGGGTTTCTTATGACTCGACATTATTGGTGAATTTCATAGAAATCGGTTCAGATTTAGATATAGCTCTCATATATATAAATAGCCCGATTTTCACTACTAGAGCCATTGCAAGCGCATTTATTGACCAATCTTCCCAAAATTTTGTACAACGCCTTCCTCGATGACCACCACAATATATGAGAAGTTTTCTTGAAATCGGTCCAGATTTAGATATAGCTCCCATATATATGTTCGTCCGAATCGAAGTAATAATGCAATAAAATTGTCATTTGTTAACCGATTTGCGAAATTTGATAGGAAGGATTTGTTTACGACTCTCGACATTACTGGTGAATTTCATAGAAATCGGTTCAGATTATAGCTCTTATATATATATATCGCCCGATTTTCACTCCTAGAGCCATTGCAAGCGCACTTATTAACCAATCTTCCTAAAACTTTGTACAACGCCTTGCTCGACGACTACCACATTATCTGAGAAGTTGGCTCGAAATCGGTTCAGAAGTAGATATAGCTCCCATTTTCGTTGGTCAGATTTTGAGCAGTTTGCCATAATGTTGTCATTTGTCAACCGTAGTTTCTACAGTTTGAACATATTTGCTCGCCGAGGTCCATCAAAATTGGTTCAGCAGAGGATTTAGCTCCCACATTGTACCTATAAGGTAGGTGTAGGGTATTATACAGTCGGCGCCGCCCGACTTTTACCCTTCCTCATTGGTGTTGTTGTAAAACAGAGTGAGTTATGAAAAAAATATTTTTTTCCAAGATTTTTGCCTGGCAGGGCAAATATCAATGAATTTTACAATTTTTGCTTGTTTCTCTTTCCTTTTTTTACGTGTTCTAAATTTTTTTTTTTTCAAATTAAAAATAAAACAGAAAATATTCAATAGTTTAAAAAATAATATGTCCATATAAATGCTCTAAATCATGAATATATGGAATTTCATCTGATTGGATAAGGTAAGCTGGAGTCAGGGTCAGTTTATGGGTTAATAAATTTAATTCATTCAATGGCACAGGCGTTTTGAGAATTCGCATAATTTACAAATAATTTCACTCTTTTGTCGAAATGTTTTCAAAGGTTGACACACAGCCTTACCACCTTACGTCAATTAAACAGACGTGCACTTCATAATGTTGTTGATCTATCCTGCCTTCTACAATAGGAACAAAGTAAAGAAGGGGTTACTACCATCGACATGACAATTTCACTTCCAACAGCTAAATTAACGAAGCGGGGGAGAGAATTACGAATTTATTTCAACGTCCCATCACCTAAATTTAGTTTACCAAGGTGTCCACCTCAACCGCAAAATAACTCTGTAACCATCACTTGAAGTCCGACATAGCAGCTAATCATTCGTCAATTGAAGATATTCATTGGCGTTTTCAATGTAACAAGAATTGCTTTTTAATTAAGCTAATTAACTCTTACAATGAAACTAATGTGATAACAATTAGTGTCTTGGTGTGAAAACAGAATGGATGTAATTAACCGTATTGCAAAATTAAATTTATGCACTTTGTTCGGTTTCATTATTTGGTGATAATTGTCGCAACTTTCACACCTGTTACATGCAAAGCAAGCAAAAGAAAATAATTTCAATGGCAATGCTTCAAGGTGTGTAGGTATTTAGGTTCAAAATTAAATTTTGTGATATTTAATATTTATTTATTTGTATTTATAGCACAAAAAAATAATATTATCTAGTACTGTATATAAAAAATAGTGTGGTATATTGGTAAAGTAAAAACAAGTAAAAGCGTGCAAAGTTCGTCCGGGCCGAATCTTATATACCCCCCACCATGGTTCGCATTGGTCAAGTCCTTTGCCCGGTATTTCTTTATAGGCAAACAAAGGATAATGTTTAAGAATTGCTATGCTTGTGGAGCTATATCAGGTTATGAACCGGTTCGGGACTTACTTAGCTTGGATGTTGGAGACCATACTAGATGCCGTTGTGTACATTTCAACCAAATCTGATAAGAATTGAAATAAAAAAAAATCGGGAGATCGGTTTTTCTTCATATCAAAGAAAAAGTCACTGTGCAAATTTTTAGCCAAATCGGATGAAAATTGCGACCTCTAGAGGCGCAAAAATTAAAATCGGGAAATTGGTTTATATTGAAGCTTTTTAAGGTTATGGACTGATTCAGACCGATTCATTGCTATAAGAGAAGACGTCGTGCAAAATTTCAACCAAAACAGACGAGAATTGCTCCCTCAAAAAGTCAAATTGGGAGATCGGCTTGCCTGGAACCTACATCAAGTTATATACCGATTCAAGTCATACTTGCCACGTATGTTAGGTTAGATGGAAAAGAAGATGCGAATAAAAATTTTGCCCCATGCCACAATGGACATACACCTAAGCCAGTAATCGGTTTGTTGTGCAGCATTAATACTAAACAAGTAAAAGTGTGCTTGTTCTGCCGGGCAGAATCTTATATACTGATTCGTCACGGCCACCATCACGGCCTCTTTTTAGCCATAGAATTGCTATGCTATTAGAGCTATATCACGTTTTGGTCCGATTCGGACCATAATTGAACTGAAGATTGGAGACCATAGCACAAGTCATTTTGTAAAATGTCAGCCAATTCGAATAAGAATTGCGCCCTTTAGGGGCTCAAGAAGTAAAATAGGGAGAACGGTTTATATGAAAGCTGTGTCGGGCTATAGACTGATTATTTCATATTTACACGTATATTGAAGGTCACGGGAGAAGCTGTTGCACAAAATTTCAGCCAAATCGGATAATAATTGCACCCTCTAGAGGCTCAAGAAGTCAATATACCAGATCGGATTGTATGGCAGCTATATCAAAACATGAACCGATATGGCCCATTTACAATCCCAACCAACCTAAACTAATGAGAAGTATTTGTGCGAAATTTCAAGCGGCTCGTTTTACTCCTTCGAAAGTTAGATTGCTTTCAACAGACAGACAAACGGACATGGCTAGTTCGCCCTAAAATCTCATTGCGGGCAAGAATATATATACTTTATAGTGTCTTAGATGAATATTTCGAGGAGTAACAATCAGAATGACGAAATTAGTATACCCCCATCCTATGGTGGAGGGTATACAAATTAACCTCGAAAAAGAAAACCTAAGTTAGGAATTCCGTGCTAATTAGAAAACCCTTAATTGTTTTCCATACCAAGCCACTAAGTTGGTTAATGTCTGGTATTATGTCCCCACCTTAGTGCGGGTATCTGTTAGCCGTCAAAGCCGGACAATGACATAGAAAATGCTCCAACGTCTCATCTCATGTTCTCTGAACCTGTTGTTTTGTCCTTACGTGTCTCTTTTTCTCCACTGTAGTTCACCAAACTACTGCTGAGGCGTAAGTAAATATTGGTCTTCCTATCTTCTGTGGTTCAGCATGATTCAGGCCCACATCTGTGAATCTTCGAGATCACTCCTGAGAATTTGTCATTGCCAGATATCGAAATCGCTCTATTGAAGAAACGTGGTGCGTTAAATTGACCCACCTTTGTTTTCCTCCTTAACAAGTAGATTTCGGTCTTTTCTGGGTTAACATTGAGACCCTAGGTCCAGTCCCGTCGAATTCCACCTCCAGTAAAGTCTGTGGACCTCTTTCTCAATGTTGAATCTCTCCGGTCATCCAGGGTTTTTATTGGGCTGATTTTCCTTCTCGAAATATCTTCCAAAGACTCCACTAGTGCAGTCGTAATCCTATTGACATTGCCTTTAATGCCTTCTATTTTTGAACAATCTAAATTATTTTGTCCAAGTCTTCTTCTGATAAGTCTTTCGAATTTTGTCTCTGAAAGGGCATTTATTGACCAATCTAAAATTTAGCACAACGCTTTTTTCGACGACCACCACAATATTTGTAGAGTTGGGTCGCAATCGGTTTATATTTAGATATAGCTCAGATTTTGGGTATTTTGAATAATGTTGTCATTTGCCAACCGTAGTTATTACAGTTTCAACATATTTCCTCGAATTTTGATACGGATCGTTTAATATCCCATCTGAAAACATCCGCCGAGGTGCATCAAATTGGTGCAGAATTAGATATAGCTACCACGATGTACTTATAGGGTAGGTGTAGGGAATTATGCAGTCGGCATCGCCGACTTTTGCCTTTCCTTACGGAGAAAATCTTAAGCCCGATCGAAGGTCGGTTAATTTCGCCTTCTTTGAAGTAAAAGGCCCAATATGTACCGATTTTACAATATAAGATATATATCTATTGACACCAAATAGACATGAAATGAAATGTCTTCGGGAGAAGGCCATGGGATATTATGGAACTTGATTGAAAGGTCTTCGATAGTAGAGTATGAATCTGATATTAGTACTAAGGATCTAGCCCTTCAGCAGGACATGCATATCGCGACAATAAGGGACTGAAAGGAAAGGTTTTTGACACGTGTCTGTGGGTCCGACTCCAAACGTAAATGTTGGTCAACCGAGACTATATGGTACTCAAATGAAAGATCTATGAGATAAGTTAGATTAGGCAACCGGGCCAATGGGAAAAACCATTAATCGAGCATGCATGCCATTCGGGACAAAATATGATTGCAATAATAAAGGGTGATTTTTTTGAGGTTAGGATTTTCATGCATTAGTATTTGACAGATCACGTGGGATTTCAGACATGGTGTCAAAGAGAAAGATGCTCAGTATGCTTTGACATTTCATCATGAATAGACTTATTAACGAGCAACGCTTGCAAATCATTGAATTTTATTACCAAAATCAGTGTTCGGTTCGAAATGTGTTCATTCACCGTAACGTTGCGTCCAACAGCATCTTTGAAAAAATACGGTCCAATGATTCCACCAGCGTACAAACCACACCAAACAGTGCATTTTTCGGGATGCATGGGCAGTTCTTGAACGGCTTCTGTTTGCTCTTCACTCCAAATGCGGCAATTTTGCTTATTTACGTAGCCATTCAACCAGAAATGAGCCTCATCGCTGAACAAAATTTGTCAAAATTTGAACACATTTCGAACCGAACACTGATTTTGGTAATAAAATTCAATGATTTGCAAGCGTTGCTCGTTAGTAAGTCTATTCATGATGAAATGTCAAAGCATACTGAGCATCTTTCTCTTTGACACCATGTCTGAAATCCCACGTGATCTGTCAAATACTAATGCATGAAAATCCTAACCTCAAAAAAATCACCCTATAGATTAAAAAGGTTCCCTCCAGTTTGAGTTGACATCGAAAGAACCTGTTGATAATGTTTAATCCGATGTGATGGCTTTGCAACATCCAGAGTGTAGATAAGCGCACTTTTTGTAAAAAAAAATTAAGGAAAACCTCGAGCTCCGATGGAGCCACCGTATCACATCTAAACTCGTAAAAAATGCAGCAACATGTTTTCAATATTCTAGCAGTATTTTGTATTTAAAACAGCAGATTTTACTAGTTGAAATAGCAGACAAAAATGTTTACTACGATTGCTTTCCCATTTCCAGAAAACAAAAACTTTTCATTTGCAAACAAATTTTGCTATTTTGAGTAGCAAGTGTCCTTGAGTGTAAAATTTATTAAAAAGGGTGATTTTATAAGAGCCATAGGAAAGTTTAAAAAAAATACACATAAAATTCGGAAAAATTAGAGAAATTTGTATGGAATATCCTCAGTTGAAGTTTTCCTCAATGTGACTCTATAGGCTAATCATTCGGAATTGAATTTCATAGAGCACCATATTAGACCACAATTTAGGGGGTTGACCCACAACTTTTAATTGCTATATAGAGCATTGTTATTGTACGTAATTCGTGCCTATGTTTAAGACCATACCATGCGCACATTCTAACCTCTGTGCCACGGTGGTTTCCAGGTCCTTTTCTAGCTTTTAAAATCTAACGTGCTTTCGACAGACGGACAACATTTCGATGAGTCTTCTTCTTGCTTCGCTAATGCGTAAGTGCAGTGCAGTTATTGAAATGATATTTCTATTGTGGACATATGACTTAAGGCAAGCATCTGTACGTCCTCATTATCGCTTAGGGTTGACTAAATGAATAAATGTCCTTGGTACAATTAAGAATTCCCCGCAGGATAGGCATGGGTTTCGGGTAATTGGTTTTTATGAATTGAATTGTGAGCGTGTTTTTGTAAGTGTAAGCACATGTACGTATGTATATGTGTGTTTGCTACATGGATTATGCATTTAAAGTTTCGTTGCGTATTATATAAGCATGAATTATAGAATTTTTAATGGTCTTTCTGTTATCAATAGCATTTTAAATGAAATTATTTGTATTTTGCCAAAGCATTCAAAACAATACGCGATGCGTTCAAATCCTGGCGGGATCATTTGCTATCAATTGGCCGTGTATATCAAGAGCCATATGTGAATATTTAAAAGGTTATTAAATACTCATTTTTGTGCTATTAAGATAACCATCGACACATACACATTTAAGCATTCCACAAGCTCGGTCGAACAACTCAACACAACTTTGTTTGTTAGTTTTTTGGATTGTTTGCCAAAGGACACTGACTCGACGAAACTACTAGGCAAACGAACACGCAAATATAAGTGGTATATATATATAGTTTACTTGTTGCCTTTGGGGAATATGAACATTACTGGATGCTCCTCCCTCTCTCCCACTTTATGTCACTTTCCCACTCGCTCGCCAAAATTCATGGCTTTGTTATCTAATGATATAAATTTTTTTGGGCTCTTATCCTTTGTTTACGTTTCATTGTATGTAAGTGGCATGATATCGCAGTGACGAGGCCGAAGATGTGCTGCATTTACTCCAACTTAGGAAGCGGTAAGTATTTGGATCTACAGCCGCTACAACCAGCTTAAGCCGGGCCAAAGAAATAGCTATGAAATAACAAAGAAAAGTAACAACTAGAACAAAACTAGGAAAAATTAAAAGCAACACCATTTGCAATGCCCGATTTGATGAATACTACAGCCACTCTGGCACACGAAGGCGACAATTGTGGAACGCTTTTGCCAAGCATATCCGACTACGACAGCAACGCTCTACTACGCCGCTCCGAGATATACTGGAACATCATATGAATATGTTGACAGTCAAAGTCTGTCCGTAGTTTAACATATTCCAAGAGTCATAAAACAAACTCTTCACCAAGTATTCGTGAACCATATGTAACCCCATATATACAACTGTGCGGGCAGATGGGAACAACTCGACGCAATTAATATAAAGTGTTGTTCAAATGCTGCAAATGTTAACAAGGGCACATACAAAGAGGGTTGTTGCAAAGTACTGCTAGTTGGGCGGGTGCCTCCCCCAGTCGAGTGTTGCCTACAGAAAGAACAAGCTTTGAGCTAAGTTTTTACAATCTTTACATGGGGCATAAAAACTTGTTCACATGTTCGTGTTTTAATGCATCTCATACATCTGTGGATATCTGCAGTTTTAGGTTGCACACAGTAGTTCAAAGTCGTGGCCGGTATGCAGCTCGAGCGAAATTTTGGTTGCAATAAGAAATGCATTGACTTATCGTAAGCGAAATTTTTGGTTTGCGGTTTGTTTTTCGGCAGCATTAAAAGATGATGATTTTCTTTTACCCTCCAACGTAGGATGGGGGTGTACTTATCTGGTCATTGCGTTTGTTACACCTCAAGCTATTTTATAAGAGGAACATTTTATACTATTTTTTTGTATAGATTTACTTACACAGAACTGTGAGATCAACTTCAGCCTTGAGAGGAGCGGGAGACATTACATTGATAGCTTCGCATCTAAAACGAGCCTTGTTGTCACTCGATTCCGCCGTAAATTTGTACACATTCTCCGACATTCGACCAATGGTCCTGCAACGAGAGAAGACAATAGACCAATTCATATAAAATTTTGAAAATGAAAAATTCTCAAAGTTTAGGAAATTTTCTTTTCTTTCCCCCCCATAAAATTGTCGTCATTTGGCAAGGAAAAGTGCAGAGAGAACACTCAGTAGCTCCAAGCAGTGCTTTACAGACAATTTGAAATACAAATGTTTATTTTGACGTTGACGTTGATGACGCGCTTTCTCTAGAATCACGACGGAGACTTTGTTTGACAATTTTTCATTATGAAAGTTGCAGATACTTTTGTTTAACTTTCCTTTGGTGTTGTCGTTATCGTTGTTGCTTCTTCTTTGACTTTGTCCGTTGTTTTTTTTTTTTTTTTGTTTCAAGTATAAGAGACGCAATGTACAATACAAAATTAACACAAGTTTCGAGTTAAATGAAATCCGTATTACTTTTCAAACAAGTGTTAATACGAAAATGTCTGTTCCACACAGAGAGCTCGTTAATGAATTTGAGTATCATGATATCGTATAATATATTTTTCGTAATAAATTCTTGCTCAAAAAGGGCAAAAAGGGTTGTCGGCAACAAACAGCAACAGAACCCGATAAAGCTCACAAAAAATGTGTAATACTTGCGCTAGTTTCCGCTGGCTTAAAGTTAATGGCGGTAAAAGCTCGCTGTAGTAGTGCTATTACCTTATGTTCTTTAGCGTACTTACTTGTAGGCCATTTTCGTTTGCAGACCATTTTTGTACCATATCAGTTGAGCTGCTGGATTCCCACCCCTGCTGCGACAAACCAATTCGACTGCCTGGCCCCTTCTCAAAGTCTCTCCCTGAGTGTAGCCTTCAATGTATGGTGGTCCTGGAGGATCTGCAAAGAGAAACAAAGAGTAACATTTCATTAAAGAGTATTTTAAGGATTTTTTTATATTTTTGAAAAACGAAAATCATTCAATTACTAATGCACTAATTTTGGCGAGCCGTATCTTGGCTTCCCGACAGTGAGGACTTTATTGAAACTTTACGCACTTTTTCCGGGGACTGATTAATATGGAGATATACCTATTTGGGATTTTATTTATTGACCGATATGGACCGTACTTGTCATGACTGTTAGAATTTAAGGAAAAACACCACCTCCAAAATTTGAGGCAAATCGAGTAATAATTGCTCCTCCAGAGGCAGATATATCAGGTTACCAACCGATTAAGACAATACTTGGACCACTTGTTTGAAGTCATTGTAAAACGACATGGGCAAATTTTCAACCAAATTGGATAAGAATTGCACCCTCTAGATGCCTTAGAAGTCTAATCCAGAGATCGGTTTATATGGCGGCTATATCAGGTTATGGACTGATTTGAACCATACTTAACACAATTTTTGATAATTATATCGAAACACAACGTGCAAAAATTTCAGTTAAATCGGATAAGAATTGCGCCCTCTAAAGTTCGACAGACAGACAAATGGACGAACGGAGGGATGGACTAGGATGGACGGACGGAAGGAATAACGCAATGATATACCCCCTATGCTATGGTCGAGAGTATAAAGATAAGGCGTATAGGGGCTCAAGAAGCAATTTCATAGGATCGGTATATGGGCCTATATATTTTTATTGACCTATCTAGGTCAGATATGGACCATACCAAATTCAAGCTCATGTGTGTAAAAGTTTAGGCTTCTAGTGGCTCAAACAATTCGAAGAACAAATTTATGTGGAAGGTATCCACATGGGCTATATCCCATGGCCTTACCGACTTAGAATGTCAAAACGATCATGAAAATACATATGTACGAGGTTTGAAAGTATCAACTATTTGAAATTTTTCCAAAAAATATTTATTAATTTAACGGAAGTCACCGTGGCGCAGAGTTAAGCACATCCGCCTATGACGAAGAACATCTGGATTCAAATCCCGGCATAAACATCAGAAAATTTATCAGCGGTTGTTATCCCCTATTAATGCTGGCTACATTTGTGAGGTATCCTGTTGAAACTTTTTTACCAAGTGGTGTCGCTACGCCGCACGCCGGTAAAACTCGGCAGAAACAAGGAGACCCCTTATCACTAAACTTAAAATTTAATCGGGCTGCACTCATTGATATGAGAAAAGTATTCCATGTTCTCTAATGGAATGTTCATGGGAAATTTAGTATTAATTTATTCATCAATAACTATTTTGTCCGCTTCATGAACCATACAGAACACGAATGCCGAAAAGCCTAACATAAGTCATTGTGTAAAATTTCAGCGAAATCTGATAATAAATGTGTGTTCTATGGGGCCAAGCCAAGACTTTAAATCGAGAGATCGATCGTCATGGCAGCTATATTCAAATCTGGACCGATCTGGGCCAAAGTGGAGCAGGATATCCAGTGACCTAACACAACTCACTGTCCTTTTATGGGCCTAAGACCTTAAATCGGCGGATCGGTGCATATGGGGGCTATATGAAGATATAGTTCAATATAGCCCATTTTCGAACTTAACCAGCCTATGGACAAAAAACTGTATAAAAACAGACAGCCAGACAGACGGACGGATACGGCTAGATTGTCTTCGATTTTGGCGACGATCGAGAATATATGTACTTTAAAGTATCGGAAATGGATATTTCGATGAGTTGCAAACGGAATGACAAAATGAATATACGCCTATCCTTCGGTGGTGGGTATGACAATGCGAAAATCGAACATACGTAACTCACGATGTTTGAAAATAACGATTGTTTTTTGATCAGACACCGTATAGACCCAAAGGGTCTCAAAACAATATTTTGGTGTAACAAACGAAGTGCCGAGATTATTTTATCCTTATTATATGGTGGTGAGTATACAAAAATGTACGTGAAACCACCATATGTCACAGAAAATACTTTTTAACTTCAAAAACCTCACCACGATTACACTGTGTTTAGCACCATTTCTATAGATTATCTGAGATTATCAAGAAATGTATTCGTTAGCTTCGTATGGATTATATGGATAGTAAAGTTTACCATAAAAGCGAAATTTTTTATTGAAACGCATATCCTCCATTTTTATACCCACCACACCATGGGATAGGGGGCATATTCATATAGTCATTCCGTTTGTTAGCCAAAACGGTAAAAAGTGCACAAATTTATTTTGCTGTGTGATAAGGAAGACCTTGCTGAAGATATATAACTTAAATTTTGATAAGCTGTCGGTGACGCTATGCGATAGGGGAAGTCCGAACGGCGTGCCGCAGTGCGACACCTCTTGGCAGAGACGTTTTTACATGGCATAATTCCCCACAAATGTTGCCAGCATTAGGAGGGGAAAACCACCGCTGAAAATGTTCTCTGATGGTCTCGTCAGGATTCAAGCCCAGGCATTCAGCGTCACAGGCGTACATGCTAAGCTCTGCGCTACTTCTTTTAACATTTTTTTCCAAATTATCAAAGAAAAATTTTGATGAAATTTTTCTTAAAATTTTTTCAATCATAACTTTGTCTTCTTGGTTTGGCTCGAGGTCATCGAACAATTTACAAAAACAGGTGTTGGTGTTTTATATAATTGTTTTACTTGTAATTTTTACCAATATTTCGACCACCGCCGGTGATCTTCATCGGGGATTTAAATTTTGAAAACAAAACAATCGGCATTTCCTTTACGGGGCATAAGTTCTACTCTGTAAAGGAAAAGTCGATAGCGAATAAGGCCGTAAGTTGCACAGCATTTTACTTACCATTTCGTGTTAAATTTGTGAGTGCGAATAAGGCCGTAAGTTGCATAGCCCATTACTTATCATTTCGTTTTAAATTTGTGAGTGTACTAAGCGCATAACTCTTTCTCAATGTGCAATCAAATTATCCTTGAACATGGACATCTGCTATTGCGAAAAGCTTCTACACATTGAAAACCAAATATGGATTTTTAAATGTCGCTATTTTACTCGAAAACGCTATAAACTAACAATTGAGTCAAGTATATTGTCATATTATCTGCAATATATTCAATTAGTATTTAATTAGGTTTTAGTCTGGCCTCATTTGTCCGCAACAATGGCATATGCGTCCTCATTACCTGGGCACAGGAAAATTGCTTATACGCAAAGAGCTTTTTGATCAGACTCATTAACCAACCTCAAACGGGTGAATGCTTTGTATCCCGATAAATGCGGTCCATAGTGAGTAGTGGAGGGGCGACGAAAATATGAAACAAAGTGCACTCCTACAGTTTGGTGAAAATTTGTATTTCTTTAGCATAGTTGTTTATTTCTGCAAAACGAACATTAACATGGGTATTTATGTTTGATGGGAGCCCTATATCGCCAAATAACGTTCTACGAAAAAGAAATGAGGCATGAGAACTGAACACAACTTAGGTTATTAATAAATAAACAGGTACATTCAAACTTGGAACACTAATCCCAAGTTGTAACTTTACTGGTATCTGACACGAAGTGTTGCCAAGTTCACACTGGTATATCTGTCAAATGACAGAAATGACAGCTACATAATATTTGTTTTAAAAACAGCTCAATATATTGTTTACAAGCCACAAAAAGCATTTGCTTTCTTGGTAAGTTAAAAATAAAGATATTCTTTTGGCTAAAAAGTCACAACTGGCCATTGTTGGTGGACTCAAACACCTCAAAGTGAACAAAATATTCTGATAACGCACATTAAACCAATATAATCATATTGGTAGAATTGTCAAACGCCATGATGGCCCAAAAAACGGTTAGGAAAGTGAAGGCTCGAGTTCAACGAAAACCATGCCAACCATACCAAATCGTTAAAGAAAGGATGCAAAGAATTTTGAGCTCAAAGTCAAGCCTTATAACCGAAGCAAAAAGTAAAAATTTCCCAATTGAGCAAATTCCTTAACCAACGGCAATTATGAGAATAAGAGACTATGAACGCCCACCCAAAGTTATTTTCAATCTTAAGTGATGGTATGGGCAGCTATGACCTCTGATGACCTGCCGTCAAAGTAAATGCGAATTGTTATCGGGAAAACCTTTTGAAAGTTACTTTAGGGCAGGTTAACATTTCGGTAGTAGACCATGGACGCACCAAAAAGACTTGGCACCGTCACATAAAGCTCATTTAAACCAAGAATGTCTAAAAAATCATATTCCGCAATTCATTTCTTCCACACAGTGGCAGTCCAATTCGCCAAATGCCAATGCGATGGACTTTTCTATTTGGGCCTGAGAGCACGATAAGGACTAAAATATAATTCAGAATGGATGCACTGAAGAAAGCCATTTTACGGGTATGGGTTGCCACTCGTCTTTTGACCGACTCAGAGCAATAGTGAATGGTATTTTTTGAAAGGCGTTGGTCGCACAGACACTTAGTCCCAAAAACCAGTATCAAATTTGTACTGTCAAAAACTTTTCCATTGCGTCCCATCTCGAGATCTGTCCGCATGTCCAGTTGAAGGGTGTTTTGGCTGTGAATAGCCAACCAGTTATATGGTCCCTAATGTTATTACCAGACCCGTACTGTGCTAACAAAGACCTCTCATTTTGTCGAATGACCTACAAGTGGATTGGGAGGCTCCTAGACACAATTTAATATTACAAAAAAAAAAAAAAAAAAATTAAAAATACATTTCCTTCAGCCGCGCCGAACTTTTAGTAGTCACAGCCTTGGATATACATTTTAAACACATCCCGTAATTTACCTCCTTTTATATCTTTTTAGGCAAACAAAGAATACTGAATAGGAACTGTTGTGCTTTTGGAGCTATATCAAGTTATGGTTCGATTCGGACCATAAATGAATGCTGTACATTTTCGAAGTCATTGTGTAATATTTCAGTTCATTCGGATAAGAATTGCGCTTTGTAGGGGCTCAAGAAGCAAAACCGGGAGATCGGTTTATATGGAAGCTGTAACAAGTTATAGATCGATTCATATCATATCAGACACGTATGTTGAAGGTCTGAGAGATGCCGTTGTACAAAATTTGTGCCAAATCGGATCGGAAGCTCAAGAAGTCAAGATCCCAGATCGGTTTATATGGCAGCTATATTAGGTTATGCACCAATTTGCGCCATACTAAACATTGTTGAATATCACAACAAGACACCTCATGCAAAATTTCAGACAAATCGGATGAGAACTGAGCCCTCTAGCGGCTCAAGAAGTCAAGATCCCAGATCGATTTATATGGCAGCTATACCAGGTTATAAACCAATTTGAACCATACATACATAGAAGCACAGTTGTTGGAAGTCATAACAAAACACCTCATGGAAAATTTCAGCCAAACTGGATGAGAACTGCGCCCTCTAGCGGCTCAAGAACTCAAGATCCAAGATCGGTTTATATGGCAGCTATACCAGGTTACGAACCGATTTGAATCATACTTAACACAGTTGTTGAAAGTGATACGAAAACTCCACGTGCAAAATTTCAGTCAAAACAGACGAGAATTGCGCCCTCTATAAGATCAAGAAGTCAAGACACAAGATCGGTTTATATGGCAGCTATATCAAAACACAGACCGATTTAAACCATATTTGGCAGAGTTATTGGAAGTCAAAACGAAACACCCCATGCAAAATTTCAGCCAAATCGGATAAGAATTGGGCCATCTTGTGGCTCAAGAAGTCAAGATTCAAGATCGGTTTATATGGCAGCTATGTCAAGTTATTATCCGATTTCAACCATACTTAACAAACATATTGGAAGTTATAACAAAACACCTCGTGCAAAATGTCAGCCAAATCAGAAAAGAATTGCGCTCTCTATAGGCTCAAGAAGTCGAGATCCAAGATCGGTTTATAGGACAGCAATATCAAAACATGGGCCGATATGACCCATTACAATCCCAACCGACTTTCACTAATCAGAAGCATTTATGCAAAATTTCAAGAGCCTAGCTTTACTCCTTCGAAAGTTAGCGTGCTTTCGACAGACAGACGGACAGATGGACTGAAATGGCTACATCGATTTAAAATGCCATGACAATCAAGAATTTATATGCTTTATAGGGTCTTAGACGAATATTTCAAGGAGCTACAAACAAAATGACGAAACTAGTAGATGGGGGTCTACTAGTTTTATGGTGGAGGGTATAAAAACTAAAGAATTCTCGCCATCGGTGTTGTTTGTATCACATTCATTATTTTACTTCCAAATACCTTTTATTTCATACCCATATTTCGGCAATCGGTAATCAACTATTGTTTTTGATATTTTGGTTGCTACCCTCCAGTAGCAAATTATCAAATTCCTAGTCTACTCTTAAATAGCTTCTATTTACGTATGGGTGGGTTTTGAGGTGGGACATTCCCCAGGTTATTTGACATCAAAGTTTTATTCGGCTTCGGTTTTTTTTTTTGGGTTACCAAAAGGGTGCCCACTGTTTCGCTTAAATCGGTTCAGCCATCTCCGAGATCTAGAGTTTTTGAAAATTGTGGTAAGGGGAAGGGCCCTCCGGATTCACTTGAACTAACGTCCATAAAATTTCCAAAGTGGTGGGTCAGTGTTCGTTATTGCTGGGAACATTATACATGGTTTTTTCCCATTATCAAAGAAAACTGTTGGAACACAAGTCCCCATATTGAATTCAAAGTTAAAGGTTCTTGTTTTTTCTCAAACTTCGAATACCTATATACATTATAAATGAATTAGGACGATGTTTATATAACATAAGGGGGTTCATATCAAAACAGTACTTGTAAATTTAACATCTTTCTAAATTGAATTTTTTGTTTGCATTTCATAATGACAACACAAAATGACAATCATTCAATGCGAGCTTAATAAACATCTTAAGTATATCCATATGTGTTCAATCGTTGCGGCAAATCTAAAGAACCATCAGTGTAATAAAAATTTCATGTGAAGTTTGCTGATGAAAAGTGATATGAAATGGATTCCAGTTCCCACTTTAATGTGCTCACATGTGAATTCTGCGATGTGTACAAGTATTTGCAATAATTTATATTGAATTTCATTCGATTCTAAAATAGAACATTTATGATGCCGAAGCCACAGAAGCATAAATTGGTAAATATTTTGTTATCCTGCGGCCAAAAACAAATGTTGTGTATACTCAATGCTTCGGCAAAGTGTGCACTTACAACAGAAGTAGCAATCGTACTGGCAAACATATGTGTGCAAATTAAAATTAAAAGTACGTGGGCCGTATTGGAACTCGATAACAATGAGGAGTGAAATGGCAAAAAATACAAATCGCTGAAATGTTGAAGGTGTGAGTGTCTGCGACCGCCTCAATAGTTTTCATCCAACTGCCCATACTATTTTGAAAAACTTATCATTCTTTTTTGTTGTTAAGTCTATATGACCTAATGTGCACTTATCCAAATACCACATGTTTTACACGTTTTGTTTTGGGCCAACATAAATAGAGACCCAATGAAGCGCATTAAAGGCTCACCCACAAAGTTAACACAAAATTGTGTTTATAAGTTCATCGTTGAATATAATTGTTAAAATATTTAAATTGCTTTGGATGGCGTGTTTGAACAAAAGTTATTGGCAAAATAGCAAGCCTTTTTACAGCAGCATTTAGCGGCAAGCGAAAACCAAACTTTTTGGCAGTAAGGTCAAATATTTCGCTTTGCCAATGGAAATTTTAATAGAAAAATTAGATTAACGGTGTTGCAAATGACTTGAAAGGTATATCTTCAACCTGTATATCTACATTAGTTCTCGTTTTAAATCATTTTTTATATCCACCACCGAAGAATAGGGGACATGATGAATATGTCTATCCATTTTCAATACATCGAAGTATTCATCTTCGATTCCATAAATTTAGATTTATTTTTCTTTGTCGTCATGATCGAAAAAATTACCTCGACTCCGGACAAAATAGAAAAAAAAAAAATTTCAGCAAAAAAATCATCAAAATTTAGTCTTTAGAAAAAATTTCATTAAAAATCTTTCTTAAAATTTTGTTTTTGAAATTTTAGGTTTATTTTGACTTTAAAAATATTTAATTGAAATTTTTAGAGAAAATTTGATAGACATTTTGTTCTTAAGAAAAAATTTTGATCGAAATGACCTAACCTAACCTAGTCATTAGAAAAAGTTTCCTAGAAATTTTGTCTTTAGAGAAAATTTCATCAAATTTTGCTTTAGAAATAATCCAGCTGAAAGTTTTCCTTTAGAAAATTTTCGGGAATATATCAATAAAATTTTGTATTTAAAAACTTTCTTTGAAATATTTCCTTTAAAATGTCCTCGAATTTTTGTGTTAAGAAAAAATTTGTATTTAAAATACATTTGATTGAAAAATTCGATATAAAAATTGCATTAAAATTTTGTCTTAAGAAAACAAATTAATGAAATTATGTATTTAAATTTCACTTTTTAGTTTTTCCATATTTATCCTTCCGTGCGGAAACCCATACTACTTCTCCGATCGGACGCCTCCCCAGGTGAAAGATTGGAAAGAGCTCATCAGATATGGCGGGAACCAAAGAAATCAAATATTCGGGGCGAACCAACAAGTTAGCTCAAGCCGGGGTATCCCGCTTGCACGATAGGTTCGTGCAATAGAGTCGGCAGCGGATGAGCCAAAGGAAATGCCAACGGTGGCGCTCCCAGATCTTCAGAAGATTTACCATAAAGTTAGTCCGGCCTAGTGGGGCACTGGCTGCCTCAGCACCCCAGCACCGATGCGATGGCCCAATCCACCATCCATCTAAAGAAATCACGATTACAGACACATCAACAAGAAACAATGGAACTGACAACTCCCCGATGGAGACCTATGGATTCAGAACACGATTTATGATTGGAACAAGGAACGTCAGAACTCTCTCAGAGGCATAGAGACTTTACCAAGTCCAGAACGAAATGTCAAACTACAACCTAGTAATCGAATCGACCCCGTACTTATCAGAAAACTCCGCTGATTGACGAGGAGCCGACAGCCGTGAATACAAGACAACATTAACGAAGAACCTGCAAAATAACACCCATACATGAGCCGACATAACAGAAGAATGTACGGAGACAGCTACTTCTATCATTGGGATTGCTCGAAGATCCCAAAAAACATGGATAAGCAACGAAACTATAGAGGAAATAAAACACTGGAAACGTATACGCAACGCTCTGCTACGGGCAAAATCAAGTGTGACTAATATCGCGTCTCCGCGGCGCTGGTCAAGCGCCTAGTCCGCAGAGATAGCGAATATATTTTTTTTATATGCTGGCAGAGACAGCTGAAATTGCAGCTAATATGGGAATCATGCGTGGTGGCTACGAGTCAGTACAACAAATGAGGGGCACAATATAAGGCCAACGGCTAATAATAAAAGATGAGGATGGACCGGAATTAACAACACCCGAACACAAATTAGAGCGAAGGCGCGTATTTTAAGCTCTGAAGGACCAGCAACAGAGGACGTATGCTCCGACCCTCCACCAATAATCAGAGAGGCCTGGGATACAAACGCTGTCCCTACGGAATGGAAGAAGGGGATCATGGGCACAATCCCAAAGAAGGTGTACCTCACCCAGTGTAAGATCTGGAGTGGATTAAATTGCTAAACGCAATAAATAAAGTGATGGCAAGTCTTCTTTTGCAGCGTATTTCTCCTGCACTTGATAGCATTTTGGGGAAGGTACAGGGAGTTTTTCGATCAGGACCTTCTTGGGCCGACCATATTAACTCCCTGCGCATAAGTTTGAACAGTCTGCAGATCTTAATACACACCTATACCTTTTATACATCGACTTCGAACGTGCTTTTGACACAGATCGCGAAGTTCAATGTGGAGCACGCTGTTGAATTCCTGAAAAAATCGTGACACTTATTAGGGAGCTGTAAAGGAATGCTGAATTGTCAGTTCATTTCAAGGAGTGAAGCAAGGTTACATCCTGTAACCGACGCCGTTTTTAATTTTATTAGTCTCCGTATTAGAAGCAACTAATGCTAAGGCACCTTATGGCATACGCTGGGATATTAACGACTTCCTCGGAGACATCGACTACGCGCATCGCTTCGAGCATATAAAGGCGAAACTGAAACGATTGAATGAAAATGCTGGCAAAGTACGCCTGAGGATAAAAGTAGCAAAGATCAAATTGATGACGATAGGAATATCAAATCTGATACCGATCACTATAACAGACCATGTCATTGAAGACGTTGACGTTGCCTATCTTAACAGAGGACCAGAGGCAGACATACACGTACGTATCAACAAGATTAGAATCGACTTTCTAAAACTCAACAAAGTTTGGAGATGCAGTGACATCTCACATAATTCAAAAATCAGGATATTCAACAGTAGTGTGAAATCTATTTTATTATATCGTATGATATAGCGAGAATGTCTTGGAGTGGTACCCGTAAGGACAGCGATTGAGGGGACGCCCGATAAACATATGGATCCGTTGTACGAAAAGAGAGTTGGAATCAACCCATATATCGTGGAATCAAGCCAAAACTTTGGCCAGCGATAGAGCTCGATAGAGAGAGCTTATTGATGCCCTATGTTCACACAGAACAGTTAAATATTGGTCATATTTTATTTATATACTCAATTTGTTAATAAAGGACATAAATATATTAATCCTGCATGGATATTTAAAAATATTAAAAACTTGAACATGTTTTTTGAATAAACCCAGTTTTCGGACAGTGGAAAACCCCAGGTTAGGAAAAAGTTGACCTATTAATCATTTCTAAGGTGATAAATGGGCCAACTTTTTCCTGAACTACGTAGTACGAAACAATTTTTAAGTATAATATGTCCAATATTGGACAGTAAACTACCCACAGTAAGAAGTATCTATGCAAAATTTCATGAGGATATCCTCATTCGTTCCGACGGCATCGTGATTTTGTCTACCTGTTGAGCGATCGGACGGATATAGCTAAATTGATCTGACGTAAAATGTCCCCACGGTAGAGGACGTGTTCCCAATTATTTTCGATGGCGCTATCCGCGTCGATGTGCCAATCACATTTTAATTGCCTCAGGAATATATTTAATGCTCGCTTGCTTTACACCCAGGATGTGATGTCTCGATTCCGAGTCGAGTCAATATTGCTCGATTCCGCCACGATGATATTGTTAACCCGATATGTAACTTTTTGAAATTTATACCAACGTTAGTTGGAAACAGTTCTGTGTATATAAGGGTGGGCCAATTTGTACAGACAAAAAAGTCTTCGAGGAAATCTACGAACATTTTCCCAAGAAACCACGGCTCAATATTAAGCTTCCGACAAAGTCTATCTGTAACGTATTTATCATCTACACGCAGACGAAACGGCGCTAGGAAACATTGCCGGAGATAATTGGCGAAATTGTAGGTTAGTCAAAAATCCTCAGGGGGTTAATAAGTTTCGACTATAGTCGAAAAAGCCAATTGAATTACAAACTTTGTCCTGCAGAGATACACCTCAAGATAGTGCCTTCTCTAATTTGGAATTTAGCCATTAACAACATACTACAATATTATCTCTGGGAGAAAAATGCATAAAAGTGGTCGCTTATACTGATGACGTGGTTGTTGCGGTTATGAGAAAGTTTGTTGGTAGTCAGGAAGCTCTATGTATGACATCGAAGTGGGCTCCCGAAAGTAGTCTAGGGATAAGTCCGTCTAAGACTGAAGTTTTTTATTTCAGCCCGAGATACAAATTACCCACAATGACGCCTATCTCCTTTCGAGAAGAAAACGTTCCATTTACCTGGTCATGCACTGGCTTTACAGATCTATTATGCTATATGGTGTTGTGGTCTGGCGGACGGCGCCTCAAAAGTCCACCGCCGTACTAAGGATAACACCATCTGTGGCACTGAAATGCTACGCCTTATGCCTCTCGACATTGTCGTTAGACAAAGTGCCGCAACCATTTTGGACTAAGGAACTATCTTGAATATTCTAGGGGAACTGGAATCTGTGGGTATGCCTCAAGCAACATTTAAGCTAAGTCTTCAAAATTGGTGGTTGTAAAAAATCAAAAATTGTGTGGCCCAATCTAGACTTGAAGAGGTCTACCGCTTTGCTGTTTCTGGCTATACCTATCATAACCTCAACGTTATAAATTAAAATGCCTTATTACTTGTTTAGTTTCGACTTAATACAGGGTAGCTGGCACAAAGTTTTACCAAAATCACACCGACATATATGGCAAACTAGAAATGACAGCTACATGATACCTGTTTTATTGACAGCTCATTATATTATTTACCAACCACCAAAAGAATTTGCTTGCAGTTACTGGCAGCTTTGCCGAACATCATGGTGTTGATAAAAAAAAACTTCACTTTTTTAACTCTTCAATATTCACATTAATATGAAAATATGGTGTAGAGAAGCTTTATACAATTCACACTCTAAAATGTCTGCAAAATAGCGTGATAAAAAAGTCTCTCACATGCTCAAAGCCCAATATCGACACATCGGTCTATATGGTAGCTATCTAGTTAAGGTCTAAAGTCAATTCGGATTTCAGGGGTTCTTGTCCAATTCGCTGTTCAGATCGGTCTATATGGCAGCTAAGGGGAGAATTTGTAGCTATTATCTTTTTGGCATCACTTGTTTAATCAGCTCACGCAGGCTTCGTGATTTGTTTCACTGTAAAAGATCTTCAGTTTGGTCTATAATTTAATCATGAATTGTTTTACTTACGAACGCTTGGAAATTATTGATTTTTATTATCAAAATAAGTGGTCTGTTAAGAAAGTTCACCACGCGCTTCTTCCATTTTCTCATTGTTGGCTCAATGGGTACGTAAATAAGCAGAATTGTCGATTTTGGAGGGAAGATCAGCCAAGAGCATTGCAAGAGCTACCAATGCACCCAGACAAAGTAACAGTTTAGTGCGGTTTATGGACTGGTGACATCATTGAACCGTAATTCTTCAAAGATGATGCGAAATCTAACGTAACTGTGAATTTTGAGCGCTACCGTGAGATGATTTCCAATGTTTTTTTTGCCCAAAATGCAAGATATTGGCTTGCATGGCATGTGGTTTCAACAAGACGGTGTAAAATAGCGCGCGTAACAATGGACTTATTGAGAGACGAGTTCGGTGAACATTTTATTTCACTTTCGTGACGGGTCAATTGGCCACCTTGATAGATCGATTTAACGCCTTTGGAATATTTTTTGTAGAGCTATGTTGAAGCTCATGTTTATACAGACAAGTCCGCTTCAATTGACACATTGGAAGACAACATTGAAGCATTAATTCGTGACATACCGGCCGAAATGTTGGAAAGAGCATGCCAAAATTGGATTAAGCGGATGGATGATTTGAGGCGCAATCACGATCAACATTTGCATGAAATAATCTTCAAACATGAAACTCATCTATTTCATGAGTTTTATGTCTAAATGTCTATTGAGTGTTTTTGATAAGTGTCTATTGAAGGCTAAATATTGGGTCTTATGCAGTTTTCTGTACTGAATTTGCCTACTGGTCAACAACTCATTCAAAAACTTCCTTCTTATTGTCCCTTCTTTTTGTCCGTTTCTGCGAGGAAACCCATTTGATTGGTTTTTATTTTGCATTTTATTACAACAACAATCCATCTCCCGTATTCAGTAAAGTAGAACAACAACAGTGCAAAGGTACTCCAAATATGAAAATGCCTCATAAGTGATTCATACCTCCTTTATGGTTATGACGCATGCGTTGTGTGTATTGTTTACAACTAGGATGACCCTTTTTACTATGTCATAAAACGCGGGCACATGCGCCTGTGCTCAAAACTCTTTTACCAGCACCGTGTACAACAACAAAAAAAGGATAACATCAGTGCGTGCTGTGTGGCTGTGTGATCGGAACCCTTTTTCTCATTTCCTTTCCAAAAATCTTCTATTTCATTTTATTTCGTCTAGCAAACCAATCATAAACAAGTAGGAAGGCGTTAAGTTCGGCCGGGCCGAACTTTGGATACCCACCACCTCGGGTATATATGTGAACCACATTTCGTCAAAATACAGTGAAAAATGCATACCTTATGCCCCATAGCAGCTCTATAGATATCATCCGATTTAGACCAAATGCTTATAAGTACAAGTCATTGTTCAACCGAGAGATCGGTCTATATGGCAGCTATATCCAAATCTGGACCTATCTGAGCCAAATTGAAGACAAATATCGAAGGGCCCAACACAAGTCATTGTCGCAAATTTCGGCGACATCGGACAATAAATGCGCTTTTTATGGGCCCAAAACCTTAAATCGAGAGATCGGTCTATATGGCAGCTATATCCAAATCTGAACCGATCAGGGCCAAATAGAAGAAAGATGTCGAAGGGCCTAAGGCAAATCACTGTCCCAAATTTCAGCAAAATCGTAAAATAAATGTGGCTTTTATGGGCCTAAGACCATAAATCGGAGGATCGGTCTATATGGCAGCTATATCCAAATCTATACCGATCTGGGCCAAATTGGTGAAGGATGTCGAAGGGCTCAACGCAACTCACTGTCCCAAATTTCAGCAAAATCGGATAATAAATGTGGCTTTTATGGGCCTAAGACCATAAATTGGAGGATCGGTCTATATGGCAGCTATATCCAAATCTGGACCGATCTAAGCCAAATTGACGAAGGATGTCGACTGGCCTAACGCAACTCACTGCCCCAAATTTCAGCAAAATCGGATAGTAAATGTGGCTTTTATGGGCCTAAGACCATAAATCGGAGGATCGGTCTATATGGCAGCTATATCCAAATCTGGACCGATCTCAGCCAAATTGACGAAGAATGTTGAAGGGCCTAACACAACTCACTGTCCCAAATTTCATCCAAATCGGATATAAAATGTGGCTTTTATGGTCCTAAGACCCTAAATCTGAGGATCGGTCTATATGGCAGCTATATCCAAATTTGGACCGATCTGAGCCAAATTGACAAAGGATGTCGAAGAGCCCAACGCAACTCACTGTCCCAAATTTCAGCAAAATCGGATAATAAATGTGGCTTTTATGGGCCTAAGACCCTAAATCGGCGGATCGGTCTATATGGGGGCTATATCAAGATATAGTCCGATATAGCCCATCTTCGAACTTAACCTGCTTATGGATAAAAAAAGAATCTGTGCAAAATTTCAGCTCAATATCTCAATTTTTAAAGACTGTAGCGTGATTTCAACAGACAGACGGACAGACGGACGGACATGTCTAGATCGTCTTAGATTTTCACGCTGATCAAGAATATATATACTTTATAGGGTCGGAAATGGATATTTCGATGTGTTGCAAACGGAATGACAAAATGAATATACCCCCATCCTTCGGTGGTGGGTATAATTAAGCAAACAACAGACTTTTCAGCAGTCAGCCTGCTGTTCTGAAATTACAGTACTACTGCTAAAATAGCAGAACTATTGCTGTAATAGCAGCAAAATTAAATGCTTACAGTCAGCAGGCAGTATTTGCTATTTTCGGAAAGTACGATGGAGTATAAATGTTTTTAAAAGTCGTTAACCATCTTAGACCAATGTCTTGGTTCTATTTCTAATAGAAAACCAAAACAACGAAGCCCTTTAAAAGGCTCAGTTATTTTTTAAATATTTATAAAATTTTGTAAGTAAAAAGTTACCACTTCAAAATAGCAGAGAATTAGATGATGGCCCATATAGCCAATGCTTTTTTAACATTATTTTTATATTTACTATAAATTTAATTTCATTAATAAATAAAAAAAACAACAGAAACTGTTTGCTGTTTCATCAAAAAATTACTGCCGTCTCTCTGTCAGCACTCCTTCAGCTGTTACAGAAAACATTTTTGCTGCTTTTACTAAAATCTTTTCCTGAGTGTAGGCTAAAGCACGCTTTGTGAATCTCCACCTAAAAGGCATAATAACACTATTTTTGACCATATGATACCTGCCCACCAATACACATACATAGGCCTGTATGTTAACACAACGCTGACTCTCACATTTTCAATTGTACTCCGCTTGTGCGTGATTGAGGATAGGTAGAGGTTGCCGCAAAACTGCCACAATTAGAGAACTTCCGACCATGTGAGAATGTACCAATAAAAAATTTTAAAAATTCCATAATTTTTTCACGCTGCTGTTTGTGGCCAAAATGTGATTTCCTCCCAGCGCCTGACCTCACTTTTCTCCAGCATGCGTCGGTTGGCTGCTTATCAGATCGGATTTATTGCATTGCAGAAGCATTCAAAAACAGACATTGAATGTGTTTGCATTTGATATCATACGGCCAGGTGTAGCACAGTTATGTTTGGGCGAAGGACGGAGGGCTGAGGTTTCCGTGGAGGCTGCGGAAATTTATTATAATTGAATTTATCTGTCGCATGCTGCCACATTATTTGCCGCCGTTTTAAATTGAATTTGTTGCATATTCATGAGGTGCTCCCCCATTGCTGGGCCTAAGGTGACACACACAGTCCCACACACACACGCAAGCTTTTGCCATGCCGTACGTCATGTGGGGCTTCCACAATTTAGTGGTTGGTCTTTTTATCTGGATGTGGAGTGGCAACGACCGTGATGTGCCATTGATATTGCAATATTCCACTATATAAAATGTTCACACATTATGTCCTTAGGACCTACTCGTTTTATTGATGCCAAATATTGATAGGCAATTTTCGTCAACGAATGCCCAATATAATGGGTATATTGGATTTTTGTGACCTTTTTCATCCGTTAACATCCATTGCAAATTTGCAGAGCCCATCCAGCCATGGTTGATGTACCTGGTCGCCGTAATGAATTTAGGCAAGCTTTTGCATGTCGTCGGTCATTTTTGTTTCGCAAATATATGAAAATTTCATTTGCCGACCTTTTAGAGGAGTATACATGAACTTGGGCATATGAGGTTACAATGTTGTCAACGTTAGGCCCTATCTGTAAGAATATTTTCGACATCGAATTAAAATGATTTTTATTTTGGAGTTTTCACTGCTTGCTCATACTTTCTTCTATATAAAAGAGAATTGCTAACATTTCCCATCAGGGTAGAAAATTAAACATTTTTAATTATAATCTTATTGAGTTTCGCAATAAATACAAGTTTAGTAAGCACCTATTGCTTGAATCACCAAATCTGTTCACCTTTATGGTGTGAGTACAATAGATTTTACTTGTCAAAAAAAACAAAACTTTAAGTACGCTTTAAGTTCGGCCTGGCCGAATCATATATCATAGTTGAATCGTAGTATAATAACGCTTTCGAGGGCTTCAATCGGCAGACCGGCTTATTGGATAGCTATTATCATAGAAGTCAAAACAAAAGTCATCATTACCAATTTCAGCCAATCGGATAATAGTTGCTGAAGCCGTCTTAACTGGAGATGGCTTCTACGGCAGCTTCAATTAGGTTGTTTGCCGTAATTGGTACGAATCGAGCCATAAAAGAATACATCGTTTAAAAATATGAGCTAAAACTGATAAGAATTTATCCCTCTACTTACTAAATAGGCCCACATCAAATAGATCTATTTGTGTAGAACATCATGAAGGAAACTTAAGGCAAGACAGCCTATCACAGACCAATACTCTTCATCCTATGGTGAGGGGGACAAAAACTGGTATCATTAAATCGACAAGTAAAAACTTGCAAAGTTCGACCGGCCGAAATCTTTGTAAGCCACCACCACGGATTCCGAGAAAAAATTCGGCAATTGAACATTGCTGAAGATTCTAGGCACCGCTGAAGACTAATCGAGAGATTGCTTTATATGGGAGCTATATCAAACTATAGGCCGATTTTTACTGTACTTAGCACTGTTGTTTAAAGTCGTGATGGAACAGAACGTTCCAAACTTCAGCTAAATCTGAAGAAATTAGGGCTTTCAGAAGCTCAAGAAGTCAAATCGAAGGACAACAACCTATCACAGACCAATACTCTTCATCCTATTGTGAAGGGGGCAAAAACTGGTTTCAGTAAAAAATTGCTAAGTTCGGCCGGGCAGAATCTGTGGAATCCATTCCGCAGATTCTGCCCGCAAATGAACTTTCCCGAAACTTCTAGGGGCCGCAGAAAACTAATCGAAAGATTGGTTTATATGGCAGCTATATCAGATTATAGGCCGATTTTTACTGTACTTAGCACTGATGTGGAAAGTCGTAATGGAACACAACGTTCAAAACTTCAGCCAAATCGGAAGAAATTGAGGCTTCCAGAAGCTCAAGTCACATCGAAGAACCACTGCATATGGGAGCTACAGCAAAACTGAACCAATATGGTCCATTTGCAATTACAACATCAATAAGATGGATGGAGGCCACCGTAGTGCAGGGGTTAGCATGTCCGCCTATGACGCTGAACGTCTGTAATCGAATCCTGGCGAGACCATTAAAAAAAAACATTTTTCAGCGGTGGTTTTCCCTTTCTAATGCTGGCAACATTTGTGGGGTACTATGCCATGTAAAACTTCTCCCCAAAGAGGTGGCGCACTGCGGCATGCCGTTCGGACTTGGCTTTAAAAAAGAGACCCCTTATCATTAAGCTTAAACTTTAATCGGACTGCACTCATTGATATGTGAGAAGTTTGCCCCTGTTCCTTACTGGAATGTTCATAGGAAAAAATTTGCATTTTTACATCAATAACATTCCGCGGCAAATTTCAAGCGGATATCATTATTCGTATGACCCCCTATTTGCAATCTCCAACATGGACATGACCAGATGGACTTTAAATGTTAAGACTGTCAAGTATATATAGTTTTTATGAGGACGCCATCCTATGGTGGTGGATGTAAAAAGATAATGGAAGGTCATACCAAGAAAATTTATAATAGGATTTATAATATATTTGGATAAGAATTATTTTCTGTGCACTCATGGAAAAAGTCTGCAGAAAATGGCAAACACTGTCTGCTGTATGTTAGTAGTTAGTTTTGAAGCTATTACAGCAGAAGTTCTGCTATTAAACTAGCAGATCTGCAATTTCAGAAGAGTACGCCTACTGCTGAAAAGTCTGTTGTTTGCTAAAATGAAAATGAAAGAGAAGATTTTTGGAAAAACAAGTAAGAGCGTGCGAAGTTCGGCTGAATCTTACATACCCTCACCATGGATCGCATTTGTCGAGCTCTTTGCGCTGTATCTCTTTTTAGGCAAACAAAAAATATTGAATATGAACGGTTATGCTATTGGAACTATATCAGGTTATAGCCCGATTCGGACCATAAATAAATTGAATGCTGAACATTGTAGAAGTCATTGTGTTTTGTGTATTTCAGTACATTCGGATAAGAATTGCGCCTTGTAGGGCCTCAAAAAGCAAAATCGGGAGATACGAATGTTGAAGGTCATGAAGCCATTGTACAAAATGTATGCCAAATCGGATGAGAATTGCGCCCTTTAGAGGCCCAAGAAGTCAAGATCCCAGATCTGTTTATATGGCAGCTATTTCAGGTTAAGTGCCGATTTGCGTCATACTTACCACAGTTATTGGAAGTCATAACAAAACACCTCATTCAAAATTTCATCCAAATCGGATGAGAAATGCGCCCTCTAGAGGCTCAATAAGTCAAGATCCAAGATCAGTTTATATGGCAGCTATACCAGATTATATACCGATTTGAATCGTACTTAGCACAGTTGTTGAAAGTGATACCAAAACGCAATATGCAAAATTACAGCCAAATCGGATAACAATTGCGCCCTCTAAAAGCTGAAGATGTCAAGATACCTGATCGGTTTATACGGCAGCTATATCAGGTTATGTACCGATTTACGCCATACTTAGCACAGTTGCTGGAAGTGATACCAAAACACTACTGATCGGACGAGAATTGCGCCCACTTGAGGCTCAAGAAGTAAAGACCCAAGATCGGTTTAAGTTGCAGCTATATCAAAACATGGACCAATTTGGCCCATTTACAATCCCAACCGACCTACACTAATAAAAAGTATTTGTGCAAAATTTCAAGCGCCTAGCTTTACTTCTTCGAAAGTTAGCGTGCTTTCGACAGACAGACGGACGGACGGACGGATATATAACTTTATGGGGTCTCAGAATATATATACTTTATGGGGTCTTAGACGCATATTTTGAGGTGTTACAAACAGAATGGCGAAATTAGTATACCCCCATCCTATGGTGGAGGGTATAAAAAGGAGAAAAAAAGGTTTCGGTCACACACCTACACTGCATGCGGATGTTATTCTTTTGTTGTTACTGTTGCACGTTTTTAAAAGAGTTTTGAGCACAGGCGCATGCGCGCAAAGTTTTATGACATAGTAAAAAGGGCCACCGTTTTTGTCAACAAGATACAGCATATCTGCGTCATTAGCATCACGTCGGTATGAAGCACTAAAACAATAACACTGTTTTACTTTACTTAGAAGGCAAAAAATCGGAAAACCAAACAAATGGGTTTCCTCGCAGTAGTCAAATAAAGATGAGTGACTCAGTGACTGTTTACATTCCACATGGTGTTTTTCATATAATATAGATATTAGTAGAAATGACCTGCAACGCCAGTAGCCACGATAGTGTGAGCATTACCAGAGCACTAAAATTGACGACAGATCTTTTGCCACCTTACGAAATGAGTACCAACGGCCTCAATAATCTGTTGAACAGATAACATCATTTCAGTAATATTCCGCAAATTTAAATCTTATCTGCGACATAATTTGTGATGGCCTATAAAAACAAATAACCGGTCGTAAAATGCAAAATTAAATTCTAGCATTAAATAAAAATCAAAAAATGCAAATTTTGCCCATGAACATTCCACTAAGGTACAGGGGCAAACTTCTCACATATCAATGAGTGCAGTCCGATTCAAGTTTTAAGCTCAATGATAAGAGGCCACCTTTTTATAGCCAAGTCCGAACGGCGTGCCGCATTGCGACACCTCTTTGGAAAGAAGTTTAACAAGGCATAGTACCTCACAAATTAGGGGAAAACCACCGCTGAAAACTTGTTCTGGTGGTCTCGCCAGGATTCGAACTCGGGCGTTCTGCGTCGTAGGCGGACATGCTAACCTCTGCGCTACGTTCTCATCAATTTCTTTTCATTTCAGCATTTTTTTTAATATTTTAGCAGGGTTTTGTATTTAACAGCAGGCTTTGTTAGTTGAAATAGCAGTAAGAAATGTCTGCTAAAACAACAGCACTATGTTTGCTGAAACAGCAGTAATGTCTGCTTTCCATTTTTTAGCAAACAAAACCTATTTTTTAGCAAAAATGTTTGCTGTTTTGAATAAAAAATTTCGCTGAGTGGACTATATAGATATAGTCTAGTATGTTCATAGCAGGACTCATTTCTCAATTTCAGCCAAATCAGAAAAGAATTGCGACAAACGGGCGAACAGACTGACATAGTACATGGCTAGATCGAATCTTAATTCATCTTCTTCAGCTTTTAGAGGGCGCAATCCTTTTCCGATTTGGCTGTAATTTTGCACGAGGTGTTTTGTTATGTCTTCCAAGAACAGTGCTTAGTATGGCGCAAATCGGTACATAACCTGATATAGCTGCCATATAAACCGATCATGGGTCTTGATTTCATCAGCTTTTAGATGGCTCAGTTCTTATTCGACTTGGCTTAATTTTGCATATGGTGTTTTGGTATCACTTCCAATAACTGTGCTAAGTATGGCTCAGATCGGTTCATAACCTGGCATAGCTGCCAAATAAACCGATCTGGGATCTTGAGTTCATGAGCCTGTAGAGGCCGCAATTTTCATCAAATTTGGCAGAAACTTTGTACAACGAAGACTTCTGCCATGACCTTCAACGTACATGTCCAACATGGTCTTAACCGATCTATAGCTTGATACAGCTCCCATATGAACCGATCTCGTAGAAAAATTGACTGTGCAAATTTTTCAGCCAAATCAGATTTGGATGTGTTAAAAACGAAATGGCGAAGTTAGTACACCTCCATCCTATGTTGGAGAGTATAAAAATTTTCGTTATATTATTTTCTGTGTGGATATTGTATTGACGGTGGGCTACAGACTGCATATTTATATAGCCAGGGTGTAGAGCGATCTCTCGATTTGTGCCGTGAACTCGTAATAGGTTTACTTTTCATTTGATTCTGCTTTAAACATGGTCAAGAGAATTGTACCGTCCTATCGACATTTAATCTAAATATTTTCAAATCGGACAATATTTGAATGCAGATGCAATATCGACAGATTTTCCGATTCGATTTTTTTAGTTTTTAAAAGGCATCAACATGGTAAGTTCCGCCGTTCTGTCAAAATTCTGTGAATATTTTACGTATTTAAATTTATTTAAAAATTTACGTACTAGAAATAGTAGAAACCTAATCGGGAGATGGGCTTATATGGGAGCTATTGCATATCAGGCTATACACCGATTTGAACCGAACTTGGCATCAGATTATAGACTGATTCGAGCAATACTTATTTTATTAGGTTAGGCTCTTATTTATACCATAATCGGCACGATTGTTGGAGTCATAATAGAACACTAGGTGCAAAATTTCCATTCAATCGGGTATAGAATCGGCTAACAATTGCGGCTTCCAAGGGCCTAAGAGATCATTTCGAATGAGTACTTCATAGGCAGCTATATCCAAATGACACTGCGGCTGCCTCACACTTATTCTGTATATATTGGTCTAATCACGATGCTGTAGAGCCAGTGGACTATCATCGGTTTCAGGGTCCATTTCGAGCCTACGGCCCGTCTACATAGAACCCAATATCTATGATCCTTCTCGGTACGCTCCTGAATGTAACACTTCCAATTTAGTTTCGTGTCCAAGATCACTCCCAAGTATTTTACCTTGTTAGATATCAAAATCGTTTTGTTGAGGAAACGTGGTGCTTTAAATTGGCCCACCTTCGTCTTCCTCTTGAACTCAGAGGTTGGCAAGTCCGTCTTTAACGCTGATCGCTTAGGAGATCCCCTATCATTGAACTTTAACTATAAGACTCGTTGATATGGGAGAAGTTTCCCCGTTGTTCCTTAAGGAAATTTTGAAAATGCAATTTGAAACTGAACTAACAAGTTAAGCGATGTATTTTGTAACAACTGATATATCTGAGGTGTTCAACACACACAAAGTGTGCTTTACACATTTCTTTAACTCGGCTTTTGTTCAGTATCTCATTTATAAGCTTTCCTGTTCCTGGCAGTTATTGTGAATCGTATGGGATGAGAGTATGTTTGCTCATGTGTATATGTATAATTAAGGCTTCCCCAAAGGAATCTGCCAATTAATTATCGGCAAGGACATCTTACATTTTAATGATGATTAAGTATTTGCGATAATATTGTTTTTCGATGTCGTCTCTCGTGCGATTCCAATGTATCCAGCTTTGTTGGCGATTATTATTTACAAGGGTAAATAAAGCAAACGATTATTAATTTACGCTGCGCGCCAGAGCATCGCCTTCGTAGAAATAAAGGGAGGCTTAAGGGAAGCACACAGAGACTGACTTTATGTCCCTTCATCTCGATGCCTGTTTTTCACTTTTTTGCGATTTGCATTATCGTAATGCGCATTGATTCGGTGTGTTGTTTCATCATCCACCGTTGTCCCACACCGATGACTCTCTGTATTTGATTGATATCTTTGCATATATTTTTTAATATATCCCCATAAACGAGGACCAATTAAGCAGGATTAACATAAATTGCAGAGAGAACGTCTCACACAAAGTCCCCATTGTACATGAGCGTGCAAGCGACATTCAACATATGGGTTACTTGCAAATATTAAAAGTATTTTTTGTCATCACATAAATTTCTCCTACAAACTCGGTATCGGCCCCAAAAGCAAACTGTACCGTAGATAAATTAGTTTGGAACTGTGAACAGGGTAAATTTCGATCTCTAATGAGGGTCAGGTCGTGAAACGTTCAGCGAGTGTAAATTATGCTAACTTATTTTTAATGAGGCAAAGTTGCAAATCCTAATCCTCCCACACCCGCCCCAACATGGTCGTCAAAATACATGCAACACATTTGCGACTACATGCAGGCAGAATGTAATTTAAATCACCTCTGGAGTTTGTTATAAACCACAACCATGGAGAGTTAGTGTGCGTGTGTGTATGTAAGCGAGAGAATGTTTGTGTTTTCGACAGCGCATTTGCTAATACAAACACATTTCAAATATGCTAATATCCAAAAATATAAAATCCTCAGAAAATTAAAAAAATCCTTGCCATTGCAGCGCTCGGCGGAACGTTTTGGTGAGCCTAGATGCGCCATGATTTATATTTTAAGTCTTGTATTAGGGTGTACAGTGGACTTCTCCAAAAAAACACTTGAGAAAACATCGAAATCTCTTTTTTATACCCTTCACCATAGGATGGGGGTTTATTAATTTCGTCATTTCTTTTGCAACACATCGAAATATTGATCGGACAACACAACAAAAAATATATCTTCTTGATGGGTCTTGACATTATAAGTCGATTTAGCCTTATCGGTCCGTCAGTCAGTCTGTCCAAAGCATGCTAACTTCCGAAAAAATAAAGCTAGGTGCTTGCAATTTTGCACGAATACTTCCCATTAGTTCGGTTGGAATTGCAAATGGGTCCATGTTTTGATGTAGCTGCCATACAAACCAATCTCGTATTTTGACTTCTTGAGCCGCTAGAGGTTGCAACTATTATCCGATTTAGCTGGAATTTTGCATGAAGTGTTTTTTTATAACTTCCAAAAACTGTGCTATGTATGGTCTAATATAGCTCCCATATAAACCGATCTCCCGATAATACTTCCTGAGCTGTTAACCGATGTGGGTGAAATTTTGCACAATGACTTCCACTTTGGTTTCTAAACTCACACAAAATATGATACAGGGAAATTAGGTTAGATTAGGTTAGGTTGAAAAGAGGGTGCAGATATTAATCCGCCCATGCCACTATGGACATACACCTAAGCCAGTAATCGACTTGTTATGCGCTCTAAAAACTATGAATTAGCCTCTGTTAGACGCGCAAGCCGGACAATGACAAAGGAAATGCTCCAATATCTCATCATCTTCACCTACACATGCTATCACTTGCCGCAACGATTTTACATAAGTGAGCTTGTAGTCCTATGTGTCTCGTTATGATACGAATAGCTACACTGACCTCCTTCTTGCTTCCTTTCAGTACTAGCCTCGTCGTCTCACAATCTGGATCCCCCATAGGATTTTCGCCGTCCTACAGACCGTTTCGCTGTTCCACAATGTTGCATGCGCATTTGTCGCCCGCTTCCTTAACTCGGACTGCGTCGACCCAAATGCTTCGGGTTAACCAAGTTTATTGACGGCAGTCCTCTGGCCTTCACCGCTAAATCGCCAAAACTATGAATTAACCTCTGTTAGACGCGCAAGCCGGACAATGACAAAGGAAATGCTCCAATGTCTCATCATCTTCACCTACACATGCTATCACTTGCCGCAACGATTTTACATAAGTGAGCTCGTAGTCCTATGTGTCCCGTTATGATACAAATAGCTACACTGACCTCCTTCTTGCTTCCTTTCAGTACTAGCCTCGTCGTCTCACAATCTGGATCCCCCCATAGGATTTTCGCCGTCCTACAGACCGTTTCGCTGTTCCACAATGTTGCATGCGCATTTGTCGCCCACTTCCTTAACTCGGACTGCGTCGACCCGAAATGCTTCGGGTTAACCAAGTTTATTGACGGCAGTCCTCTGGCCTTCACCGCCAAATCGTCTGCCCTTTCTTTTTCCCTTACTCCAAACGATGCGGATTTTGCCATCCTCAGAGAATGCGTTAATCTCCTACTTACACTGCAAGACTGTTCGTGACCATACCGTCCTGCTTGTTATTGTCTTTATGGCAATTTTACTGTCATTAAAGATGTTCACACTCGACGTCCTCGCGTTAGAAACACACCACCGGTGTGGTGCCCAGATCTCCGCCTGCAGGACCGTATTATGGTCAGGCAGTCTAAAACAGATCTCAGTCCTTGGGTTCTCAATGTTAACCCCCAGGCCCACTCTGTCCTCTAGCTTTGATCCATTCGTGTAACATGATGTTCCAGATGGCAATACTAGGGTTCCATCAATCCTAGACTATGCCTCTGGCAGCAATGCCTCGCACTCGACTTCAAGGTTTATCTCAGGTATCCGATCGGAAACCTCTTCCCTTCCTTCCAGGTTTCCTATCGTCGCCTCGATTATACCGCGATGGTATGAGCAGCTTCCATATTCAAACCATTCTCCCATCGCCTTAAGTCTCAAAGCCGCAGTGGCTGCCTCACACTTAATCTGTATGTTAATGGGTCGGATGTCTAGAATAGTCTACAGTGTCCTAGCGTGGTCGTCATCGCTCCGCCTATGCCAAGACAACATGTTCTCTGAACCTGTTGTATGGTCCTTATGTTCCATAGCAGTCCAGCAAACTACTGAGGCGTAAGTAAGTATTGGTCTTATCAGGATCCAGTGGACTATCCTAGGATTCAGGCCCAATTCGAGCCTACGGCCCGTCTATATAGTGCCAAATATTTGTGAGCCTTCTCAGCACGCTGCTGAATATGACACTTCCAATTCAGTTTCCTGCCCAAAATCAAAGCTAAGTATTTGACCTTGTCAGATATCGAAATCGTCTTATTGAGGAAATGTGGGGCGTTAAATTGGCCCACCTTCGTCTTCCTCGTGCACAGGCACATTTCAGTCTTCTCTGGGTTAACATTGAGACCCCTGGGTCTAGCGCAGTCATATGCCATATGCAAGACCCTTTCGGCCCTTCTGCATAGCTCGTTCGGATCCTTACCTCTTAGAATTATTATAACATCGTCTGCGTAGCAGACGGGTTCAAATCCCCCCTCAGTCAGCATCCGTTATAGGTCATTTATGGAGTGGCGATAAAATGCCCCCCTGTGGCGTGCCCTGTGCCACTTTCTCCCTTATATTTATGCCATGGGACACACACTTATCGACCTGTTCCTTAGCATATGGTTTATTTAGTCTCTAAGTACCGGGTCCAACCGGTACTGGTCTAAAGATTGGATCAGTGTGTCGCTCCGCACATTGTTAAGAGCCCCTTCGATGTCAATGCATACCGCCAGGGTGTACGTTTTAGCATCGAAGTATTCTTCTATTTTATGCACAACATCGTGCAGGGCAGTCTCCAACGACCTTCCCTTGAAATAGGCATGCAGTTTGTACAATATTTGAGCAGTTCGCTGAATGTCATACTCTTTATTATGTTGTCCACAATACGTTCCATGGTTTTGAGTAGAAAGGACGTAAGGCTTATGGATCTGTAGGCCTTTGGTGCCGCATAACATGCCATTGCCGGGCTTGGATATAAATACCACCCTTGCCTCCTGCCAGTCTTTCGGAGTATATGCAAGTCCTATAGTCTGCCTCTTTCTGTAGTAACGCCGGAAATATTCCATCAGGTTCGGGTGACTTAAATGGTTTGAAGCTCCTCAAGGATTCCTTCAGCATAAATTCCTTTATTATAAAACTTCGATCAACTTCATTATTCCAAGATTCCGGTGTATCCGTGAGTGCCTTCGTATCCTGTGGAAAATGGGTTTTCATAAAAAACCTCACCATGTCCTCCGTTGTCTCTGCTCTCACTCCCATGTCGTTTACAAAAGTTTCAGTTTGGGCATGGGTTTTTGAGAGAAAGTTTTTTATCTTGGCGGCGTCATTAACGCTATCGACCTGTTCGCGGAAAAGCTTCCAGGAGGCACGTTTTGCCGCTCTGGTAAACTAAGTTGTATAATAGTCATCACCCTAATAAGTATTCAACAAGGATTTTTTGTCACACTTTGTTTGTACCCGGCAAGTCAATTTAGTACCTTGTTCATTAGGGTGATGACATTTTGCACCAATGAATTAGCTTTTGTTTCACTAAATCACTAAATAACACTTATTCCATTAAAATATTAACAAAAAGATCACGAACACACCACCTTGAAATAAAATTTATTTGAAACTTTTAAAATTATTTTGTGCGCTAGGTTTTTTTTGCGAATCACCTTATATGTAATATTTTATCTAATTTTAAATTAAAACTTATCAAAATATGATACAGGGATATGAGGTTGTAAAAAAGTTATCACCCTAGTGGTCATACCAAATAGTCAACATGGCAAGCAATGAAATGAGTGAGTGAGTTAAGCCACATTATACACCGTACTTAAAAAAATACGAATGTGGTGCCTCTAATCAATAAATGCCAAATTCGAAATATTATACCACCTGTTGGGTGCACAGCATGCTCAGTTTCATCCGATTTTGATGACATTTAAAAATGTTGATAATTTGACTTTAATGACATAAGTAATGATTCGTTTAGGCTGCATAAGGCAGTCACAGAACAGATACGAGTATGAGACTCTGTTGCCACGGTGACAAATTTGGATTGATAGAGCTCTGGTATTGACAACAAAACAGAATGCGTAAAGAGGTTCGGTGGTACCACGAGAACGTCGAGTGTGAATATCTTTACGAATACTCGTAGTAAGTTAGGCATTAGAGATATTACAACCAGGACGCTAACGTTAGGGCTTTAGCAACCAGGAGGTCTTGGAGTGCAAGAAGGAGATTAAAGCCTTCTCTGAGGATCGCTCGATCCACGTCGTTTGGTGCCGCGAAATAACCGATATAGCGCCTTAAAACTCAATTTTCAACTTGTTTAAAATCGGCAAAATGATATTTCAATCGATCACAAACATTCCACTGATCTAAAAAATAGATTTTGCATTGATTGATTCGGTCCGGTGTAAGATGTCAAACCCGACATATGTTTCAGCGGATGCACCTAAGCATTACCAAGGTTTTTTTTTGCATTATCAAACAGGTTATAAATTGGCGTTTGTATCAATTTAGAACAAAAATTTGCATTTTTCGTTGATAGAGGAACGTATTAGCATTAAATTTTTTTTTGTGACCTGTTAAAGTAGCTCATACCACAACTGCAAAAAAAAATAATAATTTTTACTTCCATGGATAGGAACTTGCGGGATCCAATCTAGATTCATTATCTTAAACTACTATGTTGCCATGTGATTATTTTGCGGTATGAATCCTCAGCGTACACCTGGAACATTACGAGATTTTGCATTTTTTTTTTTTTTTTTGAACAATGTCGGTCCTCAGACTGGAAGTTTATACAATATGGTGCAAGCCAAATTGAGAGAAAGGTTTATATGGGAACTATAACAGGTTATTGACCGATTCACACCATACTCGGCACAGAAATTGGAATTCGTACGATACGTCGTTGTACACAATTTCACCCTAATCGAATAAGAATTGCTCCCTCTACAGGCTCAAAAAGTAAAATCGTGATAACGGTTTATATGGAAGCTATATCAGGTTATGGACCGATTCACACCATACTTGGCACATTTGTTGGGGGTTGTATGAGAAGTCATTGTTCAAAACTATTGCCAAGTAGGATAATAATTGCATCCTTTAGGGGCTCAATAAGTCAAATCGATGGTTGGGTTTATATGGGGGCTATACCCAAATCTGAACCGATGTTTTCCATTTCTTATCTCCAAAGACCTACATAAATAAGAAGTGTTTTTGTAAGCTATATTTACTTAGAATATCAAGACGATCAAGAACGTATACACTTTATAGGGTTGCAGCTTAATATATTCCCAACTAAGAAGACATATTAGCAAAACACAAAAATAAAATAAAACCAGTAAGGAAGGGCAAAAGTCGTGCGGTGCCGACTGTATAATGCCCTACACGTACCCTACACGTACCCTATAAGTACAATGTGGGACCTATATCCATTTCTGAACCAATTTTGATAGACATCGGCGAGCAATTATATTCAAACTGTAAAAACTACGGTTGACAAATGGCAACATTATGGCAAATTACTCTAAATCTGACGAATGTATATATGGGAGCTATATCTAATTCTGAACCGTTTTCGAGCAAACTTCTTAAATAATGTGGTAGTCGTCGAGGAAAGCGCTGTGCGAAATTTTGGCAAGATTGGTTAAACAATGCGCTTGCAGTGGCTCTTAGGGTGAAAATCTGGCGATATACATATATGACAGCTATATCTGAATCTGTGCCGATTTCTTTGAAATGCACCAGTAGTATCGAGAGTCATAAGAAAATCCTTCCAGCCAAATTTCGACAGAATCAGATAACAAATGATCACTTGTTTGCAATATTTCTCAAAATCGGACGAACATATATATGAGAGCTATATCTAAATCTGAACCGATTTCGAGCAAACTCCGCAGATACTGTGGCAGTCGTTGAGAAAAGCGTTTTGCAAAATTTTGGCAAGATGTATCAATAAATGCGCTTGCAGTGACTCTAGAAGTTAAAATCGGGCGATATATAAATATGATAGCTACATCTAAATCTGAACCGATTTCCATGAAATTCACTAGAAATGTCGACATTCATAAAAAAATCATGCCTGCCAAATTTCGAAAGAATCGGTTAGCAAATGACTATTTTATTGCATTACTACTGAAAATCGAACGAACATATATATGGGAGCTATATCCAGATCTAAACCGATTTTTTCCAATTTCAATAGGTTTCGTCTCTAGGCCGAAAAACATGCCTGTACCAAATTTGAAGACGTTCAGATAAAACTGCGACCTGTACTTAGTAACACATACTAACATGGACAGACAGACGGACGGACCGACAGACAGACAGACGGACATAGCTAAATCGAATCAGAAAGTGGTACTGAGTCGATCGGTTTACTTATCAATGGGTCTATCTCTCTTCCTTTTGGGTGTTTCAAACTAATTCACTAACTTTTAATACCCTGTACAACAGTAGTGGTGTTGGGTATGATTACCATAAGTTTTGAGTATTATTAAGCCAATGAAAGCTACATTTATTATCCAATTTCACTGGAATTTGAAACAGTGGGTAAATTTAAGCCACCCGATATCCAACGTGAATGTGGTCCACATTAGACCCTATTTATATATGCCATTTGATCTAGGGTTTAAAACCTACAAAAACCTATAAACCAAATCGCTGAAATTTACAACAGTGAGTTTTCCTAGGCCGATTGATATCCTTCAATTTATGGTCTTAAGGCCATAAAACACAGATTTATAGCTCGATAACTCTGAAATCTGAAATAGTGAGTATGAGATTCTTTGACATCCATGTCGATTAAAATGCGAATTTATTGCCCTATTTCACTGAATCAACTGTGATCCATATCAGGCCACATTTAAATATAACTATAGTTTAGTAGTGGTGTTACAAGAAAATGGGATAATTAAAATATCTATGGTGGTAGGTATTCAAAGTTCGACACGGCCGAACATAATACGTTTTTAATTGTTTGGTCTGCTTTTAATTAATCTCATACATTGTTTATATGTATGTTTGTCTAAAATTATTACAGATTGTGAAAATGTTTGTCCATACCATCCTTCTTCCTGACAATGGTCTGGTAAGTAATAGGCTCTATTATTTTTCGATATTTGATAGGAGGGCTGACCCTCAATCTTACCACAATTTTCACAAAAACCATATTTCGGAGATGAATGCGCCGATTTGAGCGAACCTTATGGTATTCCAAAAACACATTTTCATAATAAAAAACTGGGGTCCAGCACAAAACCCCTATCGAACGGACATGTTTACTGATTCAGAAAATATCGTTGTCAAATGATATGCTATGAGTCTGCAGAAACTTTTGAATGATTGCAAACAAAAATTTTTAACTTAATGTAATGTCCCATTTTCAGCAGCCTTTCTGTTGTTTCAGCAAACATTTTTGCTGTTTCTACTAACAAATTTCTTTGAGTGTAATTTAAAATTTGGCCCCAAGTTCTTAGGTGTGGTTTGAGAAACCCAATCAATGACCATCATGCACACTCTAGTGTTTGTTTTTAACATCTGCACATTTAAGTTAACTTACATAGAACGGACAGCTGCACGGTGGCCCGCATTGGCATATCTGGCGCTAAGGCTTTGTGCTTCGCTTGGCATGTATACTCCGTGTAATCATCATCGGCAGAGGGTTTCAATTTCAGGCTGGATGTGGTGGTAAAACGTTTCGGTGTAGTTTCCTCAACTTTATCGTTGCGATTTTCTGCAAAAAAGAAAAAACAAAAAACAGTGTTATTAAATAAAAACACAATAACAAATGATTTATTCGCAGTCATCAAAAGTCCGAACGCTTAACAGAAAAGTACATAAGTAGTACTAGTATGCTTGCACACGAATGGTGGCCAACATAATGTGAAATTTTCAAATTTATGAAATTATAATAAACCCACGTAACAGCTGGTATTTTGTATTTCAAATGCTGCCCAAAGCAAAGGCAGCAGAAATAAGGATCAACCATGAAACAAAACATTATTTTCTACTTAATTTTTGGCTCATAAATTACAACTACTTTTCCCTCAAAACGTAAGCACAAACACATAGGGAACGACCCCTGTTTGTGCCATGTTTGTTGTTTGGTTGCCAACTGTCGAAATGTCGATTGGTTTTAACAAACGCTCTCTCATAGGCAACAATTAGCGAGGCAACTTAACGCACAACCATATCGCAAGGCGTACAACGGTCTAGCAATTCTCAACAAGAATAAATTTGTGACAAGTTTCCACAAAATTTTCTCTAGGCGCTCAATCAGCGGGCGCAGTTACTCACTCTGAAGTTCTAAATAATTCAAATTCATCAGCATTCATTCGGGCGACAACTAATGATACAAAAGTTTCACGTTCTCTGTTTCTACTCTGCTGTTTTTGCGGAAGTGTTTGTGAGCCAACTACAAACAATAGCAAAACTTGTCCTGATAATTTACTAACTTTTTGAGTTGGCTTCGTCTACCTCGGTGTGCTTGTATAAGTGTGTGTGTGTGTGCATGTGAAAATATGATAAAGCCCAGGTCTGAATAGAGTAGCAAGGAATGACACCAGAAAGTTATGTTGATTCGAAAAGAGGTAGAAACGATGCTTTGAGTGTGTTCGGACACCTTTGCGAATGAGTAATGTGTAATATGTGAATTGAATACAAATGGTACTCATACGCACCACCGAACCAAACCCATTGCCATGCAGTGTAGCCATCATACATAGCTTATTTTTAACAAGGCAGAGGAACGTATCAAATTAAGATTAATCGTATACATTGCTTGGGGACTTCAATAACGTCAATAAAACATATTTTTCACAGTTAGCATTTGCTAAAACTAAATATTAAGGCCGTCTCTACATTCCTTTTTCGCAGCAATTGCTCGCTTACAGTTTCATAACGACTCTAGTTTAAAGCTGAAACATGACCATTTTCATGAATGATTTCCATTTTGAAAAATTGTATTTCGCTTGCGAAAATCAAACATGCAAATGAAATTGCAAATTTTACCCATGAACATTCCCCTAAGGAATAAGGGCAATTCTTTTCTCACTGGGCTTCCAGTCATTATTGTAATATTTCTCAATTACTTGTTTAAGATTGCATAAACTTTCGCCTTGTATGGTGGAAATTCTCTTAGTATACAACTTTGAATTGCTGATTAGATTGAAACTGAGTAAACAAAGTCACTGAGGATGTGGAAATAGTCGTCAGTAACTCTAACTTTGATGCAAAGAATTATAAAAAGAAAATGTGTTACATTGCTTTTTTTCGACAGTTTTCGAACCATACAAACTCAACTACTAAAGATCTTTATCAGAGGAGAATTGTTTTACTATAAAACATTCAGAGATGAAAAATATCCCAGGTGTGAGAGACTTGCATACCTTCATTACCATTTGTGTCCTCGTTTCACAAGAAGCTCTTAAAGAAAAATAATAACTTCATACAAGTTTTCGAAACGAAATAAAAATAGAGATTTGTACACTCATAATTACAAGTCTGCACATAATAGCAAACACTGTCTGCTGACCGTTAATAGTTAACTTTGCAGTAGTTAGTATGGCAGAATGGTTGTTTTTTATATATTCTCAAACACGGTTTGGCCGATATATTTATAATGGGAATCGAAATGCTGGCAATGCGTTGGAAATCAACAGAGAGTAAAACCAACAATGACTTAGACGCAATCTATTGGGGGCAAGCCATTAACTGAAAGGAAAACCACCACGATAACATGGGAGAGAACAGAGTGGTCAAATTTGGTCAGATACTTTTCACCATTGTTTTGACAAGTTGTCTGTCCTTCAAATAACTATAATATAGAAATTAAAGTTCGGTTATTGGCTGTTTTATTTATTTTTTATCATCCAAAGAGATTCTTGTTTGAACCTTTGAATGGAGTGAACGTATAATTATTTCGCTCCGCAAGAATATTCTGTAACTCGTAATAATAGATATTTTTCGAAAAAAATTTTAGTCACTCAAGGAAAGCTACGATTGTGTTATCCATTAGGCGGTTGCGTCTGTTTGCAGTGGGGCGGCCAATCTAGAACCCGGGAGTAGGCTTAGAATGAATTCCATAGACCTAAGAGACTTACTTTATTTGGCTATGATAGAATATTTATTCCACTAGCCGAACGTAGAATAGCGTTCCAAGCTCCTCGATCTTCTGCGCTCATTCTAAAATCTCTGACACCAAGTTTCGAGGTGTCTCCCACAACTTGATCTTTCCATCGGGCTTTTGGTCTTCTCGGTTTACGTGTACCACCGTGTTTGCCTTCAAAAGACTTCTTTGCTGGAGCTTCTTCATCCATTCTGACAACATGACCTAGCCAACGCAGCCGTTGTATTTTGATGCGTGTAACTATGCTATCGTCGTCATACAGCTCATACAGCTCGTGGTTCATACGTCGCCTATATTCTCCGTTAACGCAAACTGGTCCATTTATTTTACGAAGAATCTTTCTCTCAAATACTCCAAGCACTGTCTCATCTGCTTTCACAAGTACCCATGCTTCAGAACCATATAACAGCACGGGTAGTATCAGTGTCTTGTAAAGTGTAGTCTTCATCTGTCGAGAGGTGGCCTTGTTTATAAACTGCTTACTTAGTCTAAAGTAGCATCTGTTTGCCAGTATTATTTTTCGCTCTATCTCAAAACTGGTGTCATTCGTTTCGGTTACGGCGGTGCCGAGGTAGATAAAGTTACTGACTATCTCAAAGTTGTGATTCCCAACTTTCTCCATGTTCTTTATCTGCTCGGTTGTACAAGGCTTTTTGGGAGTGGAGACCATCCATTTCGTCTTATCTCCATTTACTGCCAGACCCATTTTCACTGACTCTCTTTCGATTCCTTTAAAGGGTGCAGTTACTACTTCCGGTGACCGACCTATGATATCGATATCGTCGGCATAGGCAAGTAGCATGTGATCTCTTGTGATTAGTGTGCCATATCTTTTCACTTCTGCATCTCGTATAATCTTCTCCAGCAGGATATTAAAGAGATCACACGATAGGCTGTCTCCTTGTCTGAAACCTCGTTTGGTATTAAATGGTTCGGAGAGATTCTTTCCTATTCTTACTGGGGAACGTGTATCAGCAAGTGTCATCCTGCAGAGTCTTATTAATTTTGCAGGGATACCAAACTTAGACATGGCTTGAAATACCTTCGAACGTAAAGAAGTATCGAAGGCGGCTTTGTAGTCAACAAAGAGATGGTAGGTGTTGATTTGTCCTTCTTGGGTTTTTTCCAGGATTTTTGCGCAGTGTAATATCTGGTCTAGGGTGGATTTACCAGGTCTAAAGCTGATAGGGCCCAATTATCTCATTGACTTTAGGTTTTAATCTTTCACACAGTACGCTCGAGAGTATCTTGTATGCGATGTGGGGGAGACTTATTCCTCTGTAGTTGGCACATTCCGTCTTGTCTCCTTTCTTGTGTACGGGACATAGTATGCTGAGGTTCCAATCATCGGGAATGCGTTCTTCTAGCCAAATTGCGCAGATAAGCTGATGCATACGCCTTATCAGCGTGTCGCCTCCGTTTTTGCCGCGGCGAAATCTATCATCTTCAACCCATTACTGGACGTTATCTCTCTTCCAACTGTTGGACCAAAAATTTCTTCCTTCCCTATTTTCACATTAAAATCTCCCAGAACGATTTGAATATCATGGGCGGGGCAGCGGTCATATTCTCTCTCTAGGCGCTCGTAGAAAATATCCTTGGTCTGCTCGTCTTTGTCTTCCGTTGGGGCATGGGCACAAATAAGAGTGATGTTGAAGAATTTGGCTTTTATGCGGTTTGTGACTAGCCTCTCATCCACCGGAGTAAAGCTGGAGACTTCGGCTAACCACAGTCTTCGGCTAAACACAAATCCGCAGCCAAATTCATGCCTCGTGTTATGGCAGCTATAGTATAGTTCGTCACCGTTTGGTGTTGTAGTGACGCCATTCCCAGTCCATCGCACTTCCTGTAAGGCGGTTATGTCTGCCTTGTACTTCTCTAATACATCCGCCAGCGCGTGTACTGCACCTTCTCTATAAAGAGTGCGGACATTCCAGGTGCAGATCCGCAAATCATGGTCCTTTTTTCGTTTGCGTGGGCCGTCAACGTTGGGGGGGTCCGTTTTTACTATTCCTTTGTTTTTCATAGTAGTTCTATGTTTTCCAGGGGCGGGTTACTGGCCCAGCGCCCCAACCGCATGGGTTTGTGGGATTGCATGTATCCCTCGTTGTGGCGAGCCGATTGCTCCAAGATCCGACGCTCGCCGCCAGCCGCCCCTAACCTGGGAACAGACGCTGATGTTGACCATTGGTTATTTGAAGGCGCCAATAAATCGCCTTGTCATCTCGAGTATCATTGGCACTCAGTATTTAGTTAAGAGCCAGTGCCACCTGACTCCTCACTGAGACTGTCCTCTCGAAAATCGCTGACTGCCCGCGGCCGCATTTGCAGCTCCTAAGAGATGTGGTGGTTTTATCAGGCCGTAGCATGTTGTCTGCTCCTAGGACCTTGACTAGTGGAACAGGTTCGCCAGGCTCCACTAGCTGACAGATGACTGGTTAGCAAGGACTTTTGACGAAGACAACACGTTCTTAACACTCGTGTTAAGGACAAGGTCAAGCCAATTCTATCTTCGCATGGTGTAGCGCAGCGGTAAGCATATCCGCCTATGACACTGAAAGCCTGGGTTCAAGTCCTTGCAAGAAAATCAACAAATATTATCAGCGGTGGTATTTCACTTCTATTTCTTAAGACATTTGTGAGGTACGGTACCATTTGGTATGGCAGCCATGTAAAAAAAGATGTCGCATACTGCCCGCCGTTCTGACTCTGCTATAAAGAGGAGGTCGCTTATCATTGAGCATAAATTTGAATCGGAGACATCGATTTGTGAGAAGTTTTCCCGTGTTCCTTAATGGAATTTTCATGGGGAAATTTGCATTTGCATGCCTAAAATATTGGGTTGCCCAAAAAGTAATTGCTGATTTTTCATATAGTCGGCGTTGACAAATTTTAAGCATTAATCAAATTGGATCGTCAAGAAATTGAGCGTGAGATAGGAGAGAAGTTAAATATACCAAAATTAACCGTTCATTATCACATAAAAAGTCTTGGACTGGTGAAAAAGTTTGATATTTGGGTACCACATGTATTGAAATAAATTCATTTAACAAACCGAATCAACGCTTGTGATATGCACCTTAAACGCAATGAATTCGATCCGTTTTTAAACCGAATCATAACTGGAGATGAAAAATGGATTGTTTACAATAACGTTAGTCGAAAACGATCATGGTCCAAGCATGGTGAACCAGCTCAAACCACTTCAAAGGCTGATATCCACCAAAAGAAGGTTATGCTGTCTGTTTGGTGGGATTGGAAGGGTGTGGTATATTTTGAGCTGCTTCCAAGGAACAAAACGATTAATTCGGATGTTTACTGTCAACAATTGGACAAATTGAATACAGCCATCAAGGAGAAGCGACCAGAATTGGTCAATCGTAAAGGTGTCATATTCCACCAGGACAACGCTAGACCGCACACATCTTTGGTCACTCGCCAAAAACAGAGTGAGTTTGGCTGGGAACTTTTGATGCATCCACCATATAGCCCTGACCTTGCACCATCAGACTACCATTTATTTCGATCTTTGCAGAACTCCTTAAATGGTAAAACTTTCGGCAATGATGAGGCTATAAAATCGCACTTGGTTCAGTTTTTTGCAGATAAAGGCCAGAAGTTCTATGAGCGTGGAATACTAAATTTGCCAGGAAGATGGCAAAAGGTTATCGAACAAAATGGCAATTATATATTTGATTAAAGTTCATTCTAAGTTTTATTAAAAATGCATTTACTTTCTTTTAAAAAATCCGCATTTACTTTTTAGGCAACCCAATAGATGGCATATAAATCGATCTGGGATCTTGACTTCTTGAGTCTCCAGATGTCGCAATTATTTTCCAATTTTGCTGAAATTTTGTACAACGACTTCTCTCATGACCTTCAACATACGTGTTAATTATGGTCGGAATCGATCTTTGGCCTGATACAGCTTCCATATAAACCGATCGCCCTTTTTTACTTTTTGAGCCACTAAAGAACGCAATTTTTTTTTCGAATTGGTGGACATTTTACACAACGACTACTACTATGGTATCCAACATTCAATTCAATTATGCACCATAGATATAGCTCCAAAATCATAGCAATTAATTTATTTTATCATATGTTTACTTAAAAGAGGCATCGGGAAAAGAACTCGAAAAATGCGATCCATGCGAGGATATATAAGATCCAGCCAGGCCGAACTTAGCACGCTTTTACTCGTTCTTAATGCATTGGTAGCTCATGCAATGCTTTTGGCTGATCTTCACTCCAAAATCGATAATTCTGCTTATTAACGTACCCATTGAGGCAAAAATGAGCTTCGTCGCTGAACACAAGAAGCGCGCGATGAACTTCCTTAACAGAGCACGCATTTTGATAATAAAATGCAATAATTTGCAAGTGTTGTTCGTTTGAATGACGATTTATGGTTAAATTATAGTCCATACTGAAGATGTTTGACAGTGAAAGAAAACACGAAACGCACGTGAGCTATTTAAACCAGTGTTGCCAAGAAGATAATAGCTACAAAAATCACCCTTTATAACTACTTAAATTGCACTTATGTTAATTTTCACAGATTGTGTAGGTTGGTCTGTGAATTTTCAAGATAAAAACATCACCGTTTTAACTACCTCAACTGCACTTATGTTAGTTTTCACAGTTGTGTAGGTTGGTCAATTTTCTTTATCTGCTCGTTCATTTTCTTTCGATACTACCAAATACTAAAATTGCTTCTTCCGGCGACCGACCCATAATATCGATGTCGTCGGCATAAGCGAATAGCATGTTCTCTTGTGAGTAGTGTGCCATGACTATTCCACCTGCATCTCGTATTATCTTCTCCAACAGGATATTAACCTTGTTTGGTATTCAACGGTTCGGAGATGTTTTTTCCTATTTTACTAATGAGCGGGTAACAGCAAGCGTCATGCTGCAGTCTTATTAATTTTGCAGGAATACCAAACTCAGACATGACTTGAAAACCCGTAGAACGTATGGGGCTGTTGAAGGTGGCCTTTAAGTCTACGAAGATACGGGAAGAGTTGAACACTCGGGTCTTTTCCAGGATTTGGCGTAGTGCGAACATCTGGTTTTTTGTGGATTTTCCGGGTCTAAAGCCGCATTGATAGGCAAGGGCCTAATTATATCATTTACACTACGTTCGAGAGAATTATGAATGCTATGGCGAGGAGACTTATTTGTCTGCAGTTGGCACATTTCGTCATGTCTCCTTTCTTATGTACGGGACGTAGTATGCAATGGTTCCAATTATTGGGTATGTGATCCTCCAGACCAAATCGTGCAGACGATTTGATGCATACGCCTTATCGGCGTGTCGCCTCTGGTTGTTAAGCGGGTAACCCATTAGCTCCAGCTGCTTTGTTGTTTTTCAATCGGGTTACTGTTATGTGAACCTGGCTTTGACCAGGCGGTACACATTCTATACCATCATCGCCCCCATTATAACATACCAGCAGCGGGGAAGAGTGTTCTCTCCATATCTGCAGCATCCTCTTTATCTGTTACCAGATTTTCTTCTTTGTCGCTGCAAGAGGATGTGCCTGTAGCAAAGCCATCGGTTTGATGTTTAATTCTTTTGTAGGATTTTCGGAGTTCACTCCATGAGCCCACACTCACGACTTTCCATATACTTCTTCTTATTTCGGAAGACACATTTCTCCTCTCTCTTTTTTTCCCGATGCCTCTCTTTGCCCGCCGCGTTGCAACTGAATGTGAGGTTCTCATTCTAGGCTTCTGTACCTTTTTAAGACTTTATTGCGGTGCTATATCGGAACAGGAAGAGCTTTCTTGGAACAATTGGGTCAGAGTATGTGGAGTATGCCGTTGCCACCGGTTGTGTTTGCATCTTTCCGATGTCCAGCTTCCGTGCAGTGTCAGATCGTATGTTTCTCGCTACACTACGACAAGTGCGAACCTTTACAGCAACAAAGTAATGATCCGAATTGATGATCACCCCTCGGATCGAACGTACATCTAACACGATGATGGAATATGGTGCTGCTAACTACCATATTCTATGCCACAGAAAATCTATTAGTCTCAATCCATTATCGGAAGTTTCTTCGTGAGGCAATTTTTTCTGATTGTTAAACCAAAGATATTTCCCTGTCCTAATTTCGCATTAAAATTTCCCAGAACGATTTGAATTTCATTGGAGGGACAGCGGTCATATTCTATTTCTAATCGCTAGTAGAAACTATACTTGACTGCTCGTCTTTGTAAACCGTAAGGGAGTGGTCGCAAATAAAGCTGATGTTAAGGAATTTGACCTTTATGAGGATTGTGGATAGCCTCTCCACCAGCGGAGTAAACATGGCGACAAGGTGTTTCAGTCTGTGACTAACCACAAATCCATAGCCAAATTCATGCCTCGTTCCATGGCAGGTATAATATAGGGCGTCACCTCTCGGTGTCGTAGCGGAGCCTATCCCAAGCCATCGCACTTCATGCATGACGGTAATGTCTGCCCTGTACATTTTCAACACATCCGTCAGTGCGTATACTGCACCACATCTATGGAGAGTTCGAACATTAGAGATGCGGATACGCAAATCATGGTCCTTAAAACGTTTTGCGGAGATCATCAACATAGGGGTATCCGTTTTCAAATTTCTTGGTATTTTCAAAGTAATCTTTTAAGGTTTTCCGGGTGATGGGCTACTAACCTGACGACCTAACCCATCTTTTTATCGTTCTACAGGTGAACTCGGCGCACATTTTAGCGGGGAGGTTTGTGTTAAAAGGCCAAGATATGCCTGAATTTAGCCAAGCTAAAGCCAATCACAACCGTTCCTTGGAGTCCAACATCCCCAAGTCACTCATAGTTATGCTATAGGTGGGGCAAATCAAGTTACCCTTCTTGTATTCTCAATAACTTTACATTTTAAGTCCTTCGAAAAATGTTTATACAACGCATACTACATTTGTGCAAATGATGTCCTTAAGCATACAAAAGTAAATTAGTTTCAGCTAATGTTAGATATTAAAAACGTTGCAATTCCAGACTGGGATTTACAACCAAGCTTGTCTTAAACGATAGATAAATGAATTAAATTTGTGTCACATGTATGAGAAAGACAAACACAAAAGCTATCATTTCACTTCTGATCACGTTAAGAGAAATTACTATTCGGTAACAGAAGTGACTGACATGTGGTTGTGATGGCCACTGAAAGTACATAGCGACAATGAAAAGGAAATTAAGTCCTAGCCAAACGATATGTAGGGCATGGTCATCAAACCACAAGCATTCCCAAATTAATGCAATTGTCATCATGCCCATCATGGTCCCACTAATTAGATTCACTACTCCACCAGCTAGAGTTGCTCATTGTGTCAATTCGTGCATTCCAATTGGTGTGATGGCTTCAATCATGAGCTGCTGCAAAACTGAGGGCAGTGATAAAGCGATGGGTGTGGTATGGACGCCATGCATGGGTGGGTTTGTTGGCTTTCCACTTGTCCGATTTGGCGAAATGGAAAATTACAGCTGCGAGCAGCAAGAGTCTTGCTTCTAGATGCGTGAGACTTGATTTAACCTATGACGGTGGTGCCACAATCAATGCACGCCGCTTATTTCGGCCCTGGTAGAATCATTGTGTCATTTAAATATTTGGCATACCTTTTTTACACCTTTGTGGCCCTTTTATGATTTGCTCTTGCTCTCTTGTAATGCAAGGATCTATTGTACCCATAATGGCAGCTGTGTGCGAGTGTTTTCATTACGCGCACAAATGATAGAAAATATAAGCACATTATCAAAATACTGGTGAGGGTGACAAAAGCACTGTTTCTACATTCAACATATGCGGCACGCATTCATATGGAATGGCCCCAAGCAAAAGGACCACAAAAATACTGTTGTTAGGGGGTAATGCCAATGATGATTACGACAATAACAATGATGATGGTGATGGTATGGTGAAGACGACAGCGAAGGAGAAGCCGAAGGCAGCGGCGACAATATTCACACAAATGATAATTGTGGTGGTCACATAATATGCCCAGGAACTCCTGCCCTCTCGTTTCTGGACCAAGCAACTGAGTGGAAAGAATGAATGCTCTAATATGAATTTACATCGGATGACATGCTTACAAGCAGAATTATTTCCCATAAAAATCATGATTATCATTTTAAATATAATTCTTACTCGGTCCTAGGCCTCTACTGTGTTTTGCACACACACGTACAAACATATGCAAACAAACATTTAAACACACAACACAAACACAGACACACACAAACACTAAGGCACACATTCATTCACGTATTTTCGTAGCTCTTTTCTTAGGGTGACAATGTGTACCTTAACACATTTTCTTTTTCTCCGTTTTCTTTCTCACTCTTTTTCGATCTCTCTCACTCGCCGAGGACTAGCTACTGTTGGTAGTGGCATTGTAGAGACAAGAAATGAATAAACTTATGATGGTCTTCATTGACATTAGCATTTTTCATAAGCAACCACAGTCGTTTTCCTTCCTCGCACACATCAGGGTCCAGAATAGACATAAGGTTTAATCTTTTCGACTGATGTTGTCTTATGTATTCGGATTTTTGCTTTACTCCAGTTTATTTTTTTGCAAAATGCCCAAAAATCATTATTTAAGCACCGTCATCAAATGTGGCCCTTAAACATTAGCCTCAAAACTCCTACACATAATCGCGCACACACACACACACATCTCCGCATATAAACATATATCACCATGATTAAAAAAACAAAAACATAAACAAACTAGAACTACAGCACCGGGCCAGTCAGTTAGGACTTTGAATAAAAAGTGGAAGAGACCATATATTTTTAATTTGTGTAAAAATTTCTTTAATTATAATAATGAGGCAATTTCCAACTGAATCTTTCTTCTAAGTATTGCTTTCCTCATATTCACAATCCCAAACAGTCTATACAAAAAACAGGTATGACCTTTACACTTTCTTGTGATGCAAATGCTTTGAAATGTTGCATTTCCTGGTAGACAACAACAAAACTCGGTGTTTTTATATTGTACAGTTCATGAAAAATCGGGGTTAAAAAAGATAAGGTAAAAACAATAGCCAAGTAAAAAAATGTTTATGATCAAATCCAAATATATCTGGGATAAGTAAAAGTTAGATCTAATTAGATCCAAACGGATCTGCTATATCCAACTAAATATATGTAATTATCTCTGATGCTATATATAACTATATCTGATCGTAGCTATAATTGGATATGGGACCAGATATAATAATATCTGTTAAATATAATTATATCCAAAGAGATATGCTATATATAACTATATCTGCCATTGGATATAGTTCTATCTGGCCTTAGATATAATGATATCTTGGGTTATATAGAAATGTTTATATTTTATTTTAAATTATATAGCAGATTCACATTAGTAATCGCACAGTACTAGGCATTTTACTAACACAGTTTCCAATTCTCAAAATGTGAGATATTTTGCCATTTTTATACCCTCCACTTGATCGTCATGACATTTTAAGTCAAACTAGCCATGTCCGTCCGTCCGTTGAAAGCACGCTAACTTTCGAAGAAGAAAAGCTAGCCGCTTGAGATTTGCACGAAAACATCTTATAAGTGTAGGTCGGTTGGGATAGCAAATGGAGTATATCGGTCCACGTTTTGATATAGCTGCCATATACACCGATCTGGGATCTTGATTTCTTGAACCGCTAGAGGGCAAAATTCTTATCCGATTTGGCTGAAATTTTGCATGAGGTGTTTTATTATGATTTCCAGCAACTATTTTGAGTATGGTTTAAATCGGTCTATAACCTGATATATCTGTCATATAGACCTATCTGGGGACTTGACTTCCTGAGCGTCTAGAGGACGCAATTAATATCCGATTTGGCTGAAATTTTGCATGAGGTGCTTTGTTATGACATTCAACAACTGTGCTTAGAAAAGTTCAAATCGGTTCATAACCTGATATAGGTGCCATATAAACCGATCTGTGGACTTGATTTCTTGAGCCACTAGACGGCGCAATTATTATCCGGTTTAGCCGAAATTTTGCATGAGGTGTTTTGTTATGACATTCAACAACTGTGCTAAGAATAGTTCAAATCGGTCCATAAGCTGATACAGCTAAACCGATAGGGATCTTGACTTCTTGAGTCTCTAAAAAGTGCAAGAATTATCCGATTTGGCTGAAATTTTGTACAACGGTTGCTCATGACCTCTAACACACCTGTCGAATATGGCATGAATCGCTGTATAGCCTAATACAACCGATCTCCCTATTTTAGTTTTTCAGCCCCTTAAGTGCGCAATTCTTACTAGATTTAAAACTCTTTTATCCTTTGTTTGGCTAAAAAGAGTTACCGTGGAAAGAGCTCGACAAATGCGATCCATGGTGGAGGGTATATAAGATTCGGCCCTGCCGAACTTAGTACGCTTTCACTGGTTCAATTTGATCAATATGTGATCGTTGGTGTCAAAAATTGGTAATATGTGACATATGGGAGTATTATTTTCTAAATGTAGTAAGTTTACAGAATGTAACAAGTAAAAGCGTGCTGAGTTCGGCCAGGCCGAATCTTACATACCCTCCACCATGGATCGCATTTGTCGACTTCCTTTCCCGGCATCTCTTCTTAGGCAAAAAAGGATATAAGAAAAGATTTGCTCTGCTATTAGAGCGATATCAAGATATGGTCCGGTTTGGACCACAGTTAACTTACATGTTGGAGAACTGTATAAAATGTCAGCCAAATCGAATAAGATTTGCGCCTCAATTGGAGGCTCAAGAAGTAAAATAGAGAGATCGATTTATATGGGAGCTGTATCGGGCTGTAGACCGATTCAGATCATAATAAACACGTATGTTGATGGGCATGAGAGGATCCGTAGTACAAAATTTCAAATCGGATAATATTTGCGACCTCTAGAGGCTCAAGAAGTCAAAATCCCAGATCGGTTTATATGGCAGCTATATCAGGTTATGAACCGATTTGAACCTTATTTGACACAATTGTTGAAAGTAAGAATAAAAGACTTCATGAAAATTTTCAGCCAAATCGGATAGGAATTGCGCCTTCTAGAGGCTCAAGAAGTCAAGTCCCCAGATCTGTTTATATGACAACTATATCAGGTTATGATACGAATTGAAACACACTTGGCACAGTTGTTGGATATCATAACAAAACACTTCGAGCAAAAATGCATTCAAATCGGATAAGAATTGCGCACTCTAGAGGCTCAAGAAGCCAAGACCTAATATCGGTTTATATGAGAGCTATATCAGGTTATGGACCGATTTAAACCATACTTGGCACAGTTATTGGATATCATAACAAAACACGTCGTGCAGAAATTCATTCAAATCGGATAAAAATTGCGCACTCTAGAGGCTCAAGAAGTCAAGACCCAAGATCGGTTTATATGACAGCTATATCAGGTTATGGACCGATTTAAACCGTCATTCCAATCGGATAAGAATTGCGCACTCTAGGGGCTCAAGAAGTCAAGGCCCAAGATCGGTTTATATGGCAGCTATATCAAAACATGGACCGATATGGCCCATTTACAATACCAACCGACCTACACTAATAAGAAATATTTGTGCAATATTTCAAGCGGCTAGCTTTACTCCTTCGGAAGTTAGCGTGCTTTCGACAGACAGACGGACGGACGGACGGACGGACAGACGGACGGACATGGCTAGATCGACATAATATGTCGCGACAATCAATAATATATATACTTTATGGGGTCTCAGACGAATATTTCGAGTAGTTACAAACAGAATGACGAAATTAGTATACCCCCCATCTTATGGTGGAGGGTATAAAAATTAAAAATATTTTTTATGCCCACCACCGAAGGATGGGGGTATATTTATTTTGTCATTCCGTTTGCAACACATCGAAATATCCATTTCCGATCCCATCAAGTATATATATTCTTGATCAGCGTAAAAATCTAAGACGATGTCGACATGTCCGTCCGTCTGTCTTTTGAAATCACGCTACAGTCTTTAAACATAGAGATAATGAGATGAAATTTTGCACAGATTCTTTTTTTGTCCATAACCAGGTTGAGTTCGAAGATGGACCATATCGGACTATATCTTGATATAGCCCCCATATAGACCGATCGCCCGATTTAGGGTCTTAGGCCAATAAAAACCACATTTATAATCCGATTTTGCTGAAATTTGGGACGGTGAGTTGTGTTAGTCCTTCAACATTTTTCGTCAATTTCGCTCAGATCGAGCCAGATTTGGATGTAGCTACCATATAGACCGATCCTCCGATTTAGAGTCTTAGGCCCATAAAAGCCACATTTAATATCCTATTTTACTGAAATTTGGGATAGTGAGTTGTGTTAGGCCCTTAGATATCCCCCTTTAATTTGGTCCTGATCGGATCAGATTTGGATATAGCTGCCATATAGGCCGATCCTCCAAATTTAGGTTTTGGGCCCATAAAAGTCGCATTTAGTGTCCGAGTTCGCCGAAATTTGGGAGAGTGCGTTGTGTTAGGCTCTTCGACATTTTTTAGCAACTTGGCCCAAATCGGTCCAGATTTGGATATAGCTGCCATATAGACCGAACTCTCGGTTTTAGGTTTTGGGGCCAAAGCAAGCGCATTTATTGTCCGATGTCGCCGAAATTTGGGACAATGAGTTGTGTTTGGCCCTTCGACACCCTTCTTCAATTTCACTCAGATCGGTCTAGATTTGGATATAGCTGTTATATAGACCGATCTCTCAATTTAATGTTTTGGGCCCATTAAAAGCGCATTTATTGTCTGATGTTGCCGAAATTTGGGACCGAGAGTTAAGTTAAGCCCCTCCACATATTTCTGCAATTTGGTCTAGATCGATTAAGATTTGCATGTAGCTGCCAAATAGACCGATATCTCGATTTAAAGTCTTGGCCCCAAGAAAGGCATGTTGTATATGGTTCAGATCGGTTTATTTTTAAATATTGCTACTAAAAAGACCAATATTTTGTTATACACAATTGAACTGTATATATATTCTTGATCGTCATGCTAATTTTCGAAGGAGTAAAGCTGAATGTTGAAGGTCATGGAAGAAGCCGTTGTACAAAATTGCAGCCAAATTAGACAATAACTGCGCCCTCTAGAGGCTCGAGAAGTCAAGATCCAAGATCGGTTTATATGGCAGCTATACCAGATTGTAAACCGATATAAACCGCACTTAGCACAGTCGTTGGAAGTGACACCTTAACACCACGTACACCAGTCAAATCGGACGAGAATTGCGCCCTCTAGAGGCTCAAGAAGTCAAGATCCAAGATCGTTTTACATGGCATCTACATCAAAACATGGACCGATATTGTCCATTTACAATCTCAACCGACTTGCACTAATAAGAAGTATTTGTGCAAAATATACAGACAGACGGACGGAGATGACTAAATCGGTTTAGCATCTCAAGACGATCAATAATGTTCATACTTTATTGGGTTCAGATTAATATTTCGATCCTATGGTGGAGGGTATAAAATGACTTGAAGGCGAGAGGAGGTTTGACGTCGGAGAACTTTAGGCAGGTCGGAGAAGACATCCCACCAAGCAGTGATGCGAAAAGTCCTTACGTCCCTCTAACTGAAGGAGTACGCGATTAAATTACATTAGTATTAAACAACGGGGAGATGGGTCGACAGTCACAGATTTGAGCCGCACGAGGATCCACCCGAATTTTTCCCTGTGGACGGCGGTTGATAAGGGGAACGCCAACTCTTCTTATCAACCTTATCAAGGGGTGATCTCGTCCATTCTCTGGAATATGGTTGTAAACGAATTTCTGTTGGATATTAACATGGATGGCTTTGTAATGATCGAAATGCTAGGTATTCTGCATATCAAGGTCTATATTCCGAACTGTGGCGTTAAGGTTGTGCTTAGGCTGAGGAAACTTGGCATGCTGGAGAAGGAAGAATACGGCCAAAGAAGACTGAAGAGGGTTTCAGACTACTTGCAATTTCCGAATTCGCTTTTTCGGGAAGGCGGAGTAATTAGCAATTACTGTGTTTTTGGAGAGAATGATACCTCGGTTTTCATAGATGACATTAAGATTGAGGCAGGGACTGGATTGGGGCTATACTACGACACACACAACATGTCAGCAATAATCGACGCAAACTAAATTCAAGGAGGGGATTTACAGTTTTCGAAGTCATGACGGCTTCAAGGACGTGGTTTCTAATACAGTGAGTTCGTAGTGCGGGGAGGAGCTTGTGGAAATTTTTCTTTTTGAAATTTGTTCGGTGATCATTTATATGTGTATTCATAAGCCAAAACAAAACAGCTGACACTTTTTCGGTATTTTTACGAGAACATAACCAGACCTTTAGAGCCCTCATTTAATTTAATTTTTTTGCGCAAAACATTTCTCAATTCACCATTTGATTATTATACAATGAGCGACAGAGAAACTTACTTATTGGAAAGGTATTGACCTTTCAATAAAAACAGAAGTAGTGTTGTTATTGTGAATGTAATTAAAAATAACATGGGTTAGATGGCGACCCCCATTGAACATAGAATAATTAAGCCGCTCTTTGAAATTCTGTGGTGAAGTTCACTCGGACTTGTTGATGATGATGTTGATGCAGCTGGAAATGTGAAAATAAGCCTCGCCACTGAAAACAACTACCGCGTCTTCAGGCAGGTTGCCTATCAGCATTTCTCATTCAATTTGACGGGCAACAAAATCGCGTTCAGTAAATTTTTGCACAACAGCCAATTTATAGGGATGAAATTGATTATTCTTTCGATATTTTCCGGAGTTCTGATGGTCTGTTGAAGTCTATTTCGGGTTCTTCTACACTCCCGAAATGAGTTAACTTACGACAGAATATAATTACGCCCTATTAAGGCACACCGATCGGACTCGTCTATGAAAAAGGGTGTGCCTTTCATTGAGCAAAAACTTGAATCGAACAGGACTCATTGATATGTGAGAAGTTTGCCCCTGTTCCCTAATGGAATAATCATGGACAAATTTGCATTTGCATATCCAAATATGTTCCAATCAGAACCAAGAATATTTGGTGGTCAGATATTACTTACTGTTAGAAAATTTAGCCAAATGAAGCAAGAAGTGCAACTTTTGCAGGGCCAAAACACTAAATCGGGTTATCGTAAACCGTACCATATTCGGCAAGAATATGGAGATACAAGGTACAGAAAAGTCCTATTATTAATATAGTTATGTAATGTTCTTAGTTAAAAGCCTTTTAAATCCTTGTCATAACCTATTCAAATGATTGTAGATAAGTTTAATTAAAATCCAGAGAATAGCCTTAATTCTACCCAGCCGAAACTTGGATGCACAACATCATGGATGCTACAAAATGAAAAAAATCTTTCTTTGAAATATTGGATTTTTTCACTTGGTATGGATGAAACATGGTTTCACCACCACACACAGGAGTCAAAACAATCACCATCTGAATGGACTGCAGCTGGAGATTCATGTCCGAAGCGGCCAAGAGCTCAAAAGTCTGCTGGAAAAGTTATGGCGTCTTAGTATACACCGGCCATCGGCATTTTAGTATACACAACCGGCCACCATAACTCAGAGGTTACCATGTCCGTCTTTGGCGCTGAGCGCCTGGGTTCAAATCCCGGCGAGAACATCAGAAAACAAATTTCAGAAGTGGTTGTCCCCTCCTTTTGCTGGCAACATTTGTGAGGTACTTTGACATGTGCAATCTTTTCCCCAAAGAGGTGTCGCACTGCGGGACGCCGTTCGGACTCGGCTATAAAAATCACTCATTGATATGTGAGAAGTTTGCCTCTGTTCCTTAATGGAATGTTCATAGGAAAAATTTGAATTATGGCATACTCTCGAAACTATATTCTTTGCTGCCTTGAAAGAGAAGAAAATGTTTGCTGTAACAACCCTGTGCCGAATTGCAGCATAGTCTGTTTATAAATGCTCCTTTTACGGGTCCAAGAACTTAAATCTGGAGCTCCGCATTGTGTCGAATTTCAGCGAAAACAGTTTATAAATTCCAAATGAATTTACGAAGGATGGTGCTTCGACAGCGGGTATAAAAATTATGGATTTTAAGGTTTTCGAAAGTCTGATCGGTTCTATGGCGAACAAATTGGGAAACTAGTAAATTGCCAAGCGGCTCTGCTCAACTACAGACACATAGAAATTTGTTTTTCACATTTCAGTTACTAGATGCCGTGCTAGAATAATCTACCAACTGGGGCTACGAAAACGAACTCGCCAGCTAATAGTTTTGTGAGGGGCTTGTAACGTGAAACTTTGGTAAGTCGTCTTATACGGCGATGGCGATGTGAACGTTGAGCTGTTGGAGACACGGACTCTTGTTGCCAAATAATGTCATGTTTGTGCCTTTGAGTCCTTTTCATGTGGGTGTATTTTTTCAACTGTTTACATTTTCAGTTGTTTTTGTCTCATCATTCCACCGAAAATACAATCCGTGACGCCCATTCGAGCCACAAAATTGACGAAATGAAAAAACAAAGATTTTTTGATGAGTTTCGAGGACATTTTCGTTATTAATAACGAAGCTCGTCAGCCGGCAACAATGGCAGCGATGTCTGCTTTTTCTAACAGTTCCGAACAAGTGTGTATATAAGTGTGCTAGTGTGGGTATGTGGATATGGTTCATTTGCTGCTCTGGGTTAGACGGTGCTTTCAGCCAGGTTATAAAATAAATGAATGTTTATCTTTGCCTTTTAAAATTCTGTCTACTATTCACTTTAGCCGTTGTTTGATGCTGTTGCCGTGGCTATTGTCCCATGTTGCCGCCACTTCCACAGTCGTTGCTTCAACCGATTGGCTCTGCTCCTCCCCACAGAGGATATTGCTACCATTTACATGCACCAGTTAAGGCTTCGATGTGTCTGTATGGTTGATTGTTGGCCTTTACCAACTTCCAAAACAATTACTAACATAAGTTATGATGGCTTTGCTATCAACGGGCACAAAAGAGGAGCAAACAACAGAATAGCGAGCCCAGGATGTGGCAAGTGGGTGGCCAGAAACGGGAGGTAGGTAAAAGTTGTTCACTTAACAAGTTGACTTGCACTAGATAAAGGTAAACTTTTTCTGTGTGAGAACATTTTATTTAATGGTTTTCAATTATGATGATAATTTGTATATTTTTTCATATTCTCTTTACCCCTCAACATTTCTGTGCTTTGATGTTCGCCTTTTAGTGACATTCAGAGCACTCGACGGGGGAGTCGCAATGGTCTATTTGTTGGTCGGTTGGTCGGTTGATCGGCCTGATGGGGCCGCTGTGACCACTGTCGCTGTTGTGATGTGATTAAATGTTATGGATGCAATAGACATGGATTACTTTCTTTATTAATAAATTTACATGATGGCAGACCCAGAGGTTTAATGGAGAACACGCAATCAAATCTCTCGATTAGAGCGACTGATTAAGAACGTAATTGCCGCAGACTTTTCGCAAAGTCATTAACTCCCTCATCGTATTAAGGCTACAAAGACAATCATCAATTAACCACAAACTGTAGGGGATAAATTACCGCAAAGGCAGAACAGATGGTTATGGCAAGCAAAAGGAAGTTTTGTTATGAAAACACATAAAAACTAGGAAAGAGTCCACTGAACAAAGGGCACCAGTCAAGACAGAAAATTATTTGTAGGCCATACAAAAAAATTTAAATCAATTTAGATCTGCCAATTGGATCAGGCCAGTTTTCAAAAGACAAAGACTTCTGAGCTGGGACTTCTTTATTTATTCTTACAACATGGACTAACCAAGGTAATAGCTGTATTTTGATACGTTTAGCTATGCCAAACGTATCCATCTCAAACAACTAGAGGTTCACACGACGCTGATATTCTTCTTCAACGCAAATTGATCAAATCAAATACTGAAAACTTTGCCCAGATACTTGTTATTCAAATTTGGATATAGCCTCCGTATAAATCGATCAATCAATATAGTTTTGAGTCCTTACACTGATAGAAAAATGACGGTACTTTGCCAATTCCGCCTGGTATTAATCTGTCATTGGCAAAGATTTCTAACACCACTTGTTATCAATTCAATACCAGACAAAGCTGGCTATTAAGAATTAAGAAATGTGACGCCACATTTATATTCTTGTCATTGCGCTAGAAGTGTTGTTGAGCTTTGTACCTAAAATATTGTCGCCATTATAAAATATTTGGTAAACAAATAAATAAATTATTTTAATACAATTTCAGTGCGTAAAAAACTGTTAAAATACTCGAAAGCGGTGATAATGGAAATAATACAAATTCATTTTACATAAAAAACATGATGGTGTCTTGTGTGGAAAACGATGCTGCGTTGGTGTATTCATATGAAAAACGCTTTTGGTAATCAATGGATATGGAATATATTGCTGAATACAATGAATTGAGGTTGGTCACGGTGTAACATAACTTTTTTTTTAATTATTAACATAAATAAACAAAATAAAATAAGATTAAAAGTGTTTTCAGTGTTTTTTTTTTGGTTCATTAGGGTGTGGTACTAAAACCAATAACAGGTTGGAATTAAAACCAATACCAGTTTGGTAATAGGGCTAGTACCAAACGGTACGAATCATTTTATGTTTCATCCATACCATCCGGTATTGTTTTTATACTCTACAGCTTCACTGTGGTACAGGATATTATAACTTTGTGCATTTGTTTACAACGCTTGAAAGGAGAAGAGCTAGACCCATGGATAAGTATACCGATCGGCCTAGAATCACTTCCTTATTCGATTTAGCTATGTCCGTCTGTCTGTCCATGTATTCCACACAGGTCGCATTTATAATCCGATTGCCATGCAATTTTGCACATGTCACTTCTTTGGCCCAAGGACGAACACTATTCATTTTGAACTTATATAATCTCCACCATGGATCGTATTTGTCAAATTCTTTGAATGAATTTTTCAGTATATATATGAGCTACATCATTGCGGCATCCAGAGGCTCGGAAAGCCAAATTGGGAGATCGCAGATGTAAATGGCAGCTATATCAGGTTATCAGGTACCAATTTAGACCATACTTAGCACAGTTGTTGGAAGTCATACTTGAACGACGTATGCAAAATTTATTTTTATTTATTTATTTCATTTCATTCTATGCGAAGCCATCAGGCCTATAAACAATCACTCTATGCATAAGACTTACATTTCTAACATAAGTTAAATATCTACTCAATTAAAATAAGAAACTTAAAAACTTAGAAAATGCAAAAACTTTTAACGTATTTAACACTTACTGATTCTAGATAAAACTAAATAACAAATAAAAAGCAAATTACTAAAAATTATAAGCAGTAACTGATAAAAAAAAATCCTACTCAAACCCTTTTCTAGTGGAGTCTGTATTGATGAATAACCTGATATATATTTTTTTTATTGTAATCTATTTTAATCTATTTATCGCTTGACCTCCCATTATCCTGATTTAGTTTCTGCCTAAAGAGAAAAACTCTGCAAAGAGCTAGACTAATGCGGTCCAGTCTATGTAAGTCATAAAATAAGGTTTATTCCAAATAAAACAAGTAAAAGCACATTAAGTTAGGCTGACCCGAACCTTATATACTCTCCACCATTGATCGGATTCGGTACGATATTTGAATGACTTTTTCAAGTAAATAGCACACTCATCTGTGCTCAAAATCATTGGAGTTAGAATTAGGTACATTCAGATTAAACAAAATATGTCAAATTTGTATATTCTTGAATTTATATTCACACTGGAAACATTCAACACATTTTGTTTGTTCAAAAACAAATCAAATAGCATTAACCATTAGATCAAAAAAGGCTATAATATTTACAACAAGATGGATCAAATATTTGATTAATCTGAAAGTTCTTTAAGGGTACTTAGAGGGGTATGTATAAAATAAAATAACAAATAAAAGCTCAATTTATTTATGAGCTAAAATAACAAATATAAGCTCATTTGTAATAAAAAAAAATATAGTATTCAATTTTCAAAAGAACAAGTGAAATGGCGCTAAGTTTGGCTCGGCCGAACTTTGGATATCCAACACCTCGGGTTTATACGTGAACCAACTTTTATCATAACTCGGTGAAAAATGCACAATTTATGCCCTCATAGCAGCTTTATCGAAATATGGTACGATTTTGACCAAATTCGGCACGAGCATTGAGTGGTCCAAAAAGAAGAAGTCACTACCAATTTTATAGAAAAACAAGTAAAGCGGGTTAAGTTCGGCCGGGCCGAATCTTATATACCCTCCACCATGGATCGCATTCTTCGAGTTCTTTTCCCGGGATCTACTCTTAGGGAAAAAAAGGATATAAGAAAAGATTAGCTCTGGGGGCTGTATCGGGCTATAGACCGATTCAGACCATAATAAACACGTATGTTGATGGTCATGAGAGGATCCGTCGTACAAAATTTCAGGCAAATCGGATAATAATTCCGACCTCTAGAGGCTCAAGAAGTCAAGATCGCAGATCGGTTTATACGGCAGCTATATCAGGTTATGAACCGATTTGAACCTTATTTGATACAGTTGTTGAAAGTAAGAATAAAATACGTCACGCAAAATTTCAGCCAAATCGGATAGGAATTGCGCCCTCTAGAAGCTCAAGAAGTCAAGTCCCCAGATCTGTTTATATGACAGCTATATCAGGTTATAAACCGATTTGAACCATACTTGGCACAGTTGATGGATATCATAACAAAACTCGTCGCGCAAACATTCATTCAAATCGGATAAGAATTAAGCTCTTTGGAGGCTCAAGACCCAAGATCATTTTATATGACAGCTATATCAGGTTATAAACCGATTTGAACCATACATGGCACAGTTATTGGATATTATAACAAAACACGTCATTCCAATCGGATAAGAATTACGCACTCTAGAATCTCAGGAAGTCAAGACCCAAGATCGGTTTATATGGCAACTATATCAAAACATGGACCGAGCGAAATCGAATTATATTGTAAATGCGCCTTTTATGGACCAAGACTTTAAATCGCCCAAATCGGATAATAAATGTAGCTTTTATGGGCCTAAGACCTTAAATCGGCGGATCGGTCTATATGGAAGCTATATCCAAATCTGCACCGATCCAAATTGAAGAGAATATCGAAGGGCCTAACATAACTCACTATCCTAAGTTTTATCAAAATCGGATAAGAAATGTGGCTTTTATGGGCATTAGACACTAAATCGGTGGTTCGGTCTATATAGGGGCTATATCAAGATATAGTCCGATATAGCCCATCTTCGAATTTAAACTGCTTATGGACAAAAAAAGAACGTGTGCAAAGTTTCTGTTCAATATCTTTATTTTTAAAGACTGTAGCGTGATTTTAACAGACAGACGAACGGGCTTGGCTAGATCGTCTTAGATTTTTACGCTGATCAAGAATACATATATATATATATATATATATATATATATATATATATATATATATATATATATATATATATATATATATATATATATATATATATATATATATATATATATATATATATATATATATATATATATATATATATATATATATATATATATATATATATATATATATATATAATTGCCGATTTTTCATATAGTCGGCGTTGACAAATTTTTTCACAGCTTGTGACTCTGTAATTGCATTGTTTCTTCTGTCAGTTATCAGCTGTTACTTTTAGCTTGCTTTAGAAAAAAAGTGTAAAAAGTATATTTGATTAAAGTTCATTCTAAGTTTTATTAAAAATGCATTTACTTTCTTTTAAAAAATCCGCAATTACTTTTTGGGCAATACAAGCATCCTTCGGTGGTGGGTATGGATGTGGTATGGAAAACAGTTAAGGATTTTGAAAGTAGCACGGAGTTCTCACTTAAAATTTTCATTTTCAAGACTTCTTTTTATACCCTCCACCATAGGATTGGGGTATAATTATTTCGTCATTCTGTTCGTAACTCCTCGAAATATTTGTCTAAGACCTCATAATATATATATATATATATTCTTGATCGTCATGACATTTTATGTCGAACTAGCCATGTCCGTCCGTCCGTCTGTCTGTCGAAAGCACGCTAACTTCTGAAGGAGTAAAGCTAGCCGCTTGGAATTTTGCACAAATACTTCTTATTAGTATAGGTCGGTTGGGATTGTAAATGGGCTATATCGGTCCACGTTTTTATATAGCTGCCATATAAACCGGGATCTGTGATCTTGACTTCTTGAGCCACAATTCTTATCCGATTTGGCTGATATTTTGCAAGAGGTGTATTATTATGACTTCCATCAACTTTGCTGTGTATGGTTTACATCGGTCTATAACCTGATATAGCTGCCATATAAACCGATCTGGGGTCTTTACTTCTTGAGCCACTAGATGATGCAATTATTATCCGATTTAGCTGAAATTTTGCACAACGGCTTCTCTTAAGACCTTTAACATACGTGTCGAAAATGGCATGAATCGGCTTATAGCCTTATGCAGCTCCCCTATAAACCGGTCTCTCTATTTTACTTCTTCAGCCCCTTAATGCGCAATTCTTCCTAGTTTTGGCTGAATTTTTACACAATGACTTCAACTATGGTCTCCAATATTCAATTCAATTATGGTCCGAAATGAACCATTACTTAATATTGTTCCAATAATATAGCAATTCTTTTGTTTTATCCTTTGATTGCCTAAAAAGAGATACCGTGGCAAGAGCTCGACATATGCGATCCATGGTAGAGGGTATATAAGATTCGGCCCGGCCGAACTTAGTACGCTTTTACTTGTTAGTTTTAAGAGCGCACAACAAGCCGATTACTGACAAGAGGTCACCCTCTTGTCAACCTAACCTATGTATAGAAACGTCACATTAAAACTTTTTCCAAACTAATTAGTTAATTTTTCAAGTTTTTTTGCCTGTTAGGACGAGATCATTAAATTTTTACAATTTTTGTTTGTTTCTCTTTCGAGACGAGCTGAATGATCGAAGATGCAAATGGAAAAGGATAGTCAAAGTGTGTTGCTACCTTTGGCTTTTCTTTTCCATTTGCATCTTCGATCATTCAGACAGTACGTAGGATTGGGCACACATCCGCACACATAATAAAGCACAATATACAAAAAAGATAGTCAAACATTATAGAGAAAAAATATTGGCACAGTCACAAGTAATAACATTATTCATCTATAACTATATTGTCCCCTTCAAAGTAATACTTAATCGACCTCCAATTTCAACTCATCGAAGTAGTGATCTGTGACCTAACAAAGAATTGGAGATCTGATTACTGTTACTGTTATTTATAATTTTTTTAATTCAATAACAATCTTGTCCCTTTCAAAGGAATCACCCTCTGATATTTTTCCAATCCTTGAAACACTTTTGAATCGCGCTTTTTGGTTACACAAAACTTACACAGTTTCTTTGAACAACGAATAGCAAAGAATCGAAGAGCATATCAACACACGACTAACCTTTTTATCTGTCAATAGCAATAACGTCTGTGTTTGAATTTTGGAGCATATAATGTTACCTTATGTGGAATGGAATATACTTCTGAAATTCGTTTTCCAACACCGGAAACATACTAATAAATTGGCAAAGGAGTGGTTAAAGGACAATGGGGTTCAGGTTCGCCCGTGACCTGTTCAGTCTCCTAACCTCAATCAGAAAATATATGGGAAGCCATTGGAAATTATGTTACAGCGGCACGAACTCCAAATTCGGAGGAGCAACGGAAAGCAATTATAATGCCTACCACCAAACCTATTTAAAGAGATACCAAAAACTCCCTGTTTTTGAGTTAAAGATCAATACTTTGAATAGGCAATTTTAGTTTAAATTAATTTTTGTATAATAAATCACCATATTCAAAACCCTCTTTCGAAAGTGAGCGTGCTTTCGATAGATAGATGGACTGACAGAAAAATGAACGGACATGGCTAAATCGACTCGGAAAAACTCTTTATACCCTAAATTTGATGTCACCCACTACAGTGGTATCGCAAAGCTTAGTGTTCTTTTTCTAACGAAATTATCTCTGACTCACTGCCTCTTAAAGTTTTTCACCGTTAACACCATGCCAATATGGATTCCGTAAATCGTATTCAACTGTTACGAATGTTTGGAAACTGACTTCAACAAAGGTTTTAGAATTCGTCGTATACCCTGAGGTTAGAAAGGCTTTTGATGAGGTTAGGTTTTGTTAGGTTCAAAGCTAACTATGGATATACACCTAAACCAGTAATCGGCTTATTGTATGATCTAAATACTAAAAAAAAACTCAAAAGAAAAATCTTAGTCAGGAATTTTGTGCTACCAGTTCTGATTACATCTGATATTTTGTTCCGATCTAAGTGACGGTGTCTGTTAGCCCCGAAAACTGGAGAATGACCTAATAAATACTCTCAAACGTCTCATCATCCTCCCCACGATCCTCCTCACGATCTGTCTCTCCCCATAGGATTTTTGTCATCCTACCTACTGTTTCGCTGTTCCGTGTCTTTATCGAACTCGTTTTATTGCCCCGAAGGCCAGTTTACTGTCCGAAAAGGTGTTCACACTCGATGTCCTCGAGTCAACACCACCCCAGCCCACGTAGTCTGTGATCGCCCGGACCTCCGTCTGCAGGACAGCATTGAAGTTAGGCAGTCGGAAACAGATCTCAGTGACTGGATTCTCAATGCAAAACCCATGCACACTATGTCCTCTTGCTTTGATCCATTCGAATACCATGTACTTCGAAATGGCAATACTAGGGTTCCATCAATCCAAGACTGTGCCGCTGGGAGCTGTGTCTTGTACTTGATCACAAGTGTCGTTTCAATTATCCGATCGGAAACCTCTTCCTTTCTTCCCAGGTTTCCTAACGTCGCCTCGACTATACTGCGATGGTGTCCACTGCTCCTTCTTTCAATCAATTATCCCATCGCCATAAATCTCATAGCCGCTGTGGCTGCCTCAAACTTTATCTCTATGTCTTTGGGTTGGATATCTAGAATAGTCTCCAGTGCCCTAGTGCGCACGCTCCTCATCACCCCGCTGTGCCAAGACAACATGTTATATGAACCTGTTGTATTATCCTTTCGTTGCACTTTTTCGTCATCGCAGTCCACCAAACTACTGAGAAGTAAGTAAATAATGGTCGGATCACGCTTCTGTAGAGCAAGTTGACTATTTTCTGATTCAGGTCCCATTTCAAACCTTAGGCCCGATCAACTATGAGCCTTCTCGGAAAGCTCCTAAATATGACACTTTCAATTCGGTTTCGTGTCCAAGATCAAATGCAATTTTTTTGCCCCTGACCATTCCATTAAAGAAACAGGGGCATACTTCTCACATACCAATGAGTGCAGTCCGATTCAAGTTTAAGCTCAATGATAAGGGCCCCTTTTTATAGTCGAGTCCGAACGGCGACACTGCTTTTGAGGAGAAGTTTTTACATGTCATAGTACCTCACAAATGTCGCCAGCATTGGGAGGGGATAACCACCGCTTAAAATTTTATGATGGTCTCGCCAGGATTCGAACACAGGCGTTCAGCGTCATAGGCAGACATGCTGACCTCTTCGCTACGGTGGCTTTTTGTCCACGATCACTCCCAAGTATTTGACCTTGTTAGATATCGAAATCGTTCTATTGAGGAAACGTGGTGCGTCAAATTAGCTAAACTTCGCTTTCACCGTGAACAGGCAGATTTCAGCCTTCTTAGAGTTAGCATTGAGACTCTTAGGTCTCGAACAGTCGTACGCCATCTGCAAAAACCTCTCGTCCCCTCGGCATAGTAGATTTGGATCCCTATCCCTTAGAATTATTATAACATCGTCTGCAAAGCAGACGGTTTCAGTACCCTACTCAGTCAGCATCCATAATAGGCTTTTTATGGTGGTCAATCTAGGAGTGCCGATACAATGTCCTCCTGTGGTGTGCCCTGTGCCACTTTCTCCCTTTACGTCATGGTACTCATAATTTATCAACCAGTTTCTTAGCATTTGGTGTTTCTAGTCCCCAATCAATCCGGTAATGGTCTAAGGATGGGATCAGTGTGTCTATCCGCACATTGTTAAAAGCCCTCTGGCATCGAAGGATTCCTCTATTCTATGGACAACCTCGTGCAGGGCAGTCTCCATCGGTTTTCCTGATATACGCATGCTGTTTGTACTTAAGCTGTTCGCTGGATGTCCTACTCTTTATCATGGTATCCACAATACGTTCCAAGGATATGAGGTTTATAGTAATTGTAATTGAGGATTTTTATAATTTTTATGGCTGTTAAAAAACAATTACAAATTTTTACGGAATTCATGGTACTATATTATGGTCCAACTGGTCAACTAGCCATGTTTTTAAAAAATACTACTAAATTTTTTAGTTTAAAAATTGTATTTTTTAAAAATGTATATTTTAAATTGATTTAAACCCAGTAAGGACAGGTAAAAGTCGGGCACAGCCGTCTATATAATACCATTCTCCACCGAGTCTACCTAATTCTTTGAATACAACGCACCTGAATAAATTTAATCAGACTTTATATTTGTACTAGCTGACCCGCTCCGGTGCGCCTTCTTTTACTTTATATGGAAAAAAGTTTCCTTGGAATATTTATTTTCTACAATTAAAGACCTTTTAGTGAAATACCATGCAAACTTGGCTAATAGTTTAACAATATAAGTGCTTTATCTGAATCCCACATGATCTTTATTGGTCTACGAATTTAAGTTTGGATGTAAGGTGTGCTCCATTCTTAAAATACTTCATTTCAGCCCGATATTCTTATGATGTCTGATTTAGTGGTGTTTTCGGGGGAGAGGTGGTCTCCCAGATACTTGGCCCTGAAAAAATATCAGCATCGTGCTCTTCTCTCAAATGCCATTTATTTAAACCCCATATTGCCATTGGTTTAGGGTAGTTACACGATGAGGCGTCCCCCAAACACATGGCCCCAAAATAGGTTATCAAATTCGTTTTCTAATCTCAAATACCTTTCATTTGAGCCACATATTGGCAAGGTCGAAATTTTTTTTTTCCTTTGGGGATGTTTTGGGAAAGTGGTGATGCCCTAAATACATGGTCCTACATTTGGATATCAAATTCGTATTCTACTACCAAATACCTTTATTTGAGCCCCATATTGCGATGGTCACTAAAAAATTGCTGTTTGTGGGGTATTTTGGGAAAGGGGTAGACCCCCAGAAAATTGGTCCCGAAAATGGGTATCAATTCTTGTTCTATCCTCCAATTCCTTTAATATAAGCTCCACATTGACATGGTCGTTAAATATGTCCGATTTAGGGGTGTTTGGGGCTTGGGGTGGTCCCCCTAGCACTTGGTCCGACAATTGGATATCAGATAGGTTTTCTTATTCTAAATACCTTTCATTTGAGTCCCATATTGTCGTGATTGGTCTAAATATATGTTTGGTAGGTAGAGCGCACAAAATATCGCTTAAATCGCTCCACCCATCTCCGAGATATGGCGTTTCTGAAAATTAGGGTAAGGGGGAGGGTCCGCCCCCCCTTCAGATATCAAAAAATGAAGTACCCTATTTTCACCACGGGGTTAATATGCACCATCTGTGAACATTTCAAGAAATTCGGTTCAGTCGACAAACATACAAACAAACAAACACAAATTGATTTTTATATACAATATAAGAAGAATAGAACCTTGCAAGATTTTCTAAAGATGGGAACAAAATTGTGGCTACTGACGTCTTAAAAGGCCTTATCAGCTAAAATATATAAATGGGAACTATAGGTAAATCTGAACTGATTTTGATGAAATTTTGATAAAAAAAAACCTTTGGCTTATATAGCCTTAAAAAACCAAATAGGATGAAAGATACATATGGGAGTTATATCTAAATCTTAACAGATTTGGATGAAAATATGCACACGGATTGGGACGCCAAATGTAACTTCTCATGCCTTAAAGATCGGACTACAACTGTGCTTACTACAGCTTTAAAAGGCCATATCGGGTGAAAAATATATAGGAGCTATATCTAAATCTGATCCGATTTTGTTCAAAATCAATAGCGTTCGATCTTGGTTCAAAAAAGCGATTTGTGCAAAATTTAAAAAAAAAAACAAGTAAAAAGGTGTTAAGTTCGGTCGGTCCGAACTTTGGATACCCACCACCTCGGGTATATAAGTAAACCACCTTTCATCAAAATCCGGTGAAAATTGCATACCTTATGTGCCAAAGCAGTGATATCGAAATATGTTTCGATTTGGACCAAATACTAATAAGTCATCTTTCAGTTATCTATAACAAAATATTGGTCTTTTTAGTAGCTATATCTAAAAATAAACCGATCTGAACCATATACGACACCGATTTTGAAAAGCATAATATACGTAACTGTGTCAAATTTCAGTGAAATCAGATTGTAAATGCGCTTTTTATGGGGTCAAGAACTTAAATCGAAATATCGGTCTACATGGCAGCTATATCCAAATCTGGACCGGTTTGGTCCAAGTTGCAGAAAAATTTCGAAGAGCCTAACACAACGCACTGTCCCAAAATTGGGCGAAATCGGACAACAAATGCGCCTTTTATGGCCCCAAACCCTAAAACCGAGAGATCGGTCTATATGGCAGCTATATCCAAATCTGAACCGATCAGGGCCAATTTCAAGAAAGACGTCGAGGGGTTAAGACAACTCACTGTCTCACATTTCAGCGATATCGGACAAAAAATGCGCCTTTTATGGCCGCAAAACCTAAATCGAGAGATCGGTCTATATGGTAGCTATATCCAAATCTGGACCGATCTGAGCCAAAATGACTAAGGATGTCGAAGGGCCTAACACAACTCACTGTCCCAAATTTCAGCAAAATCGGATAATAAATGTGGCTTTTATGGGCCTAAGAACCTAAATCGGCAGATCGGTCTATATGGAGGCTATATCAAGATATAGTCCGATGTGGTCCATCTTCGAACTTAACCAAAAAAGAGTCTGTGCTAAGTTTCAGCTCAATCTCTATTTTTAAAGACTGTAGCCTGATCTCAGCAGACAGACGGACATGTCTAGATCGTCTTAGATTTTTACGCTGATCAAGAATATAAATACTTTATAGGGTCAGAAATGAATATTTCGATGTGTTGCAAACGGAATGACAAAATGAATATACCCCATCCTTCGGTGGTGGGTATAAAAATAGGACAACAAATGCAACCTTTGCCTAGATTACAATAATACATGGGCAGAAGGACATAACTTAATCGAATCAGGAAGTGATTCTAAGCCGATTGGTAGACTTAATTATGGGTCTAGCTGTCCTCCTTCTTGGCATTGCAAACAAATGCACAAAGTTTTAATAACTGGTACCAAAGTTCCGGTGTAGAGTGGTAGTGGTGGCGTGCGTCTGTTTTTTAATTTTACTGCATACCTTAACAGGACAATGACACGCTGTGACAGCAATCACGTATCATTCAATTCGACTTGTGCAGCCCTTTAACGACTTGAAATAGCACCTTTACAAGTCAGCAAAAATAGTGTATCCGGAGTATATTTAAAAAGAAAGTTGTTCGTGATGGAGTTAAAGCATAATAGTGTGATTGCGTTATATTTGACTGGAAAATCGCAAAGTGAACAAAATGTTTATGCATCGCACCTTAATTGTTATATCTGTTTTATAAAACTCAAAGTGTGTTTTTTCTGATTTACACTAATAAATAAATAGAATAATAAACAAATAAATGAACAAACAGAAAAGATTTGATTTTCTTTGATAACCTCATGTTTGGAAGCAAAAATTGTGCTGGGATGTTATGTACACGCCCACACTGGCAAATGGAACAATTCCACTTGTGAATCCCAATGCTCTGGATCATCAGAATTGGACAATGCTTTCTTTCATTCTTTCCATCTTCGTTCCTGTGTTATCGCAATGTACAGAACAGTGCAAGTGAATCTGATTGTAGACTACCTTACCTAACTGTCATAGGCTTTCAAAATTGCAGTATACAAGAGTAATAATTTCATTGAAATCCATAACTAAATGTCTGCTAGAACGAATAGACGACGATAATACGTTCACAAACTCGTACATGCTGAAAGATCTGCCACAAGAAATTATGAACCACACTTACCTGGTTTGTACTCGACATTTCCTCGATACCAAACAATTTGTGCAGCAGGCTTGGCGTTCGACACCACACACTTCAAGGATAGATCCTGGTTTTCTCTAACTTCCACTTTCGCATTGTTCTCGTAACCCTTTATTTCAATTGATGAAGGAGGGGCTGAAATAGGAGGAAAAGAAAAAAACGGTGAACAAAAAGCTAACAATTCATAATAACAACTTCCCCTGGTACGATATACAATTAATTAGGAAAAAATGTTCGTATTCATTGAACACCAATGAATATGTTAGAGCAAACACACCACATGGGCATGTGTAGGCATCTTCATTTCAAGAAAAAGCAAACAATTAAACAATTTTCTTCAATCAGTAAAGATCCCTCAGCTTCGAAATGGTAATGAAAGGAAAGGTTATAAATGATTGGGAAAAAATACAAGAGAATTCTGAAATCAAACTGTTAAAGAGAACTAAAGTGTGATTTTTTTACGAGTTACGTTTTTTTGGAATGGAAGCACTGTCTGACAATAGTGTCCAAACGTCATCCGTAAAGGTTGGTAGTATATTCGGTTTTCGCTGTCAAACTTCATATAAAAAATATGAAAATATTGATGAAAAGTGTTCGTTTCGCTGTAACTTGTATTCTCATGTAGAGAAAATTTACATTTCACGACGCCCAAAAAGAGCACAACCACAGTCGCAGTCCAACAAATCGTTTTTCTTACGCGAAATGAACGCGATCGCAAAACTTCTAATTGTAACTAAGTGTTTGTTAGTGTTAGTGATCTTGCCCACATGCACTTACTCGGGTCAGTATTTGTGGATGCATAAATAAGAAAGTATTTGTAAGTATAAATATAAATAAATACACCTCAAAAAAAAAAAAAGAAGTCAAAACCCCAGATCGGTTTATAGGGCAACTGTATCAGGTTATGGACCAATTTTAACTATTCTTAGCACAGTTGTTGGAAGTCATAACAAAACACGTCATGCGATATTTCAGCCAAATCGGATAGGAATTGCTCCCTATAGAAGCTCAAGAAGACAAGACCCCAGATCGGTTTATATCGCAGCTATATCAGGTTATAGACCGATTTGAACTATTCTTAGCACAGTTTTTGAAAGTCATAACAAAACACCTCATGCAAAATTTCAGCCAAATCGGATAAATCGGTTTATATGACAGCTATATCAAAATGTGGACCGATATAAGAAGTATTTGTGCAAAATTTCAAGCGTCTAGCTTTACTCCTTCGAAAGTTAGCGTGCTTTCGACAGACCGACGGACGGACATGGCTGGTTCGACTTAAAATGTCATGGCGATCATGAATATATATACTCTATGCAGTCTTAGACGAATATTTCGAGGAGTTACAAACAGAATGACGAAATTAGTATACCCCCATCCTATGGTGGGTATAAAACGATTGTTTGTGTTTTACAAAAACAAAATACACGAGCAATCCCATTTTTATCTTCTGAACAGGCATTCGGAAGATAGTTTTTTTTTAATTCTGTTTTTCGATTTTTTTACCTATGTGGTTGTTTGTTTTGCTTGCAGCGCACGTGACATTGTCCAAAGCATTGTCAAAGTTATTGGCTCAAAAATTTGTGCTGCGATAAGTGTTAAAGGTTTTTAATAATTAATTTAAGTAAAACAAAAGAAAAAATTTATTTAAAACTAAGCAGAAATTGTACAATGTCGTTTAAAGCAATAAGAGTTAAAAAAAACGGGAAGCTGTTGTTGTCTTTTCTCCATTTATAACACAATGGAGTGCAGTAAAGGTAAGTTTTTATTTATTTTTAATATAAATTTTACAAATCCTGTCTCTACCTAAATATTAATTTCTTTAGATAATGTCTTTGGGTCGTATACAATTTTAAAATGTATAACAACGTAAAATTTTTGACAACTTCCTAATTTGCACTTGTAAAATATTTTCAATCCATTTTCAGAGCCACCTGATTTCACAAATCATGAAATAATGAAAGAGTTGGGTTCATTGCAAAACAAGATGTATCAGCAAGAAGAAAAATAAAAAAATATACTATTTATTTAGTTTATATTCCTAATCAATAGTTATAAAAAAAATCAAGAAAAATAGTTAATTTTTTTTTAATTTTTCGACAGAGCCCGCCCGGGATTCGGGCACACGGAGCAACAGCCATTGCCGTTGTCTTAGCGTTCGAAGCTATCAATACAACTTCCAACAGATGAACAAAATCATGTGTAGTACGGAATTTGTCACAGAAAGAATATCTGTCATTACACAAAAATACATGCATTGGGAAAAGTACAGCTAATAAGCAGGGTTGTCGAGCTTGGTTAATGTGGTAATTGTATCATGGATGCGTTTTCGCTATTAATACGATTCAAATACAACGTACCAACGCACGGCCATCACACCTAATATGGTTGAGAAGTCGTCTAACCAAAGACGAAACGCGTCCCATTGTGGTTGGTGTGTGTTGCTACCTTTGGCTTTCCTTTTCCATTTGCATCTCCGATCTTTGAGCTCGTCTCGAAAGAGAAACAAACAAAAAAAGTAAATCTTTTGAATCGTCTTTTTTTCAATACTTGGCGTCTCGTTTGCGGCACTCTTAATAGGAGCGTTTGTGATTCCTTCCTTGAGTTACTACAAAGATACTTTGTGAAGTATCTCTTAAGTAACGCCAAAAAAATTTCTCAGGTGGGGAACAGTTTCTCTCGACTGAAGTAACTTTTGTGACAAAAAAAAAAAACAGTTATCCCCGCGTTGAAACTTAACGTCTACACGTCACGTTTCAGTGACTCCAGGGATGGAAAATGTTTGCAGGGGAAGATGCTTTCAAAGGCTTTTGGCAAGTTGTGCTTATTAACATTATACCAGTGAAAAGACTACAAAACCTAATTATTTTTACAAATAAAAGCTGCATTTGTTTCTTTTTAAATAGTTTTGTGTCTCATTATTTATTAATTTCGAAGGGGTTGGTTTTGGATGAAATTAAAACTACATATATGAATTTGAGTTCGGTGCACACACTCACATTTGTGTGTTCACATGCACGTAAGCAGATGATAAATTAATTAGTGCCATATTAATGTTTATATGTAAATTCCAAAAATTTGGCCAAAGAAACCCAAAAACAAATCAAGCGCGGTAACCTTATTAAACCGCCGAAAGAACTATTTTCGAAAAATTTTCCCTAAATAAAACGTAGTACCAGCCTTAAAGTGAAAAGTGTTACGTACACTCTGCCATTTCATAACTGATATACAGCGGTCAAAAAAAGTATTCATCATTCAATGTTTTTTTTTTAATAAGTCTACAAAAGACAATTGGAATAAAAACATATTAAACTAATGATGCAGTAGTGCTTGTGTGATATATATGTACACAATTTCATTGTTTTTAAAGAAAAAAATAGTATTTATTGGAACAAAAAGGGCCATTTTACAGCTGAACACAAAAAATTAAACAAAAAAAGTATTCATCATTGCAAAAAAACAAAAAAATAAATAACATAATTTAAAAAAATTAATACTAATTAAATTAATACGACCACCGCGTCTTATAACTTCTTTTAAACGGTTTGACATCGATTGGACTAATTTAGCGGTTATATTTTGGTCTATATTAGTCCATTCCTCCATTATCACCTGTTGCATTTGACTCTTGCTCGAAAAATTGCGCGTTCTCAATTTGCGTTCGAGATGTTCCCAAAGATGTTCAATTGGGTTCAAGTCGGGACTTTGAGGAGGAGTTTTAATGACTTTGGGGCAGTTATACAGCATCCACATCTTGGTATTTAAAGCAGAATGTTTGGGGTCATTATCTTGATAATATTGCAAGTTATTACCAAGCCCAAGTTTTACAGCACTATCTTTTAAATTCCCCTTTAAAATGTCAATGTAATACTTATGATCCATTACTCCATTAATAATTTCAAGATTTCCCGCTCCTGAAGCCGCCATACATCCCCAAACCATTAAACCACCTCCACCATGTTTTACAGTAGCAACTGTGTTTCGTTCTTCAAGCTCTGTATTTGGTTTTCTGTACACTATGACCTTTCCATCGCACCCAAAAAGATTAAACTTGCTCTCGTCTGCAAAAATTACTGTTTTCCAAAATGATTCGGGCTGTTTTACATACATTTTTGCCAAGTTTAGCCTTTTCACTCGGTTTATTTTATTTATAAAGGGCTTCTTACGTGCAGTTCTTCCTCTGTAACTATGCCTTTTGAGTGTATTTCGAATTGTTTGTGTAGTAACTTCCTTCCCTAAATATTCCATAGGGTTTTTACGAAGAATGGTCGCATTTGTCTTCGGAGTTTTCTGAACTTGCCGCACTAGCCAACGCACATCTCCAACTGAAAGTGCTTTTGGTCGACCAGATCTTGGTTTATTGTCAACAGTTTTCGTTTCTGTCCACTTTCTGATGATGGATTGTATAGTAGATCGTGGTCTATTTAATATTTCACTGATAGTTTTTTGAGTTAAACCATTCCTGTGGTGTTTTATTATCAAAACTTTTACCTCATCAGAAACCTCGTTTTGCTTTCGACCATTTTGACAAAAACTATATTTTCAATTAAATTAAATATTTGCTGTCAAGGGCAAAGCCTTCTTTACTAAATAAAACAGAAAAGGGGGATTCCCAAATAATATTTGAATTTGACTTTGATGATAGCACATCAATGATGAATACTTTTTTTGTTCTGTTTTTGGTGTTATTATATAAAATTGCATTTTTTGCGCTAATTAAATTTATTTTTTGAATTTATTTTAAAACATATTACGAAAAATAAACTATTGCATAAAACTGCATTATTTGTTTACTTTAAATTTTCTTCAATTACCCAAAATAAGTGAATTTATTATCAATTTTGCTAATGATGAATACTTTTTTTGACCGCTGTACGTTGAAATTTATTCCCACAATTCTTGCTCTATGACAACAACTTGATAGAATTCGATTAGGCTCATTTATGGCTCAATTGATATGTAAACAACCCAAATTATCGAATCTGGGGTTAAGAAGAGCTACATGCCATACAAGCGTTACCTGTGCTTCTCAAAAAACCATTGTTTGGTGAGGTTTGTTGGCTATTGACATCATCGGTCCATTTTTCTCCACTAACGACCGTGGAAGAAACTTTACCATCAACGGCAGTGGTGCAAAATTGGGCTTTACGAATTGACCATTTAAATCAGTGCCTCAGGTAAATGACAAATACCAATTTATCGATTTCAATAAAAATTTTGGGTATGTGTTATAAATTTGAGTGTTTTATTATTTAAAAAATACTACGCTTAAACAATCACCCTTTACTTTCCCACATAGCTAAGAGGAAGAGAAAACATTGTGTCTTGTGTGAAGGTAAATTGCTAACATCATAGCAATTAAGCAAAGACCATTGCAAGGCTATCTCCTCGGAGCTGATTTCTATAGGAGAGTATTGTCGAAAAGTCCCAGCAAAAACCTTCTTGTAAAGCAAATGAGTTCGATTTAACCATTACTGAGGAAACTCTATATAGTTTTCGTTTCTTAGCTTTCTGTTCTTCGGAGCATTTAAATATAATCATTAAAATCTTTGTTAACTGCTCCTTAAATTGCGCTGTAGAAACGGGTTACTTGCTAACAATTTAAATTTCAAAAACTGCTTTTGTGAATCTCAGGTTCTTAACAGTATCTCTGGCGCCAATCATCAACCTGTAGAGGCGTCATACACGAACAATTTTCAATAGCCTTCAACTAACCAACCAGCACTACACTACTAGGATGAAAAGAAAATTTTAAATTTGCCATCCAGATATCCAATGAAATCTATTGAAATTGCATCAGCAATTTTTTGCTGGGTTTCAAAAGAAAAATCTGCTTTTCCTACATGGTATGCACGGGTCGCCATGGTCTTCTTTCTACTTCATATGTATGGGTGAAGCAAAGGCAATTGTCACAATCTTCACATAAAATCCTTAAATGAAAGCTTATATTGCACCAAGCATAAAAATATCCTTATAGCTTAAAGAGTATGCGAATCCTCTCTACCAAAACACTTGAGATGCAAATGTTTCAGGTAACATATGCTAATGCAGCCACTTCAATTTACAACTGATGTTAGTTACCAATGTTCTGCAGTTTTTTGTAACATTCTTTGCTCGATTTTTGGATGATGACTTGATGCAATACCTGGCTCCTTTAATTCCCATAGCCAGTTGTATTTAGCTACAGAAATTAGTAGTACAGCACAAACCGTTTGAATTGAAATAATGGGTAGTGAAACTTTATCCGTCACAAAAGGGTTCCGGTACTTTGTCTTTGTCACAAGCTTTGAAGCGAATATAAATATTGAAAACAATGATAGTTAAGCATTCTATGCTTAATAACATCATCCGAGCTCGGATTAACATCTCGTACCCAATTTTAACTAAGTCGGATAAAAATCTAGGGCTTATTTTTCCCATTAGCATTCCATTAATTAACGTAGGATACTTCTCTTATATCATCGAATGCAGGCTAGTTAGAGTTTCTAGGCTTAATGAAGAGAGACATCCTTTTTTGTGCCGCGTTGGAACGGCAGGTCGCTAATCGATTCTGATTTAGGAAAAAGTTTCAAATGGCTTAATGGCTCGCAAATGCCGCCTGTTGTTGTGAGGCGATGGGTTATGTTAGGTTAGTTAGGTTAGAAAACGGTGACAGTCCTTTAGAGACTCACTTAGGCAATTTGAAGTCCATTGTGGCAACACATTAGCGACGGACCAAGTCCTCTGGTTGGAATCCAACCCACGACCCCCGCTCTGGCAATCCTAGCACGCTACCAACTCGGCTAGCAGGGCGTCTATTATGGGAATACCAACCCTCCCGAAAAACCAGGCGTTCGGCGTCATATGTGGACATTCTAACCTCTGCGCCATAATGGCCCTCAATATGAAGAATCTGCGCATAATTTTAAAGAGATGCCTTAATTCGATTCTCGACTGTAATTTATGTACACAGACGGAGGAAGAGACATACCTAGATCCACTCAGAATATCAATATGGGGATGTTCACTGATCGCCATTTCGACGTGTTACAATTAGAATGATGATATCCCCTTTCTAATGGTGACGAAAGGCCGAAATTGGACTTTTTATACAATATACAAAGATGTATAAGAGTTACGTAATCCAATTTTAATTAAATTTTCCAACCATTGTTAAACTTTAATTCAAGCATATCATACAAAATTTTATTGAGGTTGGACTAGAATTACATCGTCCTTTCCTTTATTTTCAAAAATGCCACCCCAAAAATCCCCCTTCTGAAATACATATCGATCAGCGCAATTTGCTGGCCATTTCTGAGTGGGGTCGAATGAACAGAGTAGAATTACTCCTTCGAAAGTTAGCGTGCTTTCGACAAACGGACGGACGGACATAGCTAGATCGACTTAGAATGTCATGACGATCAAGAATACATGTACTTTATGGGGTCTGAGACGCAATCCAATCCAATTCCGAGGCCTATTGGCTTAACACCCTCCTTTTTCCCATTTGAAAGCAAAGGTCTCTTTTATGAGCTCTTTACCACAAATCTAGGAGCAACAATTAAATAAAAGACCTGCGCGCTCGCATGTTTGTTTCTGTGTAAATCCAAGGAATATGGTCTTCATCTGTTATTAGATTTGAATATGCATGCCATGGATGTGATCGTATGAAATGCATTTCCACTTGCTTTATTTTAGACGTTCTAAAAATGTTTATTTGCGTGGCTTGGTATAGGATGTATTTGTGCAAAAGTCTTTAATATTAATGTGGGGTTGATTTCCGCCCACGCCGCAATGCTGCAGCACAATACCGAGCTTTCAAAGGATTTCGAACAATCGCAGTCTGAATAAATCTATGTATGTTGGCCATACAGACGTACAAGGCGATTCACACAAACCGATTCCACTTTTGCAAAGAACCTCTTTTGTTGGAGAGCATGTGTGAGTAGAGATTTCTTTGCTGTTGTATGGTTCGCTTAAATACATTAAATCGACATACAAAAAAGAAAGACAAGGATCGAACACAGCATGCGACGCCCCAGCTGCATTTAATGTATGTATGTATTCCCTCAGAATAAAAAGAAAACTTCAGTGCTGCGTCATGGGATCACTGTTTTAAATGGCGGCGGCATGGGGAAGAAGTAACACAAGTCAAGTGCCAAAAAGGAACTCCTTCAGGTAGCATTAAAATAATGCATCAGTACTTAACTTCATCGCATCGTTTAAAGTGTTCGCAAGTATTTGTTTTCCATTTGAATTCAGCTGAATAACCATTAAAAATTCCTGTGGTCTCACACAGAAGGGGAAAATTGGATTTATAAATTTTTATACCATTGGCACTCGAAGCAAATGTTGTTCAAGCTTGTCGCAAAAAAAAAATAGTATAGTTATGTGCCCATCACTAGAAGGTGTATACTAATTATCTATTATAGAGACCTATATAGACCATATACAGCTCAGTTTAAGAGGCCATAAGTTTGTTTTACATAGCAAATTTCATTCTAAATGGGGTTCTAGGACCTCGAGAAGTATAATCAGGATACCGGTTTATATGGAGGCTATAATCGTTCTTTAAACACCAAATCCTAAGGGGGTACAAGGAATAACATTAGTTTAAATTGAAGCTTTACCTTCAACGGGCTCATGAGGTCAAATCGGATATATTTATGTGGGAGATATGGTACCTATTTGTATCTAAAACGACCTGCATAATCAGAAGAAGAATCTGTGATGGTTTCAAACGTAAATTCAGTTGTTCGAATGTTTTTGTCATTTTGTAAATTTTAAGTGCACAGCTTTGTGGTTAGCATGTCCGCCTATGACGCCAAATGCCTGGGTTCAAATCCCGATGTGAACATAATCAAATAAGAGCGTGCTAAGTTCGACCGGGCCAAATCTTATATACGCTCCACCATGGATCGCATTTGTCGAGTTCTATGCACAGTATCTCTTTTTAGGCAAACAAGGAATATTGAATAAGAATATGCTATTGTATAATATATCAGTTTATTCGGATAGGAATTGCGTCTTGTAGGGGCTCAAGAAGCAAAATCTGGAGATCGGTTTATATGGGAGCTGTATCAAGCTATTGATCGATTCAGACCATATTAGAGACGTATGTTGAAGGTCGTGAGAGAAGCCGTTGTACAAAATTTCTTTCAAATCGTATGAGAATTGCGCCCTCCAGAGGCTAAAGAAGTCAAGATCCCAGATCGTTTTATATGGCAGCTATATCAGATTATGTACCGATTTGCGCCATACCTAACACAGTAGTTGGAAGAGATACCTAAACACTACGTGCAAAATTTCAGTCAAATCGGACGATATTTGCGCCCTTTTGAGGCTCAAGAAGTCAAGACCCAAGATCGGTTCATACGGCTGCTATATCAAAACATGGACCGATTTAAACCATACTTAGCGCAGTTGTTGGAAGTGATACGAAAACACCACGTGCAAAATTTCAGACAAATCGGACAAGAATTGCGCCCTATAGACCCAAGATCGGTTTATATGGCAGCGATTGGACCCATTTACAATCCCAACCCACCTAAACTAGTAAAAAGTATTTGTTCAAATTTCAAGCGGCTAGCTTAACTCCTTCGAAGTTAGCGTGCTTTCGACAGACAGACGAACGGACATGGCTAGATCGACTTAAAATGACATGACGATCAAGAATATATATCCCTTGCTCCATAATGCAAACAAGCCGACAAAACTAAACGCACGACGATTGTAGTGCAGTTATCACTGCCAATACACAAAACAGGCACTGGCAGAATCAAACGTTGTTTTGTGTTTGTTGTTATTTACATTGGTTAATCAGTTGGATTAGAGCAAGAGAGGAAAGTTTTTACTAGCTTTTTATTGCGCTGATAGGATATTGCGAAATATCCATTTCCGAGTCTATAAAGTACATATATATTTGATCGTCGTAAAAATCTAAGAAGATCTAGCCAAGTCTGTCCATCAGTTTGTCTGTTGAAATCATGCTACAGTCTTTAACAATACAGATATTGAGCTGAAACCTTTCACAGATTAAGTTGGAAGATGGCATATATCGGAATATAGAGACTGGAACTTTTTCTTTTTACCGAATAACTTGTAAAAACAAACCTAAAGGTGCTTTAAGCCGAAATAACTTTTCGCCTTACACTAGTCGAGATTTCGATGTACCTCTGCTATTATTTCCCAATATGGCCAAATAGCTCAGATTGTAAAATCAAAAGAATAACTGGGTTAAATCTGGGGCGTAAAGGCAAATGAAGACAAAAGCAGATATCCCATTGTAGGTATGTTATGCATTTCGATTATATTCTTGGTTTATTATACAGTTGTCCTCTCAAACTGTTGTCATTCATTCATTTTTGTTTCATTATTTGCATTAGGGGCTGGTTGGGGGGATGGATGGGTTCCGCGCCAAGCATGAATGCAACATTTGAAAGGTTAACATTCTAGAGATAAATGCAGCTGCATTTGTTATTATTCCGGCTGCACAATACATTACCATTAGGAAAATACACACATACACACCCACTTGTGTTTTGTGTGTTTCATTACGAGAAACAGCGAATGAGGAATAAGGCACAGAGAGATGTTAAATCCTTGCAAGTATCATGGAGGATATTCAACCTGATGGCTTAGGATTTCTTCTGGATTGCTCCTTGGCTAGCTGCACACGAATATATACGCCTCGCATTGTGACGTGGATAAATTTGAATTGCGCTGAACTCATTGCTTTGCCATTACTAGAGGCATTGTAAAGTCGTTGTCATCGTCCTCAGAACCCGGTTTGTTGACAGTGTTGCAGATTTAAATATCTCCTTGAGCTAAGGCATCCATGTATGTATTTGCACTGAAGGAATCGTGGTTAGGCAATGGAGTCGTTTTGTCTATTGCTGAATGTATGCTTATCATTATCCTGTCTGGAGAGACCAACGAAGAAAGGTGGGCTTTTTGTGAGCACAATAACAGTTTGTTTCGTTTTCGTTATGACACTTTTGCTATTATTTGCCAAGTAATTTGTTCACGGTGTACTTGAAATAAACAAAAAACAAATACATTATGCAGCTATTACTCCATTCGGCGTCCTCTGCTGAGTCTATTATTCTCCCACTCAACATCGACATGTTGTAAGAAAAGCTCTTCTTAGTGAGTAAATATTTTGCACCTTTGTTTCTTACCATCTTTTTTTTTTTTTTGCTGTTATGGAAACTCTCCTTTCATGAGACCAACGTCCGTCCGTCCGTTCGTTCGTTCGTTTACCTTATTTTTGGGCAGTCGTCATGTGAGTGGATACACCCTGCCGCAGGAGGACCAGGACGTAGTGACTGAAGGTTGTTGTTTCGCCTGACAACAAGTGTTGATTGTTTATTATCGTATACTTTTTTACACTCTCGCTTCATTTCACCCTGAACTTTCGTTGGAACTTGGCTTGTAAGTTTTCTTAGAAGTTTATTCTTTGTTATACACGCTGGGGAAGATGGACCAAAAAAAACAAAAATCCAGATATTTACACAAAACTTCTCAATGTTTTTATGCTCCTTGCCCTTAACTGGCCTCCTATGTGCCAGGAATGGAGAGATTTTGTGTCCTTCGAGGACAGGTGTACCACGATTGAGTCAAACTGTTGCCTTGAGGTGTTGCTGTTTGGTGGTGATACGGCAAAGGTGCGGAGAAATATATGGCCAAAGTTGGACGAAATGTTTTGAATAACATTTTAAACGAGCGTATAAACCTTGCCGCAATTGAGGACAAGCTGTCAATATGAAGGTGTCCCTATGACCACCCATTTAACAAGACTAGCAATTGGGAAATGCTATGAAAAAATGGCAGTACCCAATTTGCATCGTTGTTTATGTAAACAAGCCCATATTCTCTCACACAATTCAAGGATACTACAGCCACAGCTTAACACGGGAACGACCTTTCTGAGTAATAAATGCTAAGATATAAGAAAAACATTTATGAATAATTCTTACGACATGGACACCTTTGGTAGGCCCAACTGATGTTTTTCAGACAAAATTAGTTAAAATTAAAAAGGCCTTCTCACGTTTTGTTTTCATTGGGTAAAACATTGTCTATAAAAAGGAGGTCCCTTATTATTGAATTTAAACTTGGATCGGACTGCACTCATTAATATGTGAAAAGTTTGCCGCTGTTCCTGGGCAAAATTAATAAACCGAATAAAACCAAATTTAATAAAGTCAGTTGGAAATCATGAGAGAAATCATTGCACAAAATTTTAGCCTAAACTGATGAAAATTGCAGCCTCTATTGGTGCAATGTATCTTAAAGGATACATTAAGTGTTGGATCGCTTGTTTTTTGTTTAATTTTGCAAACAAAATTAACTTCGCCAATGGTATCGATAGGAAAAATATCAGTCGATATTCAGTCAACAAGTAAAATATCGATAGTATCGATAGTGCCATCGATATTTTGCCAGCTTTAATCTGAACCTGAAATTACAGACACGTTGCCGAAAGAAGCAAGCAAAAACGTTTTAAGTTCGGCCGTGCCGAAATTTGGATACACACCACCATATGTTTTATTAAAACTCAACTAACATATCCATAGTCCGCTTTTTATGGGATAAAGACCCTAAATTGGAAGAGCGGTCTTTATGGCAGCTTTATCTATATAGTCTGATCTGGATCATATTTGGGTTGAATGTCGCACAGGGGAGAAAATCGAAAAAAAAACTAGTAAAAAATTTGCCGTGTGAAAATGATTAGAGATATCTCTTCGAAATTTGGAATAGTTAGAACGGAAGTGTTATCGAGCTCGTTCGCAAAAAACGAATTTCAGCGGAAACGGGTAATAAATACATATTTTATCGGTCTATATGGCAGCTATATCCAAATATGGTCCCATTTGACCTGTTTAAGAACATGCAAAAAGACATATCTGTGCAAAATTTCAGTAGAGTGATTACAACAGACGGACGGACAGAAAAAGAAAGAAGTAAAAGCGTGCTAAGTTCGACCGGTCCGAAACTTGGAAACACATCCCCATGGAATCTGCTAACAATTTAAACAAAATAAATTTAGTTGAAGGGCATCATTTTATTCTACATACCAAACTTCTGTTAAACCAGCAAAAATTAAAGCATATAGGAACCGAATAAGGATAATCGTGAGACCCGTTTATATGAGAGCTATGTCAGGTTATAGAACAGTTTGGACCCAATAACTGTGCCAAGTACAGTTATTGAAAGTTATAACAGAACAATTTTTTAGCCAAAGCGGACAAAAATTCCAAACAAAGTGAGAGCTACATTAGGTAATGGACCGATTTGGACCGTACTAGACACAGTTGTTGGAAGTCACAACAGAACACTTTGTGCAAATTTTCAGCCAAATCGGACGAAAAGTGCGGCTTCCAGAGGCTGAAGAAATCAATCGGGAGATCGGTTGGTATTGGAGCTATATCTAAATCTGAACCGATATAGCCCTTTTACAATCCCCAACGATCTACATCAATGGTAAGTATCTGTTCAAAATTTTAAGCGGCTAGCTTAACGAGTTCGACGTCGAGACGATCAAAAATATATGTACTTTTGGGAGTCTTATACGAATGTCTCGAGGTGTTACTAACGGAATGACAAGATTAGGAAACACCCATCCTATGGTGGTGTGTATAAAAATCAACTAAATGGGTTTAGAACCAAAGGTGAATCAATTACTATACAAACGTTCAGCTCCACATATGTGCACATCCTGGTGTTACAGCAGGCAGTGGTATGCAAATGCAAAAATGCAAATTTTGTCCATGAACATTCTACTAAGGAACAGGGGCAAACTTCTCAGGTAGTGGTATAGGGTATTATAACTTAGCGCATTTGTTTATAGAGAGATAAACCAATTGATAAATATACGTATCGACTCGGAACCACTTTCTGCATAGATCCAGCTTTACTTGTATGTCCATGTTCATTTGCATACAAAGAATAGATCGCAGTTTTCATTCGATCATCTTAAATTTGGGACAGGCATTTGTTTGGGCAAATAGGTTAAAATTTTGATAAAGCGCCCGTACATAAATATATTCGTCCGATTTTGAGAAGAATTGGTATAGTACGTTAATTATTTTAACGAGTTTCCTTTTTTTGTTTATATCATTTTTGTAAATTTTTATATAGCAAAAAAAATATTGTCACCAAAAAAATATTGCGATATTACAAATGGTCAAGATTATATGTACATATAATTTGTATGTCTTAATCGTTACAATTACTTCAAGTTATAGCATCCGGTTCCATAGAATTCGTAAAGGCTATCAAATTTAACTTAGGCAGACAATTTAATATCCACACCAATCTTAGGCCTAAATGGAAAAACGTTGAATATTTGCAATAAACAACAGCCCCTTTGTTCGAAAACCATTTACTCGAAATGTTCATAAATGCATATTACCAATGAATTAAATCTGGGCAAACGAAATTGACAAAATTTTGTCGTTCACTAAAAAGCTGCAACAGCAGCAGAACAAGTTGGAAGTCCTTTCCTCCTATACACACAGAACATGCAAGAAAATCTTGCATTGCTAAACACAATGAGAGAGAAGGAGAGCGGGAGAGAGAGAAATAACATGAGCGACAGAATATAGTGGCTTTGCACACTTGGACGTCTACGGACGGTTGGCTGCTGCAAGTCCAAGTGAACGAACATGTACCCAGTGATTGTGTCAACAAATCCAATTTTATGAACATTTGTTCAGGACAAATGTTAGTGATGAGTGCTGGGAGCGTGATATAACTATGATGACACAGAAACTGGCACACTCACATACAGAAACAAACTCGTAGCTAGGAACGTGAATTGGCGCTGCCACTGCCATTGGGTCTGGCTGGCATATGCACCCATTTCGTAGTAACTGTCATTATTGTTGTCCTTGAGCAAACAGTTCAAAAAAGCAAACGAGCATAGCATTAATTGCCAAAAGGATTTTGCAGTACACAAGTGAACACACCGAGATACAAAAACACCGAAAAGTGCATGAACGCCGAAAACAGAGCGCAGCTATACAAAGTTGTAGATAGAATGCATTTCCTCCACAACTGTAGAGCAAATAAGCAGACTTAACTTGACAATAATACATTAGAGTGCAAAGAAAGCGAACAGCGAATTTAAAGACGAAATCGTCTATATAATATCCTTTACCACTGGATGCACTTACGTCTACTTTAAATACAATACCAGGTTCGGTTAGTTGAGGTTTAAGTGGCAGTCTGCCATCAGACTCATTTAAACGTTTTCGTCCATTGTGATACTACAGAACTACTTCCTACCGTTGAACCATCCAGATCGCTTTAAAAAGCCCAATAACTTGCGTATGTTCATGTCCGCTAAATCAGATAGGTTCTCAAAGAAATGAGAACCTAAAGTGGAACTCCTTCTAACTGCTAGTGCGGGACACACACATAGAAAGTATACTATAGTTTCTTCTTCTTCGATGTCCCTACAGCTTCTGCAAAGTTTTTGCTGGCAACTTTCAGTCTGTCAGCATGTTTTCCGATTAGACAGTGACCTGTCATGATGGACCCAATGATTGAGACGTCTGTTCTAGAAAATGGCAGTAAAGCAGTAGACCTCTTCAAGTCTAGATGAGGCCACATAGTTTTGGAATGCTCACAGTCCCCTCTTTGTGGCCATTTATCATTCGTTGTCGAGAGCGGTTTTTGTGTTCAGAAATACGTTCTACACCGATTTAATGGCTGTCTGAGGAGATATTTATGCATATCGTCGTAATGACATTATACAATACCAGACCATATTGGAAAAAATATACATGGAAGCTATATATACATCTGATCCGTTATCGATGAAATATTTTCACATAATTAGACCCAAAATAAAACTTGTAGGCCTTTGTATCTAAGGAAGAGGTACAAAAAATGAAAATGAGATTGTATGCGCGTGTTACTCCCCTATGGGAAATGTGTAGTCAATTGCCCCAAATATACCGGTCCTAAACTGCAGAATTAGTTACCAGTGCAGGGTTACCATGCAGGGAATGAAGTTACCATGCAGGGAATGAAAAGTTTCAATTGTCATAACTTATGATTCTATTATATATTTTCTTACTAATATAATCTGATTTAAAAATACGTATACTCATCCTTTTCGAACTGTCCCAGGAACTATCCTTTAGTGTTAGAACGGTGGCAATTCGTCACCTCGAGCGACAAACCTTTATAAACGTGATAGGTTTTTTCCATGTAAGGGGACGAGAACTGGGATCGATCCCTATCACCAGAGTACCTCTCCCATGACAGATTTGGGACCTGTCTCATTTCTTGTAGGGTCTCCAAAGTTATTTTTTTATTCTCTCCATGACTCAATATTAAATAATAAGACATAATCAATAAAGTTTTTTTTTTAACTGAACATAATATAAAGAAAATTAAATAACTTTTTTGTCTTAACGTTAACACAGAAGAAGATTGTTTTCTAAATGAAAACAGAAAAATGGTGGGTACACCTATGCGAGTGGTCATTCGTTGCTATCTCAACAACAACTGAAGCCAAGAGAATGACAATATGTGTGAATTGAGCTTCCACGCTAGCGTATAGAAAATTATAGTTTTGTGCTCCCTTTTAAATAAATTTATACTTATAAGCTAATATTAATATACTAAACCACTAATATTGTACAGGGTTTCTTAACAAATTGTTTATACCTTCCACCACAAGATGGGGTATGTTTATTTTGTCATTCCGATTGTAACATCTCGAAATATTGATCTGAGACGTAATAAGGATATATCTTCTTGATCGTCTTGACATTCTAAGTCGATTTAGCCATGTCGGTCTGTCTGTCCGTCCGTCTGTCGAAATCACGCTTACTTTCGAAGGAATAAACCTAGGAGCTTGAAATTTTGCACGAATACTTCCCATTAGTGTAGGTCACTTGGAATTGCAAATAGTCCACATCGGTAAATGTTTTGATACAGCTGTTTTGGCTAAAATTTTGAAAGAAGTGTTTTGGTGTGACCATTAACAACTGTGCCAAGTATAGTCGAAACCCGATTTGGGATCTTGACTTCTTGAGCCGCTAGAGGGCCCAAAAGCTGTGCCAATTATGGTATAAATCAGTTCATAACCTGATGTAACTCCCACATAAACTGCTCTCCCGATTATACTTCTTAGGCCTTTAAAGGGTGCTTATCCGATTTGGCTTAAATTTTGCACAACGTCTTATTCCATGACCTTTAACATACATGTTGAATATAGCCCGAATAGGTCCATAACCTGTTATAGCTCCTATATAAACAGATCTCCCAATATTATTTCTTAAGCCACAAGAGGGCGCAATTCTTATACGATATGGCTGAAATTTTGCACAATAAATTCCACTTGGAATCCAACAGACAAACCAAATATGGCCCAGATCGGTGCATAACTTTGTATAGCTCAAATAGCATAGTAATCCTTGTTTGCCTATAAATAAATATCGTCCAAAGAATTTGACAAGTGCGATCCATGGTGAAGGCTATATAAAATTCGGAGTGGCCAAACTTAGCACGCATTTACTTGCTTTATTTTTAATAAACTCATTGTAATACCACAGAATTTCTCTAGTGAGAACCGAACCCATGACCTCGCACTGAAAATCCGAGTGCGCTACAAACTCGGCGAGTTTAATAAATAAATAAAAAATTATTTAAATAAATAAGTTTTTAAATAAATAAAACATCTCATGAATAATTTTTAGCCCACCACCAAAAGAATTCATCCCAATATTGGTCTGATGATATAAGTCAATTTATCCATATCCTTCCTTCAAATAAGAAACGAAACAAGTAGAGCCGCGTTTCGATACAGATGTCATATAAATCGACACTCAATGACGTTTTTTACAAAAAAAATTTTTTTTTGGGCAACAAAAAATCAGATTTTAATAAATACTCGAACAAATGTCTGCTATCATTTCATGAATGCATGCCAAAATTGGCTGAAAATAAGATTTTTCTTATTCGCAGGATTTTAGCTATAAAAACATGCTAAAGATGCTATATGATTTTTTTTTTTGTTTTTTATTGATCTGTTTTTTCTTAATTTTCTTTTTATAATCTATGCGTTCAAGATCAATTAATTTTGGCTGGCATTTACCACAGGGCCAACTACCAAACCAATCTTGAAATTTAATTTCCTATGAACAAACGTATATGACCAACTGTTTCAAATTTCGATCGCTTGTTAATTCTTATTTTACGTCACAGATGACTGTGAAAAATATTTTTTTTTTTAAACTTAGCACATTAAACCAAAATAAGCGTAAGGCTATATTGCTTGTTTAATTAAGGTATACAGCTGTCTTGTCCCAAAGCATATTTTTTGGAAATTTTCGCATTAAAATTTCATTAAGGAATAGGGGCAAACTTCTCACATATCAATAAATGCGGCCCAATTCAAGTTTTAAGCTCAATTATAAGGGGCCTGTTTTTTATAGCCGAGTCCGAACGGAGTGCAGCAGTGCGACACCTCATTTGGGGAGAAGTTTTTACATGTCTGCCATACACTTTTTTATTCTCCACGATAGGAGGTATACTAATTTCGTCTTTCTGTTTGTATCTTCTCGAAATATTCGTCTGAGACCCCATAAAGTATATATATTCTTGATCGTCGTGACATTTTATGTCGATCTAGCCATTTCCGTCCGTCTGTCGAAAGCAAGCTAACTTCCGAAGGAGTAAAGCTAGCCGCTTGAAATTTTGCACACATGATTAGTGTAGGTCGATTGGTATTGTAAATGGGCCATATCGGTCCATGTTTTAATATGCCAAGAATGGTTCAAATCGGTCTATAACCTGATATAGCTGTCATATACACCGATCTTGGGTCTTGACTTCTTGAGCCTATAGAGGGCGCAATTCTTATCCGATTTGAATGAATTTTTGCATGAAGTATTTTGTTATGATATCCAACAACTGTGCCAGGTATGGTTCAAATCGGTTCATAACCTGATATAGCTGTCATATAAACAGATCTGGGGACTTGACTTCTTGAGCTTCCAGAGGTCGCAATTATTATCCGAGTTGCCTGAAATTTTGTGCGACGGATCCTCTGATGACCATCAACGTGCGTGTTTATTATGGTCTGAATCGGTCTATAGCCCGATACAGCTCCCATAAAAATCTATCCATCTATTTTACTTCTTGACCCCCCAAAGAGCGCAATTCTTATTCGAATTGGCTGACATTTTACACAGGTCTCCAACATATAATTGAATTGTGGTCCAAACCGGACCATATCTTGATATCGCTATAATAGCAGAGCAAGTCTTTTCTTATATCCTTTTTTACCTAAGAAGGGATGCCGGGAAAAGAACTCGACAAATGCGATCCATGGTGAAGGGTATATAAGATTCGGCCCGGCCGAACTTTGAACGCTTTTACTTGTTTCAAATGGCATAGTTCCTTACAAATGTCGCCAGCATTACTAGAGGATAAACACCGCTGACGATTTTTTCTAATGTTTTTCTGGGTTTCCAATCCAGGCTTACAGCGTTTTAGGCGGATATGCTTATGATCTGCGCCACGGTGGCTACCTCCTTATTTTATATAATTTTTATGAAAATTTATAGGGTGAACTAGGATAAGTAAATTCTTTCGATATAGTTTCTATGGTAAAACAAGCTCCTCCAATCGTCATACTTAATAGGAGACGCTTTAGTTCAAGCCACTGTCCTAACTTTAAAGCTCATCGAAGTCTTTATATAATATTTAAGTAACCAATTACATTTTTTGGAGTTGCTTGGAAATCGGGTCAAATTAAAACCTTACACAATGTCTCTTCTATGAGTTCCACTATATCTACTGGAAGTTTTCGCATCTGTTTAGATTTAGATATAGCTCTTATTTACCGAATATTTGTACTTAGAACGCATAAAAAGCGGACTTGTTCATATCCGCGAATTTCGTATTTGTTGACAAATTATTTATTTAATAATGGACAAATCAAAAATTTAATATGACCTAATGTATATTTTCAATTTTAAATGAGTTTCTCTAACAACTTTAATCTTATTTCATTTGATATTAAACTACAGATACATTTTAATAACAAATGAAATAAGTGCCAAATGGCTAGAAAGAAATTGTAGACATGGGCAGCCCCATTTTTATACCCACCACCGAAGAATGGGGGTATATTCATTTTGTCATTCCGTTTGCAACACATCGAAATATCCATTTCCGACCCTATAAAGTATATATATTCTTGATCAGCGTAAAAATCTAAGACGATCTAGACATGTCCGTCCGTCTGTCCGTCTGTCTGTTGAAATCACGCTACAGTCTTTAAAAATAGAGATATTGAGCTGAAATTTTGCACAGATTCTTTTTTTGTCCATAAGCAGGTTAAGTTCGAAGATGGGCTATATCGGACTATATCTTGATATAGCCCCCATATAGACCGATCCCCCGATTTAGGGTCTTAGGCCCATAAAAGCCACATTTATTATCCGATTTTGCTGAAATTTGGGGCAGTAAGTTGTGTTAGGCCCTTCGACATCCTTCGTCAATTTGGCTCAGATCGGTCTAGATTTGGATATAGCTGCCATATAGACCGATACTCAGATTTAGGGTCTAAGGCCCATAAGAGCCACATTTATCATCGGATTTTGCCGAAATTCGGGACAGGGATTTGTGTTAGGCCCTGCAACTTCCTTCGCTAATTTGGACCAGATCGGTACAGATTTGGATATAGCTGCCATATAGACCGATCCTCCGATTTAGGGTCTTGGGCCCATAAAAGCCACATTTATTATCCGATTTTGTTGAAATTTGGGGCAGTGAGTTGTGTTAGGCCATTTGACATCCTTTGTCAATTTGGCCCAGATTGGTTCAGATTTGGATATAGCTGCCATATAGACCGATCCTCCGGTTAAGGGTCTTAGGCCCATAAAAGCCACATTTATTATCCGATTTTGCTGAAATTTGGGACAGTGAATTACGTAAGGGCCATCGACGTCCTTCGTAATTTGGCTCAGATCGGTCCAGATTTGGATATAGCTGCCATATAGATCGATCCTCCGATTTATGGTGTAAGGCCCATAAAAGCCACATTCATTATCCGATTTTGCTGAAATTTGGGACAGTGAGTTGTGTTAGGCCCTTTGATATATTTCTTCAAATTGGTCCAGATCGGTTCAGATTTGGATATTGCTGCCATATATACCGATTTCTTGATTTATTGTTTTGGGCCCATAAAATGCTCATTTATTGTCCGATGTCGCCGAACAGTGAGTTAAGTTTGGAACAGTGAGTTAAGTTAAGCCCCTTGACATACTTCTGCAATATCGCACAGATCGGTCCAGATTTGGATATAGCTGCCAAATAGACCGATATCTATTTTTTAGGTTTTGGGGCCATAAAAGACGCATTTATTCTCCGATGTCGCTGAAATTTGACACAGTGAGTTTGGTTAGGCTCTTCGACGTCCTTCTTCAATTTTGCCCAGATCGATGCAAATTTGCATATAGCTGCCATATAGACCGATCTCTCGATTTAAGGTTTAGGTTCCATAAAAGAGGCATTTATTGTCCGATTTCGCCGAAATTAGGGACAGTGTATTGTGTTAGGCTTTTCGACATGTTTATGCAACTTGGCCTAAATCGGTCCAGATTTGGATATAGCTGCCATGTAGACCGATATCTCTATTTAAAGTCTTGGCCCCATAAAAGCCGCATTTATAATCCGATTTCACTAAAATTTGACACAGTGACTTATGTTCGGCTTTTCGACATCCGTGTCGTATATAGTTCAGATCGGTATGAGGTATATGAGTATAAGGTATGAAATTTTCACCGAATTTTGATGAAAGATGGTTTACATATATACCCGAGGTGGTGAGTATCCAAAGTTCGGCCCGGCCGAACTTAACGCCTTTTTACTTGTTTTTAATTTTTTTCTGCGATAGCTTCGATAGCCTGTTTGTAGCAAGATCCTCAAAATAGCCATTGACCATCGAGAATCACAAGTCTTATGGTGCGTCGCAAAATAAATGACCAACAGCCAAGCAGAATTGGTTACAACAATTCTATATCGTTACATCCCATTCTCCTATATATGAGGTTCTTTTATTTTTGGTTCATAACATAATTCAAATATATACGAACTTGATAGCTCAGAGTGTAAAAGTGGTGTTGTGCTGTATGTGTATATGTGCTTGGGACCCAGCGGGAAAGTTCTGGAGTCAAAGCTGCTTCTAAAAGGCATTGTTTTGAAGACACATGACATGCTATAGGCCTTCCATACTCATTGTTATTTAACAAGGCGTGTGCAAAAATGTAAGTCCTTCCCTTCTCATATCCAATACTAGGGTCTACAGAAGGAGGTTTTAAGCATGTAGGACAAATAATGCTCTCTAAATTTAATTTGAGGCCTTAATTTAAAATTTTTTTCTTTAGACTGGAATTTCCGAAAATCAACTTTTGGAATTAGAATTTTATTTTTATTTTAATTTTTCATTTTCGAAAACTTAATTTGCATTCGCTGGTATTTGATCCACTGAACACCCTGTTTGCTAAGCGGATATTCTAGGTACTGGGCTGACGCATACCGAACCATAACGTCGTCAAAAGCCTAATGCGAGTATGTGACGACTTGTGCTTTTTGTTTATATTTTTATTTCGTTTACTTGCATAAAGAAATGCCCTTATAGAAGGTGCTTTTGAATGAAGTGAATCTGGAAAATGTAAAAAATAAAATACAAAGAAGAAGTTGTTTGAAGTTGAGTTATAGGCCTTATGGAAAGTTTCTAAATGTGGGTCCTTCTCAAGTTTCCCGCTGGGAAGTGCTACAACATGTTTGCATCCTTGTTGAGGCGATAAAAAAATGCAACTACCACCCGCTCAGCTATTTTTGTCTATTTCTCTTTTTTGTTGCTTTACTTTGCTCAAATTTGTTGAAATTATGTTCATGTTGTTTTCGCATGTTGCACTGCAAGTACCACAAACACTGGTACTCATCATAACTCTAAAGCTAAAGGCAAATAGCTCAACAAATTGTTGAACTGAAATATTGTTAAGGCAAAAATTAAACAACAAATATAAACAAAAAAGCTATTTTTATGTGTACCCTGATACAAATGTTAAAGTGAAAACCATGGGATCTCTCTTTTCAATATTGCAGAGCAATACTTAGGGCAGTCATTTACCATATCTGGCTACACAATCTTCAAATTTGACACACCAACATCAGGATTATATTAAAAGTCCCAAATATATAATTTGTTTACAACTATTCATTTCATTTTAAAAATATATGCCATCGATGAAGAAAATTAATTCAATGAAAATTAATATTATACGAAGCTCCAAGGAAGATTGATTTTTTTCATACAAATGTGGTCCATATACAGGCCAATTGTAAGATGTAACATTCATTTTTGTGATTGTTTTAACATACCCAACAACTGTAAGTAGTTACTAGGGTGTTTGATATGTCTGTTCGGTAATAACACTAATACAAAACAGTACTAATCATTGAATATTTAATCCATACCTGCGGTATTATTTTCATACCATATGGGGTTGGATTATATGGTCGGCCGTATGGAATCGTAATATTAAATTTTATTATATAATTGTCTCTCATTGTTTTGCTTGGATATTATAAACAGACTAACATTGGTCCATTTCGATGCGATAACATAACAAGTACCCTCCACCATGGATCGCATTTGTCGAGCTCTTGCCACGGTATCTCTTTTTAGGCAAACAAAGGATAAAAGAAAAGAATTGATATGTTATTGGAACAATATTAATTTATGGTTTATTTCGGACCATAACTGAACTGAATATTGGAGACCATAGTGGAAGTCATTGTGTAAAATTTCAGCCAAATCTAGTAAGAATTGAGCACTTTAGGGGCTGAAGAAGTAAAATAGGGAGATCGGTTTATAGGGGAGCTGTATTAGGCTATAAATCAATTCATGCCACATTCAACACGTATGTTGAAGGTCATGCCGAGAAGCCGTTGTACAAAATTTCAGCCAAATCGGATAATACTTGCGCCCTTTAGAGGCTCAAGAAGTCAAGACCCCAGACCGGTTTATATGACAGCTATATCAGGTTATGGACCGATTTGAACTATTCTTAATAAAGTTGTTGAAAGTCATAACAAAACACCTCATGCAATATTTCATCCAAATAGGATAGGAATTGCGCACTCTAGAGGCTAAAGAAGTCAAGACCCCAGATCGGTTTATATGACAGCTATATCAGGTTAAGGACCGATTTGAGCAATTCTTAACACAGTTGTTTGAAGTCATAACAAAACACGTCGTGCAAAATTTCAGCCAAATCGGATGGAATTGCGCACTCTAGACGCTCAAGAAGTCAAGACCCCAGATATGTTTATATGACAGCTATATGAGGTGATGGACCGATTTCAACCATACTCAGCACAGTTGTTAGAAGTCATAATAAAACACCTCATGCAATGCAATTTCAGCCAAATCGGATAAGAATTGTGCCCTCTAGCGGCTCAAGAAGTCAAAATCCCAGATCGGTTAGCGTGCTTTCAACAGACAGACCGACGGACGGACAGACGGACATGGCTAGTTCGACATAGAATGTCAAGACCATCAAGAATATATATACTTTATGGGGTCTTAAACGAATATTTCGAGGAGTTGCAAACGGAATGACGAAATTAGTATACCCCCATTCTATGGTGGAGGGTATAAAAAAGGCTGATGTCTTTTCTAATTAATCAAGTTTAGAAAACTTCCTAGCTACGAATTTAAATAAGTCTCCATAGGAAAAGGTCACCGTAGGCAGAGGTTAGCATGACGCTGAACGCCTGGGTTTGAATCCTGGCGAGACAATCATAAAATTTTCAGCCGTGGTTATCCCTTCCTAATACTGGCGACATTTGTGAGGTACTATGCAATGTAAAAACTTCTGCTCAAAAGCGGTGTCGCACTGAGGCACGCTGTTCGGACTCGGCTGTAAAAAGGAGGCCCCTTATCATTGAGCGTAAACTTGAATCGGACTGCACTCGTTGATATGTGAGATGTTTGTCTCTGTTTCTTAATGGAATGTTCATGGCAAATTTGCATATTTTTCACATAGGAAAGAGAAATTAAGTGTTTGCTTGAGTAGAGCAATTGTGACCCAGAGACAAACAATCATTAATCAATAAAAAAAGGACGAATTTTTAAAGCTCAATTTTGACTACTCCATAGTTGTGCTTCAACTGGTATACAAAATTTATATAGCCTTACCTAGTTCCCTGTTGGGTGAGATGGTAGCGAGCTAGGATTACCAGTACGGGAGTCATGGGTTCGATTTCCACCAGAGGCGCAGTGGTATCGCAACGATCTTACCGAAAATTGTCTGAATGAGTCTAGTTTCAGCCGGCCTCTATAACTTGTCCATATCTATACCTCACCGAGTATACTACCCGTATGCTAGTATACGAGTATACTACCTTTGCTTTGATTTGGTTAACAAAGAAATATATGGACAAATTAATTACAATGGACAAATTAATTTCAATTTATGACCATTCAGTTGTTCATTACATAATCTTTGGAATATTTACGAAGAAAAGGAACTCATTACAGTATCCACCTCTTATCTGCATATTAATGTACTATGCTCTAATTTGTGCCAACGAGTTGCAGGTGATAAGATTGCAGAAACCCCAGCTTACATTTCATTTAAGGTTTGGGGCTTTCGATCGTCTAGTTTGGTAGCTATCTCTCTTCTGGTAAATCTATTTGAATTCGATAATCAAAAAGTTTTAATTCCAACCTTAGTGTCGACACCCCCACTCACACAGTCACCTAGGCACAAAGGCAATTTGCACAAATGAATACAGCACACGTACACACAGATCTTTCGCTTCAATATTCAAAACTAAGTACAAAGTAATCTTTACAAGGTAATACATTTTCATTGGGGACCACCTCGTATCAGAGAGCTCATGCATACATGTATAGACACATCATAATCGTCAACACAAACACGCATATTAATAACAGACACACACACACACACACACACAGACAGTCACAGCCAGCGAGCAGAACACGCACACAGCCAGACACACACATATATGTAGAACCACCTTATGAATAATTCCTTTAAAGAAAATTGCATAACTCGGTATAAATTTGAGGTACACAGAACGTCTTGGGGAAAAAAGTCACATGGGAATACTACACAGACGCACACATGCACAATGACACATTTGCTAAATAAATTGCCAACTGATTTGATGTCGTAAACGCTGTTTGTCACACTTGTTGTCAAATTCAGACACGTACACAGTCCGACCGAGTTATTCGCTTTCGCATTCACATTCACAGTCGCAGTGAAACATGTTCTCATGTTCATCCAGACTGTGTCACGGAAGGTGTTTCCTCAAAACTGAATCATATGGCACTCAATGTTGCCTAGTTTCTGTCGCCGCTGTATGTTCTTCGCAGGCACACATGTGAAGACATCTAAAACTTTTGAAGCAACATAAATGGAAATTCAAACTAATGAAGCTGCGAATAGAGGCAAGTGCCGCGAGAGGTTACCTATCAGGGCAATGCCTCTTTTTTCACAAGTTTTTACAAGAAGCTGGAAAATAGGCTATTGTTGGGTAACCGTTTATCGCCATAAGAATTTAAACATAAAAAAGTTATTGCGCGTTTAACAGCGCCTTGATTAAATGTATCGCATATGCTATTAATTTCAGGTAAAATATTTAGACGCATATTTTTTGGTGAACTTGAAAAACAAACATTTTGAACAATAAAACTAACACTACCTAAGTTTTGATGACGAATGAAATCCGCACAAGTAAATCACTTAACTATTATCTTGGCATAGGAGGAGCGGTGAGGACCACTCCTACCAGAGCAATGGACACCATTCTAGATGTCCGACCCATTAACATACAGATTAAGTGTGAGGCAGCTATTCCGGCTATGAGACATAAGGCGATGGGAGAATGGATAGACAATTGAGATCGAGTGTGAGGCACTGCTGTCAGCGGCACAGTCTTGGATTGACGGAACCTTAGTATTGCCATCTGGAAGATCATGTTACACGGATGAATCAAAGCTAAAGGACAGAGTGGTTTGGGAGTCTACATTGAGACTGAGATCTGTTTTAAACTGCCTGACCATAATACGTGTAAGTGGTGTGGTGATAACGCGAGGACGTCGAGCATGAACATCTTTACGGACAGTAATCAGGCCATAAGGGCAATAACAACCAGGACGGTAAGATCACGAAAAGTGTTGGAATGGAAGAAGGAGATTAACGCCTTCTCTGAGGATGGCACGATCTGTATCGTTTGGGTTCCGGGCCATAGCGGAGTAACTGGGAATGAGAAAGCATACGATTTGGCAGTGAAGGCCAGAGAACTGCCGTCAATAAACATGGTTAACCCGAAGCCTTACGGTTCGATGCAGTCCGAGTTATGGGCGTGGGCGACGAATGCGCATACAACAGCGAAACGGTCGGTAGGACGGCGAAAATCTTATAGGGAGATCCAGATAATGAAAAGACGAGTCTTTTACTGAAAGGATGTAAGAATGAGGTCAGTATAGATCTCGTTCTCATAACGGAAAACATAGGACTACGAGCTCACTTATGTAAATTCGGTGCGGCAAGTGATAGCATATGTAGGGCATGCGGGGAAGATGATGACACATTGGAGAATTTCCAATGTCATTACCCGGCTTAACAGATACCCGCACTTAGGTGGGGACACAATTCCAGACATTAACCTACTTAGGGGCTTGGTATGGAAAACAATTAAGAATTTTGTAAGTAGCACGGAATTCCTAACTTAAAATTTTTTTAGAGGTTATTTTATAGTTTTTAGAGCGCCCAACAAGGCGATTACTGGCTTAGGTGTTTGTCCATAGTGGCATGGGGCGGATTAATATTCGCACCCTCTTTTCAACCTAACCTAAATATTATATTATACAAAAGTCGAATAGAGCGTGGCTCGGATACCCACCACAGGGCAGGGTTGCCAAGTCAGAGTCATGGAGTTGGAGTCAGACAGAGTCGGAGTTGAAAATAATAACATCGATTCCCACTCCCGACAATATAAGAAACAAGTAAAAGCGAGCTAAGTTCGGCCGGGCCGAATCTTATATACCCTCCACCATGGATCGCATTTATCGAGCTCTTTCCACAGTATCTCTTTTTAAGCAAATAAAGGATACATGAAAAGAATTGCTATGTCATTGGAACAATATCAAGCTATGGTTCATTTCGGACCATAATTGAATTGAATTTGTAGACCATAGTAAAAGTCATTGTGTAAGATTTCAGCCAAATCTAGTAAGTAAAATAGGGAAATTGGTTTATAGGGGTGCTGTATTAGGCTAAAAACCGTTTTATACCACATTCAACACGAATGTTAAAGGTCATGAGGGAGCCATTATACAAAATTTCAGCCAAATCGGAAGTCAAGATCCCAGATCGGTTTAGATGGCAGCTACATCGGGTTATGGAACGATTTCAACTATTCTTAGTACAGTTGTTGAAAGTCATAACAAAAAATGTTATGCAAAATTTCGCCAAATCGAATAGGAATTGCTCCCTGCAGAGGCTCAAGAAGTCAAGACCCCAGATAGGTTTTTATGGCAGCTATGCCTGGATATGGACCGATTTGAACCATACTTAGCACATCAGTTGAAAGTCATAACAAAACACCTCATGCAAAATTTCAGCCAAATCGGATAATAATTGCGCCCTCTAGTGGCTCAAGAAGTCAAGACCCCAGATCGCTCTATATGGCAGCTATATCAGGTTATGAACCTATTTGAACTATCCTTAATACAGTTGTTGGAAGTTATAACAAAACACCACGTACAAAATAACAGCTAAATCGGATAGGAAGTTCGCACTCCAGACGCTCAAGAAGTCAAGACTCCACGTAGGTTTATATGACAGCAATATCAGGTTATAGTCCGATTTGAACTATACTCAGCACAGTTGTTGGAAGTTATAATAAAACACGTCATGCAAAATTTCAGCCAAATCGGATAAGAATTGTGCCCTCTAGCGGCTCAAGAATTCAAGATCCCAGATCAGTTTATATAGCAGCTATATCAAAACGTGGACCGATATAGCCCATTTACAATCCCAACCGACCTACACTTATAAGAAGTATTTGTGGCATATTTCAAGCGGCTAGCTTTCTTCTTTCGAAAGTTAGCGTGCTTTCGACAGACAAACGGACGGGCATGGCTAGTTCGACTTTAAATGCTTTATTTGGTCTTAGACGAATATTTCGAGAAGTTACAAACCCATTAACCCTTCTTCATTTATCGGGAGATCCATGGAAAAGGGTTAAAAACGAAGGTAAAGAAGGTTTTTGAGACAATTGAGATATTGAGTCACAGCTACCATCAAATAGCTGCAAGTCAAGCATTCCATTATAGAAAACTGATTGATTATATCCCAATTGGTGGCATACTGTATGTGCTGGAAATTTTGGCAATGAATGTGCATCCCATGCCTAAATCAGGAATATCAGACAAAAGTCAGACAACCGTCTATGGCGGACAACCCAGTTTCAAATACGAGACATTCTGTCAAAAATCGAAATGAATCGAAAATCCAATATATGTTCGAAAATAAAAAAATAGAAATGAAATTGCTAGTCGTTCCACAATTTGAGGTAAGCGATTTGTCCCCCTGATATACTTCAAGAGTGCAATAAAAGACACAGTGCAGAAAGGCAATAGTTACATTGTGGCCTCCGTTTCAGCTATCACACTGTTTGCCATTTTAATTTCCAACATCACGAAATACAGGAGATTACACAGACATACCCGACCGAATTCGATAACAACTGACCCCAACTGACCTGACGTAGACAACAGTTCACATGTTTTGGTGTTAACGAACAGCAAACAGAACAGTATATTTTGCCCAGCCATGAATTCTACAACTTAATCTCATCTTTTTATACCCACCACCAAAGGATGGGGGTATATTAATTTTGTCATTCCGTTTGCAACACATCGAAATATTCATTTCCGACCCTATAAAGTATATATATTCTTGATCAGCGTAAAAGACCGATCCGCCGATTTAAGGTCTTAGGCTCATAAAAGCCACATTTATAATCCGATTTTGCTGAAATTTGGAACAGTGAGTTGTGTTAGACTAGACGACATACTTCTTCAATTTGGCCTAGATCGGTCCTGATTTGGATATAGCTGCCATACAGACCGAACCTCCGATTCAGGGTCTTAGGCCCATAAAAGCCACATTTATTATCCGATTTTGCTGAAATTTGGGACAGTGAGTTGTGTTATGCCCTTCAATATTCTTTGTTAATTTGGCCCGGATCGGTCCGGATCGATTCTCCGATTTAAGGTCTTAGGCCCATTAATGGCGCATTTATTATTATAATTACTTAGGCCCTTCGACATCTTTGGATATAGCTGCCATATAGACCAATCTCTCGATTTAAGGTTTTGGGCCCATAAAAGGCTCATTTATTGACCGAAGTCGCCGAAATTTGGGACAGCGAGTTAAGTTAAGCCCCTTGACATACTTCTGCATTATGGCACAGATCGGTCCAGATTTGGATATAGTTGCCATATAGACCGATCTCTCGGTCTAAATGGTTTTGGGGCCATAAAAAGCGGTTTTATTGTCCGATGTCGCCGCATGTTGGGACAGTGGGTTGTGTTAGGTCCTTCAACATCCTTCTTCAATTTCACTCAGATCGGTCCAGATTTGGATATAGTTGCCATATAGACCGATATCTCGATTTAATGTTTTTAGGTCCATAAAAGGCGCATTTATTGTCCGATGTTGCTGAAATTTGGGACAGAGAGTTAAGTTAAGCACCTCAACATATTTCTGCAATTTGATATAGATGGATCAAGATTTGCATATAGCTGCCATATAGACCGATATTTTGATTTAAAGTCTTGGCTCCAATAAAGGCACATTTATAAACTGATTTAACTGAAATTTGACACATTGCCTGTTAGGCTTTACGACATCCATGTTGTATATGGTTCAGATCGGTTTATTGTTAGATATATCTACTAAAAAGACCAATATTTTGTTATACACAAGTGGTCTTTGTCCAAATCGGATCATATTTCGATGTAACTGCTATGGGATGAAGGTATGCAATTTTCACCGGATTTTGATGCAAGGTGGTTAACATATGTACCCGAGGTGGCGGGTATCCAAAGTTCGGCCCGGCCGAACTTAACGCCATTTTTCTTGTTATATTTCTATCTATCCATTTTTCCTCGGATTTAGAACCCTATATTGCAATCTTCGCTTGTGCTGTGCAAAATATACAAATGTTTGCCACATGCTTCACTTTGGAATGGTCCAATTGTCCCGTATTAATGGAGAATGTTGTAGAACAACGTTTTGCACTCACATCGTACACATTTTGAAAAATTCAATCCAAACATAATTAAGGCAATGCATTACGACAACATTAACGATACAGCCGCCAATACACTTAATTTATGTTATCCCCACAAATTAATTTATGTCTCCACAGATTTATCGCATTTCCACTTTCTCACACGCTGCTGCAAATTTCTGCCGCATCGAAATGCCACCCTTCCACGTGACAGACTGTGACCAACCATCACCATAGCATCGCTCATTTACAAATACTCAACAAAACAAAAAAAAAAAGCGTAAAAAACAAAGAAAAAGCCGAAACGTGGAACCGGAATTATCAAATAATAACGACGAACAGGACCATACGCGTCGATATGGACTTCTGTGCGGCAGGCACATAACAGTGATTATTATCGACATATGTATGTATTTCTCTGCCACATGCCAGCAGAGGAAGAACTCGAAAAGGTTTTCTCTTACGAGTAGCCAAACTTTCCACTTTCAGCGGCAAGCATCTACTGTGTTAACTGGCGCATACACACACCCACACGTACTCCACGCTTGTTCTTATGCCAATGATAAATATCTGAAGAGGCAAGAACACAAATACAACACCAACTAAATAAAATCTGTAATAAAATATGAGAGAAAATCTGGCGAATCTGGCCTGTGCCATCATCTCACATCATTCAGAGCCCATCGCTGGCCCAATCTCCATCATCATCATTAGCAGCGACAACAGCAGCATCGTTTCGGATGTCGTTCTCATTGTCATCGTCATCATCATGATACGGGATGGGAGAGGATAATGGCAATGGTGACAGAGAACAAGTGCGGCGTTAGCATTTGGTACCCTATTTTATTATGCCAACTCGTGACATAAAAAGCCAATTTTTAGGCGCATATAATGCGATGAACGAATCAAACGGCCAAAATGGCAAAATGAAATGAGAAACAAGAATAACGCAAACAACAACACCAACAAAACAAAAGCCAAAGAGCCAAACAAAAACCCCAACACGACTCCAAACGACTGGGCCAAATGTAAACGCGTTAGCAATGTCACGCGTTTTCCCGTACGAGTATTTCGTCTGTATCTTTGGCTCTGGTGTAAGAGTGTGTGGGTGTGTGTTTGTGTTAAAAATTGAAAGTACACAATGCGACATCAAGACGTACACAACAACACAGCCATGCTTTTTCCCCACTTCATAGCCAGGCACTTGTTTACTCCATTCACCATTCGACATTGTGTATGCAAACTTTTTGCCACGACACAAAGTCCTTTGCATGAGTTCGAGAAGATTTCTACATAGAACCAAGTGGGAGTGTGGGACTATTTGTGTGCTCAAGTGTGGCTGCCACATGTACCACATAACGTAGTGATGCTGCATTAAATGCCCCAATAATGTCAATGGGGTACCATGTACATGCCACAATGCACAGTCTTCCATCCGGGGGTTAAAGTCAAAATTGAAGATGCCCCGAGTAATGTCTAGGATCTTATCACAGACATAGTCATATCTCACTTGGACATACTATTGTATATGCAATGCTTTACAAACAATATCGATGGAATAATTGTTATGCGAACATCTAATCGATAGAAATGGTTGATGGGTTAATACCCAAAAGGTATTTACCCAGTAAATTGGCTAAATACCCGGGTATTTCCCCATACATACCCAAAAGCTGAGTTTTTATAACTTTCCAGATATCTTAGCAATGAACAACATTTTGGAAACAAATTTTGATAATTTCTTATTCTTTTTCTATAAACCTGACATTCTGATCTCATAAACTCGGACTATTGTTACACATGGCCTCTGTAGGGAGCGATCTCCTGCGTTTGTAAAATGTTGCCCATGAACATTCCTCTAAGGAACAGAGCCAAACTGCTCACATATCAATGAGTGCAGTCCGATTCAAGTTTAAGCTCAATGATAAGGGGAAGCCCCTTTTTGATAGCCGAGTCCGAACGGCGTGCCGCAGTGCGACACCTCTTTGGAGAGAAGTTTTGCAAGGTATAGTACCTCACAAATGATGCCAACATTAGGAGGGTCTCCCCAGGATTCGAACCGAGGCGTTCAACGTCATAGGCGGACATGCTAATCTCTGCGCTACGGTGGCCTCCAAGTACGGTGAGTTACAGTCGTGATTCAAAAAGTTGCACATTCTCATCCGATTTCGGTGCAATTTGGCACAGTGAGTTCTGGTAGAACCCTACCGGTTCCCGTGAAATACGGTACAGATCGGACAATATATGCATATAGCTACAATATTGACCGATCTCCCGATATAAAGCATTAAAGCCATAAATTGTGCATTTAATACCCGATTTCGATGAAAATTGAGTGAAAAATGATTTACGGTGCAATAATAAAAAAACAAGCTTTGATCCATATTTTATCATACGGACCAAGAGGACGCTACTGCTCAATAACCACCATGGGTTGGGGTAAACTACCTTGTAGTTTGTTTACAACACTACGAAGTGTATTTCCCTCATTTGGATGAAGGCCATTGGGCATTATGCACGTACCAATCGCTTTGTAATTGCATATGGATTGCGTCCTCTAAATTAAGGTCTTGAACCCATAGAAGCCTCAAGTTTTACTCGATTGGCACTTGGCATACGAAGTTCTTTTTTGACTTTCAACACACGAATCCGCTTGTGGCTTGAAATGTGAAGTATACTTTTGAATTCTACTCACACCCACCTACACTAAAACTGGGCTATAACTAGATATAGACCGTCACAACGATGTAACTTCTTGAACATCTAGAAGTCTTCACTTTTTCCTCCTTTCGGCTCAAATCGTGAATTTGGAGAACACACATTTGTATAATTTTCTACATTTGTCTACAACGCAATTATGGAGAGCATATAGATCCATCTGTAGGGCAAAATTTAGGGCCATCCATTTGTCCATCCGCCTGTGCATTCACGAATTTTCATAATAAGGGTACAGACCGCGTTTTTGTGTCCAATCCAATCGCCATGAAATTTGGTTTATATCACTTCGTGGGTTATTCGTTCGTGCGGAAATCAGCTACATAGGTGCAATATATACTGATCTCCTGATTTAAGTTTTTAGGTCCTTAGAAGCCTTATTCATATACAGATTTCACAGAAACATGTCACAGTCAGCTGTGTTTGGCTCTTCGACATTCGTCCCCAATATGGTCTATATTTGGATATAGCTCTAACATATGCCGATCTTCGAATTAAGGTCTAGGCGCATTAAAAAAGCGGATTAATTACATGATTTCGCTAAATTTTTGTACACATAGCTGTAGCTACACTTCCTGAATATGGTGTTGATCGGACTATATATAGACACAACTAGCATATAGACCACTCTCCAGTTTTATCGTCTAGGACAGTGAATTGTGTGATAACCCTCGACGTCCCCCGAGAGTTTAGTACAGATCTGAACTAATTTTAAGGCTTCATTAGTGGTGTATATTCGAGGTGGTAGGTATCCGAAGTACAGTCCTGCCAAAATTAATTTTTCTAGACATGTGGTTTTCAATCAGGCCAATTTATTTTTTTTTTTTTTTTGAAATTGGCCTTTTTGGACAGCTGCCACATGCTGTATGCTCAGTTTGGTATTTTGTAATGAAAATAATAATTACTGACATGCTGTTCCAAATGATGTAAACGTTGCTCGAAAGCCAGCCCCAGTAATTTTCCCGAAGTAATGTTCAAAACCACCGGAGCGCAGAGGTTAACTTGGCCGCCTACGACTCTGAAGCCTGGCTTCGAACATCAGAAAAAAATTTCAGCGGTGGTTATCCGCTACTAATGCTGTGAGGAACTATTCCATTTGAAAGAAAATGATATGGCAGCCATGTAAAAACTTCTCCCCAAAGTGATGTCGCACTGCGGCATTCCGTTCGGATTCGGCATCATTAGCTTAAACTTGAATCGGAGAGCACTCATTGATATGTGAGAAGTTTACACCTGTTTCTTTGCAATCTTTAAAACATAATGACGGACCCTTACCATTACGTCTAAAAATAGACCGATTGTAAGAGTAATTGAAATTTCTCTCTGAATACATGTGGTTTCTTTGGCGCAAAGGCAAACGATTGCTCACTCTATTGAAAAAGCGGCGAAATCCCAAAAATTCGGAACACCCATGGTTTCGACAAAGAGTGTCTAAATGCTACTGAAGCCTATAATGAAGAAACCCTGCAATCTGAAGCAACGCGCCAAATTAAGGAGAGGTATAGGGAGAAAAGAAGAGAGGAGGAACGTCCATTCCGCAGAAAGAAAAAAGAAATGGGATGACGTGAGTGTGAGCGAATTGAGATGTACAGGTGTCAGAATGAAGTCCAGAAATTTTACCAAAGAATCAAATATCAAACCAATGGCTTTGGTACAGGCGCATCCTTATACAGAGACAAAGAAATAGATCTGGTAACTGATACAGAGGGCAGGGATTAGCGTGTCCGTCTGTGACGCTGAACGCCTGAGATCGAATCCTGGCGAGAACATCAGAAAAAAAGAAAACTTTTCATTTGTGGTCATCTCCTCCTAATGCTGGCGACATTTATGAGGTACTTTGCCATGAAAACAAAATCTCGCCGTTCGGATTCAGCCATAAAAAGGGGGCCCCTTATCACTGAGCTTAAACTTGTATCGGACAGCACTCAGTGATATGTTCCTTAATGGAATGTTCATGGGCAAATTTGCATTTGCAACTGATACAGATAGTCCGTCCGTCTGGAAATCACCATGGCAGTTGGACGGCACATACTTCTTATTGATTAAGATCGTTGGGGAATGCCAATAGGCCATATCGGTTCAGATTTGGGTATGCCTCTTATATATATTGGTCCTTTGATTTGACTTCTTGAGCACCTAGAAGCTGCAATTATTATCCGATTGTATTGAAATTATGCACGTAGTATTCGGTAATGCATTGCACAATCATGCTGAGTATGGTTTAAATCGCTGTATAACCTGATACAGCTCCCACATAAACCGGTCTTCAGATTTTACATCTTAAGCCTCTAGATATCGCAATTGGTATCCACTTTGTACTAAAATCGAAGTATAACCTGTTATAGCTCCTATATAAACTGATAGCTCGATTTGACATCTTGAGCCCTTAGAATCCGCAATTTTCACTCAACTGGGGAAAAATTTTGCACTTGTTGTTCAGTTACCTCTTACCTTTGCGCTACGGTTGCCTTCGAAATTTGGTACGTAAATTAAAATTATGTTCTTCAACTAAGTTCAGTTTGTGTAAATGTTTAGCAGATTCCATGGTGATAGCTTCTCAAGATTCAGCCCGGCCCAACCAAGCACATTTTTACTTGTATTCTTCTTTTAATTTGTTTACTGCCGATTCTATGTCCTGTTCCAGCTCTGTATATCTGTGAGGTTTAAGGTTAGGTTGAATGAGGATGATACCAGACATTAGATGTCTTAGTATCTTCCAGGCCAAATGTGGCACATTGTTATTCTTCAGTAGCATTAATCTCTTCGTTCTAAGTAGATTAACTGTCATCGTCACTGATTGCTACGCAATTCATCTTTGTACCCTTTCGTACCATTTTGATGATAGAACAAAAGATTTCAACCTTCCTGGATTCAGTCCTCTTAACTCCTCTAATATCTTAAAGAAAAATGAAAAATGAAGTAGCGAATAAAATTAGAATTATTGTTCGCGGCTCAGGTCAATGCCACAAGCAACAGATATCATAATTTCTAATGTCAATGCAAGACATGTGTGTACTTAGCTTATTGTGAATTCTTATGACAGTTTCTAGATATATTCTTTCCATCGATAATAGCGCATTTATGTTGCGGCTCGAGCTTTAATCCCGTAGTTAATTGTATGCCCCCAACCTGCTGTTGTGTTCTATATGCTGAATCAAGTTTTTTTGTAACGCAGCCCGAGCTCGTAAGAAAAATGTGGGATAGGTGGGTGAATATCTGCTTTCAAGACCGTGGAAAGATTTGAAGCCTCTCTCGCGAGCAAATACGGCTTCTCGTTACCTGTCGCATATTTGTGACCTGTGTAGCTGCACGTGTGTAATTGCACCAGAGAGTGACGACATCGATACAGCGCTTTAGATTCTATGCCCGCACCCATAAGAGCCTTAAGCGCTGCCTGACTATCGCTAAATATGCAAGTATCCGACCGGTCGATGTTCCTTGATAATACCAACTCCGCAGCTCTGACAATCGCAAACACCTCCGCCTGAAGATACTGCAATCGTTCCTCATCCGAAGAGAGACATCCAATCATAGTTCCGTGCAGTGGATTCTACAACCTGTTTCACTACCCATCTGTAAAGATATTGAAATCTCCAAGCGCGACCCGCCCTTTCTGCCGAGATAGGTATTAGAACATGCAACCTGCTGTCCACAATATCCACTCTCGACAGGTAGTCAGTTTGAAGTTCAGGCATAGCTACGTCGACTATATCTGTATATATGGCCGGCAACCTCCGAAACTGAACAAATTGTGACAACCTTAGTGTCCACTCGGCCGATTCCCTGACATATACGTCTATAGGCTGTATACCGGTGATAGGTTTTGATGCGTGGTATATCTAGCGGTTGTTTATTAAACTTTTTGATCCCATTGTACTATTATTGTTTTTAAGGATATTTGAAACACGAAGTTCTCGTACCCATTGCAGGCATAAAGGACCACACATATATGTAAATATTTGGCTAAGGTACAATGTTATCCTTTTCCCAAAGCCAATGTCTTTGTCTTTTTTAATAAAATGCGAGATGGGATTTACCTTTCTACCATTTACAATACAGTAGAAACTATTTTACCAATGGCAATGTCTCCCTAATAAGTGGGAAATTGGAGTTCTTTAAGTTTGGTTTAACACCAAGTCAGAAGCACATATAGGACAATGTGTACCTCTAAAACGATACATCTATGTAGATCGATGGTTCCCATGCAGGCCAAACGTTCAAGCAGCCAACCGTCTCTTAGGCCAAAAAATTTGTATTACATTAAGTGTTAATTATCAATGAGAGTAGCCCGATTCAAGTTGTAATTCAGTGTTTCAGTGAATTGAACCCACCACTGAAAAAGTGTTTTTTTAGAATACTAAAATAATTCCTGTTTTGCGGTTGGCACGGCCCCTTAGTATTTTTGTACCGAATATAGGTACTCTTCTCCCAAATACCTTTCATTTGAATCCCATATGACCAGGGTCGGTAAATAAGTCCAGTATGAGAGTAGGGCGCACCTCCAGACATTTGGTCACGAAAGTGGATACCAACTCCGTGGCCCATTCCCAAATACGAAGTCTGATAAAAATAACCGTTATTTATTTTTTTTTATTTATTCATCAATAACTATCTTGTCTCCATCGAAGTAATCCCCGTCTGATATTTTTTCCAATCTTCGATACATTTCACTTGGTTACACAAAACTTAATACATACAGTTCTAATACAGTTTCATTGATCTTTTTTTTTTAATAGTAAAAAATCGAAGAGGGAAATTTACAAAACTCACGAAATTTGAAAATAACGGTTATTTATAGAATACACGTCGTACCTTTCAGAATAAAAATTGAGGATTTGAAGTTCTCTTATATATATCTAATTCTGAACCAATATACCTCATTCCCCATAGCAATTCCAATAACAAGTGACTGTGCAACATTTCAATGAATTTTTTTGCACGTTTGACCTCTATCACGAAGTTGAAATACAACATTTAAGTTAAATTTCACCCAAAGAGAATTCGATATTCAGAGGAAAGAATGCGCCTCGTAATCACAGACATTTTAAAGCCAAACAGAGTAAAAAATCCATTTTCTATTCAACCCGTCTTGTATTGGGGTGGTTGTCAACCAGTTGATTCTATACCCACCGGAATAAGCGCAACCTCAATGCCCTGTAAACTTTTCGAACATCGATTTTGTCCAATAGAAGTTAAAGCTTGTGAGCATTGTGCTGAGAGCAAACGTCAGACAAGTGCCTAATGATAGGAAACTTCCAATTGTAAACAATAAAAGTATCCAACATTGTAACATACAACAAGGCACAAAACAACGACATGTAATCCGACAATAGCCACGTAGCATAGTTCACATATACTACTATACATACTATATACATACATATTTCCTGAATATTAAAATTCTAAATTGAGATGTACAGAAAGCGTTATTTCACTCAAGAGGAATTTTAGTATTAAAAAATATATATTTCACATCAGCTAAAAATAACTCAGCCGGGCCGTATCTTATATACCCTCCACCATGGATCGCATTTGTCAAGTTCTTTGAATTACTTTTTCAAATATATATGAACTATATATTGACCCATATGAAACGTACTTGTCATGTCGTACAAATCATAGAAAAATATCACCTCAAAAATTTCATGCAAATTGAATCATAATTGCTCCCACAAGAGGCTCAGAAAGTTAAATTGGAAGATCGATTTATATGGCAGATATCTCAGGTTATGAACTGTTTAGATCAAACTTGACACAAATTGGAAGATCCCTTTATATGGCAGCTATATCAGGTTATATTGGGTTGCCCAAAAAGTACTTGCGTATTTTTCATATAGTCCGCGTTGACAAATTTTTTCACGGCTTGTGACTCTGTAATTGCATTCTTTCTTCTGTCAGTTATCGGCTGTTACTTTTAGCTTGCTTTAGAAAAAAGTGTAAAAAAAGTATATTTGATTAAAGTTCATTCTAAGTTTTATTAAAAATGCATTTACTTTCTTTTAAAAAATCCGCAATTACTTTTTGGGCAACCCAATAGAATGATTTAGACCATACTAAATCATTCTATAATCTGGAATGTGCGATATTTGCAAAATTTTAGCCAAATCGGATAAGAATCGCGCTCTCTAAAAGCTCAAGAAGTCAAGACGCAAGATTGGTTTATATGACAGCTATATCATTTGACCCATTTACAATCCCATTTGACCTATACTATTAAGAAGTATTTGTATAAAATTTCAAGCGTCTAGCTTTACTCGAAAGTTAGCGTGCTTTCGACGGACGGACGGACAACTTAAAATGACATGAATATCAAGAATATATATACTTTATGGGGTCTTAGACGAATATTTCGAGAAGTCACAAAGAGAAAGACGAAATTAGTATACCCCCACCCTATGGTGGAGAGTAAAAAAAGAACAAAATTTCGATCTAGCCATGTCCGTCCGTCTGTCTATCGAAAGCACGCTAACTTTCGAAGGAGAAAAGGTAGCCGTTTGAAATTTTGCACAAATACTTCTAATTGGTGTAGATCGGTTGGGATTGTAAATGGGCTATATCGGTCCATGTTTTGATATAGCTGGCATATAAACCGATATTGGATCTTGATTTCATGAGCCACTAGAGGGCACAATTCTGTTCCGATTGGCTGAATTTTTGTATAAGGTGTTTTATTATGACTTCTAATTACTGTCCCAAATATGGTTCAAATCGATTCGTAACCTGATATAGCTGCCATTTAAACCGATCTGAGATCTTGACTTCTTGAGCCTCCAGAGGGCGTAAACATCATTCGAAATTTTGTACAACGGCTTCCCCATGACCTTCAACATGCGTGTCAAATATGGTCCGTCTCCCATATAAACTGATTTTTCTTTTTACTTTTTGAGCCCCTAAAGGGTTCAATTCTTACTCGAATTAGCTGAAATTTTACACAATGACTTCTGCTATGGTCTTCAACATTCAATTCAATTGTAGTCCAAATCGAACCATAACTTGATATAGCTCCAATATTATAGCAATTCTTTTCTTTTATCCTTTGTTTGCCCAAAAAGAGATATCGGGAAAAGAACTAGAGAAATGAGATCTATGGTGGATGGTATATAAGATTCGGCCCGGCCGAACTTAGCACTTTTACTTGTTTTCTCTAGTCTCACCGACATTTTGTGTTTAATAAAATTTTATTACAATTTTGTCTTCAGAGAAAATTTCTTGATATTCGTGTTTAAATAAAATTCCTTTAAGAGCATCTCCTAGGAGCTTAAACCAATCTAGATGTCTTCCAAATCTAAGGTGTGATGATTTTATGACGATTGCAAGCTAAAGTCCACATAGAGCTTTCAGGCGTAAATTGCATGAATATTCGCAGCTCACAACAAATTCTTAGACTTCTTTGATACCTGCGCTTTATTTCTGGTCTTCCCTAAAAACAATGCTTCGATTATATCTAGAACAAAACTTATTTGTCTCCTTACTGGGATGTCCCAATTCCTTTCATTAATTTGTTTTATATGAACAACTTCCAATGAATGCGGTTGGACACGCCTGATGGTGCTTAGGTGTCAACAGTGGTAGCAATCTTGTCACCATTGTCGAAGTGCTCGAAAAGCACATTAGAACGAGAGTTTTGTGGTGTTGGCGGCGTGGTGCTGAATTGAAATCGAATATGAGAATGAACATTTTTGGAATCAAATGAAGCTGATGTTGCAACAGCCAACGCGATTCGATTGCTCCTCCTGTTGCAACTAGAATTGAATTTCCAAAGTGCCACATAACAATGGTATTAAATTTTCTTTTTATTGCATTTCATTGCTGGCGACAACTCGACAGTTTCTGTTTGGCTCCGCAGTGCTAGTGCCGTGAATGCTAGTGGGTCGGCATTGGTGGATCCGTATAACGATCACCGCAGGAGCACTCATACACGAAATTATACGGGACCGTGCAGAGTTGGTGTTACAGATGCTACTGTCGCTGCTGCAGCCACTGCGGTTGTGGAAGTGTTATTGTGTGGAAAAGAGTTTCCTTTTCAATTTCTTTTCCGCTTAAATTGGCAGGAGTGAAAAGTTTTTGTTCAATATTGCACGTGTATGAACGTAGCGCATGCAGCACGAATCTACATATATATGTGCATACCCAACGCATATATACACCCATTATGTATTATGCATGTGAGAACGTTCGAGAGGATTTGTGACAAAGTTTCAATTTCGAAATATATGCCAGCACACCTACCACACAAAGCAGCTTGCAAATATTCCAATTGTTAGCATAAATAACTGCATTGTGCATCCAGCGCCTCAGCTATGGCTTGTTTTGGACATTAGAGTCTCCAAATCACATCCTTAAAACAGCACAAAGTTCACACGTGACAGTGCCAATATTAATTTAAATAGGGTTCGTGCATCAATTTCTAATTAATTTTGTTTTGCAGGAGGTTACATAAAGAGCGAGATTGCTCAAATGTTTACCACATATGTATGCACCTCCACATGGACAAAGTATTCTAATTTAAAACTTTCTCAATATGTTGTGATAGTAGCATTTACCTATTTTGGGGCCTTCAAGAGGTCAATTTGAATAATTGGTTCGAAAAGGAGTAACATCGGAAGTTTCGCCTACAGTCCGGTGATACAATTAAAAGCGTGCTAAGTTCGGCCGGGCCGAATCTTATTTGCCTTCCACCATGGATAGTATTTGTCAAGTTCTTTGTCCGGTATCTCTTTATATGTAGGGTAGCAGAGGATAATGAATATGAATTTTTATGCGATTGTAGCTATTTCAGATTATGCACCTATTTGGAACATACATGACATGGTTGTTTGTGACCATAGTAAAAGTCATTCTGCAAACTTTCAGCCAAATCGGATGAGAATTATATTCTATAGGGGTTCACGTACTAAAATCGGTAGATCGGCTTATGTGTGAGAAAATATATTATTATATATTAAGTTAGAAAATTTGCTACAGATTTACTACACAATAAAAAAACCTTTTACAATTATACAAAATCTTAATACAAATTATATATTAAAATTTTTTTCCAATACTAAAATGACAAATATAATATCCGAATATTATGAAATCGTAATAAAATATGGATAAATCGAATAAAATTTTTCGCCAATATTTGGTCATTTTTCCATTTGAAGTTCTATCTTTCGGACAAAATGGCCCACTTTGGTCAACTGGGAAATGGTGCACTGAAGACGCTTATAGGAAATATCAAGTAGACCATGCCTTTGGAGAACCTAACAAATTTGGCGACAAAGTATCAAAGAACCCAGATATTAACATTTTTCACCAATATTTGGCCATTTAACCTTATGATGCTCTATTTTTCAGACAAAGAACATTCATAATTGGCATTTTTCACTAACATTTGGCCATTTTCCTTGTGATGTTCTATTTTTTTGATAAAATGGCCCACTGTGGCCAACTGGGAAGTCGTGCCCTGAAGGCGCTTATAGGAAATGTATAGCAGTTGGAGAATCTGAAATTTTAGTGCCCAAAGTATCAAAGAAACGAGGATATTGGCTTCCTTTCAGCAATAGCCACGGATCTCACGATCCGGATCTCCCAATAGGATTTTCGCCGTCCTACAGACCGTTTTGCTGCGGGCTCCGTCGACCCGAAAGGCTTCAGGTAAACCAAGTTTATTGGCGGCAGTCCTCAGGCTTTCACTGTCAAATTGTTTCCAAATTGTCTACTATTCTTCTATTGTAAAGAGGATATATTGCAGATGCGTTTTAAGTGAAGTTTGAACAAGATATGTGAATTTTGTCGTGATTTTTCGAACATCTTCCTTACTCACATACTTTAATTGGCTATGACAGAAGATTTGTTCCTCTAGCCTAACGTAGAATAGCGTTCCAAGCGCCTCAATCTTCTGCGGTCATTCTAAAATTTCTGACACCAAGTTTCGAGGTGTCTCCCACAACTTGATCTTTCCATCGGGCTTTTGGGCCTCTCGGTTTGCGTGTACCACCGTGTTTGCCTTCAAAAAACTTCTTTACTGGAGCTTCTTCATCCATTCTGACAACATGACCTAGCCAACTCAGCCATTGTAATTTGATGCGTGTAACTATGCTATCATCGTCATACAGCTCGTGGTTCATACGTCGCCTATATCCTCCATTACGGCAAACTGGTCGATATATTTTACGAAGAACATATTTCACGAACATTTTTCTGCTCGAGATAATATCCAATGCTTTCTATACAAAGAATAGAAAAGCAAAGAACTTATAAAAGTTGTGCAAGTGTGTGTTGTTATTCAAACCACTTGGACTGGCTAGTGAATCATGATTTCCGTTGCGCCATGTAACTTGATCAGAAATCATGATACACATAATATGATCTCAAAGTTAAAAAAAAACAAAAACATCCACTTTTTTCACATTTTTTGAATTCCAAACTGTATAACTTCTAACATAATTTCTGTATGACGCATACTACAGCAAACTCATTATAAATTTTGTAACCAATCCAAAGCATGCACCAAAATAAAAATCAAATCACAAATGCCATCAAAATCACAAAAAAATACTAAGCCAATCTCGGCAAAATTTCAACAAATAAAAATTAAAAGTCGAATATCCCTGAACTGATGAAGATATTGTACACCTCAAGGGAAGTCTTGTAGGGATTTTTGAGCACTATCTAGCAAAAATTTTGAAAATAGGACCACACATTAAGATTTGGAAGTCCAAACCAATTCTCGAAATAACGAGGTAACGAACTTTAGAGCCTGGCAAGAGACGCCGGGACCACCTATGGCTTTGAATTTTGCACATGATCTCGTTAACTCCTCAGCTCTAGCCGTTTTGAAGGCCTATCAATAACCGTTCTGATATTTTTATACCCTCCACCATAAGATGGGGGGTATATTTATTTCGTCATTCTGTTTGTAACTACTCGAAATATTCGTCTGCGACCCCATAAAGTATATATATTCTTGATCGTCGCGACATTTAATGTCGATCCAGCCATGTCCGTCTGTCTGTCCGTCCATCCGTCCGTCCGTCTGTCTGTCGAAAGCACGCTTACTTCCGAAGGAGTAAAGCTAGCCGTTTGAAATTTTGCACAAATACTTCTTATTAGTGTAGGTTGGTTGGTATTGTAAATGGGCCATATCGGTCCATGTTTTGATATAGCTGCCATATAAACCGATCTTGGGTCTTGACTTCTTGAGCCTCTAGAGTGCGCAATTCTTATCCGATTGGAATTGACATTTTGTTTTGTTATTATATCCAACAACTGTGCCAAGTATGGTTCAAATCCGTCCATAACCTGATATAGCTGCCATATAAACCGATCTTGGGTCTTGACTTCTTAAGCCTCTAGAGTGCGCATTTCTTATCCGATTGGAATGAAATTTTGCACGACGTGTTTTGTTATGATATCCAATAACTAAGCCAAGTGCGGATCAAATCGGTCCATAACCTGATATAGCTGCCATATTAACCGATCTTGGGTCTTGACTTCTTGAGCCTCTAGAGTGCGCAATTCTTATCCGAATGGGATAAAATTTTGCACGACGTATTTTGCTATGATATTCAACAAGTATGGTTCAAATCGATCCATAACCTGATATAGCTGCCATATAAACCGATCTTGGGTCTTGACTTCTTGAGCCTCTAGAGCGCGCAATTCTTATCCGATTGGAATGAAATTTTGCACGACGTGTTTTGATATGATATTCAATAACTGCGCCAAGTATGGTTCAAATCGGTCTATAACCTGATATAGCTGTCATATAAACAGATCTGGGGACTTGAATTCTTGCGCTTCTAGAGGGCGCAATTCCTATCCGATTTGGCTGAAATTTTGCACGACGTATTTTATTTTTACTTTCAACAACTGTGTCAAATAAGGTTCAAATCGGTTCATAACCAGATATAGCTGCGATATAAACCGATCTGGCATCTTGACTTCTTGAGCCTCTAGAGGTCGTAATTATTATCCGATTTGCCTGAAATTTTGTACGACGTATTCTCTCATGACCATCAACATACGTGATTATTATGGTCTGAATCGGTCTATAGCCCGATACAGCTCCCATATAAATCGATCTCACTATTTTACTTCTTGAGCCCCCAAAGGGCGTAATTTTTATTCGAATTGGCTGACTTTTTACACAGGTCTCCAACATATAATTTAATTGTGGTCCAAACCGGACCATATCTTGATATCGCTCTAATAGCAGAGTAAATCTTTTCTTATATCCTGTTTTTCCTAAGAGAAGATGCCGGGAAAAGAACTCGACAAACGCGATCCATGGTGGAGGGTATATAAGATTCGGCCCGGCCGAACTTAGCACACTTTTACTTGTTTCGATTCTATTCCACTGTTCGTAATTTGAGGAAAGGTCAGAGATGTGCTGTATGTCGGATTATTGACTGTATAAAAGTTGTAAACGTCGAAAATGTCATAATCGTAATATAACTCAAAAATGGTTCGCTACTTGTTTAGTTTCGAAATCGTTTTAGATTTGTTGTTGTTGTTGCTATAGCGCCAATATAAATTTTTTGAAAATTTTAATACGACAAAAAGTATTTATTTTGAATCTATTTATAATCAGCGCTCTGCTATCTGGAGCCGTTTGACCACGTTAAGATGTTCCAAAATGCCACCAGTATGTATTTGTGAGGGAGAATAACAGTTAAAAATGTTTTTTATGTTCACGCCAGGATTGGAACTTAGACTTTTCTGTTATAGGATCACGTTATAACCTATGGATCTTGTTTCCATATTCATAAATTCACAAAAGTTGAAAATAGTTTTACGATTTTTTTCTAATTATTTTCCAATCTTGTCAAAATCCAATTTGTTGGCTAGGTTTATAACGTTTTTGACTCGTCATATATGTCGAGTTTCCGACAAACTATCTTTGGGAGAGAGTGATGTTGTCATTATGTTTGGCGACTGCTTTCTCCCTACTGTCACGGATCTCCATCAGGGTGTGTTGAGGAAACTGCCTAGATGGGCGAGGGCCAATAAGGTTGGCATAAATCCAGAAAGTCTGGATGGGCTAGGGCTGATGCTCTCTCGGTAGGCTAAATACCTGAGCTTTATTCTTGACCAGAAGTAAGACTGGAAAATAAACGTTGAAATTGGAGTCAAAAGGAGGCTGAAAGCGCTGTACTATTGTCGCAAGTTGATAGACAAAAGTTAGGGACATAGCCCAGAGGCGGTCCGCTGTATGCACATGGTGGGACATCAGGTCCTGGAGAGAATGAGTCTTCGCGGAATGAGTTCTCCGTGGGAGGCCTTGAATGGGAGAACTTTACACTTGTACGAGGTGTATGCGACAGTGAAGACTGATCTTAGACTAAGGAAGTCAGGAACGTGGTGCTCACCGCATATCAGGTCTTTGGATGTGATCCTGGATCGGAAGTGGCGGCCATGTTAGACTGTCACAATACCTGTGGACAGCCAGGCAATGATGTAGGCCCTGGGATCATGTGACGCTTGTCGAGATATGCAATTAACGCCCCGGACGTTTGGGTGCTGCTGCCAGATTGTGCTTGGTTTCGGGCCATTAAGTTGGGCAGGGAACAAGATTTGGATCGCGGCTGGATTCTGCGAATGCTATGCCTGAGAAAAGAATATGTGGTTGACCGGTCCAGAACGATTCCTTCTTGCAAAGACAAAAAAGGCTGAAATTTTAAGATTTTTCCTTGCTCGTAGGATTTTAATAATGAGTACGAGCCGAAGAACCAAAACTTCAAAATAACTTAATTTTTTTGAAAAATCGTTTTTTAAACATAGTACCTATATTTTATTAAATTCAACATTAAAAGGCGCCCAAGTTAAGGATATATTAAACATCAATTTATGTTTAAAAAAATTCAAATATCATTTAACATTTTTTCATCAAAGGAAATTTTTCTTTAAAAAGTGTCAAAATTTTTCATTTTTAAATTAAATTCGTGAAGTTAAAATTAGGACAAACATTTTTTCAATTTGGGCATTCCGATTTTGGCGAAATTTTACCAGCTGTTATGAGTTTATTCCTACTACAAATTGTTCGGTTAAACATGTAATGTAATTTAGACAAAGTATTCGTAATTAACACCATTGAGGCTGTTAACCAAACACACTATGGAAAACAAATTCAATTCAATTCCTAGTGGTCGAATTGTTTGTCATGAAATTTCCATTCGGAATCCAGAATCTTAAAAATTTTCAGGTATATATTTTAAGACTAAAATATAGCTATTTGAGGGACTCTCATACATGCATTTTTAGATTTAGGAACACATCAGCTTTGTTTGAAAATTCTTATTGAAGTTTTCCGCGGTATTCATACTGAGTTTCATTTACACACTCACTTATCGTTACATGAACATAAATTTTCCAGTGAATACCATGTCCTTAAAGTTGTTAATGGAATCTGTTTTAAGTTTGTTGTTGTTGATATCGCCAAAATTCGTTCAAACAACCTCGAAACATAAAACAAACACTAGGGTAGGTCGATTAAAAAAAAAAACTGTTTAAAATAAGCCAGTAACAGGTAAAAGTTTAAAATTGAAAATAATTGTCCCCACAAGGAAAAATTTAAGTGTATGTACCACAATGTAAGTGTTGAAATGTGAGGATGAAGGACGCGCTATTGTTAAAGTCAATAATCTACTCTGTCACGTTTAACAATGATTCGTTTTCTGTTTCCTATTAACTTTTGTCTATCTTTTGCTTTTTACTAATTGACAATATGCGAATTGCAAATTTTGCCCATGAACATTCCACTGAGGAATGAGTGCAGTCAGATTCAAGACGGCTATAAAAAGAGGCCTCCTTTTTATAGCAGTCTCCGCGTGCCGCTGTACGACATCTCTTTGGAGAGAAGTTTTAAATGGCATAGTACCTCACAAATGTTGCGCGCATTAGGAGGGGAAAACCACCGCAGAAAATTTTTCTGATGGTCTCGTCAGGATTCGAATCCAGGCGTTCAGCGTCATAGTCCGACATGTTAACCGCTGCGCTACGGTGCCCTCCATTGCACTACGGTTGTCCAATTGACAATATAGCCCTTCTCAATTTTAATATTGTGTTCCATGCCAGCATCCAAGAGAAATTTCTTGTTTGGTTTATTTGAAAGCATTTCAATCAGTTCTATTTAAAGACTTGCACTTTGGTTATCATTTATCGCTTGTCTAAAGATTTTTGCATATTTTGCATAGGTACTTCATAAAACAGGTGACCGCGAAAAGTATAAACGTTTTATGTGTTTATGCAAATCCACTTAAAGTACGTTTACACAGATCACTCAAACGTATTTTATGGCTCTTTCGCCATTTACGTGCTAAAATTTGTGTTGCTTGGCATACTTTACCATGTATAAATTCCGACTAATCCTATTTCAGGTCTAGTTTATCGATATAAGTACTAAAACATACAACTGTTTGTATGTTAACACACATTAGCCGATCGTCAGTTTAATTGTAGGATTGTTTTATTTACCCAATAAGCGGATTTTCTCGCATATTTTGTTTAGAGAAATATGCTTATTAAGCGGCTTGCCGTATGCTCGTCTATTTCCTGCTGCATGTGAGTGACATTTCTGGCAAGCGTATAACTAGAAAGCATATGGTGTCATCATTTAATCTGAATGAAAATGACTAAAAGAGGAAGAAAACATCATTTATGCATTCTGGAATGCGACAATTGTTTAGAATTTAAATCAAATACCAATTATGAAGTCCGTGAAACGTTTATTGATAATCAAAATGGTTTTCTTTTTGTTTTGTTGTATTTGATTTTTTCGATGAGTGTTAGTGTTTGCCAACAATAAAATACAAATCATTTAGCGGGAACAGCGTTTTATTTGTCCATAAACTAGCGAATTCACCAGATTGCTAAATAAAACAGACCATATGTATGTATATCGAAGGCAGTGTAAACGGTATGGATTTGTTTGAAGTTTTGTTTATTTTGTTTTACCGTGGTCCCTACCCTAATATCACTAATACACCAATGTAAGTCTCACACAAAAGCCTTTGTACCTACACAATGACATAGACACACACACACACCTTTGGCCACAAAAATGCTCTTTGCTGTGGCACAAATTTCATGAAACAAATTATAAAAGGCATATTAATTTTCTTATCATTTCCCTTCCTCCGTTTCGCAAACAATCAGACAAACCAATGTGTACACAATTATGTAAACGGGTTGTTTTTTTTGTATTTACTAAGGTGCTGATAGCAAAAGGCGCATAGAGTCTAATTGCTGGCTCCTCTCAAGAGTTGGTAGGAGGGTGGTGTATTCTGGAATTATAGAACAGCAGCGTTATTTTGAACCTTTTTGTTTGCTTCTGGCTGCTGGCATTTTTGCACTGATGTAGGGTGAGATGAAGTTCTGAATCTCCGGCAAAGTGTGTTAGCTGGTCGAAAAGTCGTCGTACAGAAGCAACACAGCCAGAGAAACCAAAAACATTCAAAAATGATTTCAGAGAATAACGATTAAAGTTGACAGGCTTTGGGGTACTCGTTAAAATGTTACCCTTAAGTCATATTTATGCTTTTATTGCTTTACATTTATTGCATTTTGTTTCGCTCATCGCTATCGTCGCCATCGCCATCGCCATTGCCATCGTCCTCATCATCGTCATCGTTTGTTTTCTTCAGCGTTTCCATTCATTTAAATATTCGTTTATTTTCATTTATTTTGGCCTTTTTTATTGGCAGCACAAAGTAAGCGTCCTTCTTTCTTTGGAGGTCCTGGTCCTTACCGTCCAGCCATCTTAAACCAAAAGGCAAGGTTTGCCCCTACCGTAAACGGTCTCTCTCTCTTAATCCCTCTGTATGGGTATTTGTGCATTTGAGTATGTTTGTTGCTCACATATTTCGTTTTGTATTTGTGTGTTCCTGTGAGTGTCTGTGTGTGTGTGTGTATTTTTGGGTCAATTTCCTGATGTTGTTTGCGAAAGGAAATTTGACCATTTTCATAAAACAAAGAATGAAACGAAATGAAAACAAGAATGAAACAAACGAAATAAGGAAATCAAAGATGCAAAAGAACAACAACATCAACAACGAAATGAACGGACGGTTGTTACTCTTTCCATTCCCTGGATGCTGTAGGGCCGGGCTTTCTTTTCTTTTTCCTTCTTCTTTCGGCTGTGTGGTGAAAACAAATCGCAGTTGAGGGAAATGCTATTCGAGGCATTTAAATTTTCAATTAGATTGCCATACGTTGATGATGTTGATTTTATTGTGTTTTTGATTTGATTTGTTGTTACTTTTGTTTATGTTTTGTTAGCCCAAGAAAGCTGAAGCGATTACCCCTTTACAACATAAATAGTGTTTTTCCTAAAATCCAAAATTTAAACATTTCCTTAAGAGAATTCCAAGTGTTCGTCTTGTGCACCAAAAAGTGTATGTAAGGTTTTTTATGTAGAGAATAATTACCAATAAAAGCTGAACGAATTTTGCAGAATTATTGTGTTGCCTTTTTGCAACTCAAGTCGAAAATTAAAATTTTTGAGCCAAGCTACTCCTTTTCAGTTTGTTCCAATTTGTAGATATGTGAGCAAATTTTGAGAATATACTGAAGTATAAGAGACATTCATTTCCAATCACAACTCAAAAAATTTAAATTCTACAAAACCCGATCAAAACCTACCAGGGTTGTGAAGCAAAAATGCTATATGGAGTTCATATACCCACCACCGAATGGTTGAGCCTTACAAGGTGTACAAACCACATCGTCATTATATAAAACAAGTAAAAGCGTGCTAAGTTCAGCCGGGCCGATTCTATATACTCTCCACCATGGATCGCACTTGTCGAGCTTTTTCCACGGTATCTCTTTTTAGGCAAACAGAGGATATTTGAATACTGAATATTGCAGACCATGGTAAAAGTCATTGTGTAAAATTTCAGCCAAATCTAGTAAGAATTGCGCACTAAAGGGGCTGAAGAAATAAATTGAGGAGATCGGTTTATAGGGGAGCTGTATTAGCTATAAACCGATTTATGCCATAAGCCGGTGCACAAAATTTCAGCCAAATCAGATAATACTTGCGCCCTCTAGTTGCTCGAGAAGTCAAGACCCCATATCGGTTTATAAGGCAACTATATGAGGTTATGGACCGATTTGAACTATTCTTAGCACAGTTGTTGAATATCATAACAAAACACCTCATTCAAAATTTCAGCCAAATTGGATAATAACTGCGCCCTCTAGAGTTTTAAAAAGTCCAGATCCCAGATTGGTTTATATGGCAGCTATATCAGGTTATGTAGCGATTTGCGCCATACTAAGCACAGTTATTGGTAGTCATAACAAAACACCTCATGCAAAATTTCAGACAAATCGTATGAGAATTGCGCCTTCTGAACCAAGATCGGTTCATATGGCAGCTATACCAGTTTATTAACCGATTTAAACCGCACTTTGCCCAGGGGTTGGAAGTGACACCAAAACATCACGTGTAAAATTACAACCAAATCGACCAAATTGCGCCCTCTAAAAGCTGAAGAGTCAAGATCCAAGATCGGCTTATATGGCAGATATATCAAAACATGGACCGATTTTAACCATACTTAGCACAGTTGTTGGAAGTGATACCAAAACACCAGTCAATTTGGATAAGAATTGCGCCCTCTAGAGGCTCAAGAAGTCAAGACCCCAAATCGGTTTATATGGCAGCAATATCAAAACATGGACCGATTTATGCCCTTACAAAGTATACAGAAACGATAGGACATTTCTTCAGTAATTTACTTGGTATTTACATGTTGAAAGAACCAAAATTAAGGTCAGCCCAACCACATGCGGAGAGAAAAATATTTCGTAAGGAACTATGACTGATATGTCCTTATTATGCGCCGTTTTATTAATAATTGCAAATTTGTCTGCAAATGAAATTACTTTCTTTTGAACAAACTGGAAGAGAATGCAAGCAAAGAACATTCAGTACCGATTTGAAAAAGAGTGAGTTTTGAAAATTGTGTTTGCTAATGTAGGCTATTTTCAATTTGATTGCCTGTTAGGCTAGGTTAGGTTGAAAAGAGGGTGCAGATATTAATCCGCCCCATGACTCTATGGACATACAGTTAAACCAGTAATCGGCTTGTTGTACGCTGTAAAAACTATAAAGTAACCTCCAAAAAGAAAATTTTAATTTAGGAATCCCGTGCTACTTACAAAATCCTTAATTGTTTTCCATACCACTCCCCTGAGTTGGTTCATGCCTGGTATTTTGTCCGGTGCCGGTATCTGTTAGACGCGTAAGCCGTGCAATGATATGCTCCAAAGTCTCATCATCTACCCCGCATGCCCTACACATGCTATAACTTGCCGCACCGATTTTACATAAGTGAGCTCGCTGTCCTATGTGTCCCTTTATGATACCAATAGCTTTACTGACGTCCTTCTTAATTCCTTTCAGTAATAGCCTCGTCTTCCCACGATCTGGATCCCCCCATAGGATGATTGCCTGTTAGGACAATGTTAATTTTCTGATGATGTTTTCATTTCTCTTTCGAAATTTTTTTTATGATCGAAAATCTCTATGCAATAAATATATGAAAGCCACAGGAAATATACCACACCAAGTCCTTGATGAGGGGGATTACAATCAAAAGCCTTTAAGTGTGGGGGCTTCAAAGGTCGTACATTCGTGGGTTGTATTTGAATTGCGGAAATACTCATATGAAACGACTACAACAATAGCTAAGTTCGACATTTGTCCTGCTAGCAGTCTTTTTTCCTAGGCATGTGTTTATTTGAGCGATGGATATTTTGTCCTCTGGCTGTGTGTTTATTCGAACATTGTCAGACCCTCTCTGATTGCTAAGATTTCCATGGAATTTTGCGAATTCAAATCGTCGCTGTTAGGGTGGCTTGCAAATTTACCCATGAACATTCCATTTAAGAACAGGGGCAAACTTCTCACTCACAAACTTCTCACTTCTCACTTTCAATGAGTGCTGTCCGATTCAAGTTTAAGCTCAATGATAAAGGGCCTCCTTTTTATAGTCGAGTCCAAATGGCGTGCCGCAGGGCTACACCTCTTTGTGGGGAAGTTTTTATAAGCCTGCCATACCAAATGTAATAGTACCTCAAAAATGTTGCCAGCATTAGGAGGGGATAACCACTGCTGTAAAAATTTACTGACGTTCTAACCAGGATTCGAACCCAGGCGTGCAGCGTCATAGGCGGACTTGGTAACCTCTGCGCTAGGATAGCTTCGCCAATGTAAGACCGACTACAATCATAAAGGAGTTTGTAACTCTTGGCAAAGGTTATTGAACTCTTGAAAAAGGATATTAAAAACTTACTTACTAAAATACACATTACGACAAAAAATAATAGTCAATAGTCTAGGCGATAAACTGTCTCCACTTCGGAAAATCGCCATGAACAAAAATGTGGTGTAAAGTGGTCGAATTTGCGGACGATGTAGCAATAATTAGCTTACACAATTCTTGCCTCATATAACTGCAATAGAGCTATTGGCAATTGTTGGATGGTTAACCAAACCATTAATGCTATTGCGTTATTTTAAACTTTCTTATACTTCGTTGTAAAATTTTTTAAGCGTTGAACATTGGATAGAAGAGCAAAACTTAGATGTATTGAGGACAAGACAAATTGCTTTAGACAAACTGAACTGAAAAAGACGACTAAAACTCCTTTAAACAGATATATTCGAAGTTCATGTCAATATGGGATTCAAATGAAAAGTTTTAGGCAGTTGATTACAAATATGGCATAAAACATTAGGTTGAAGTAATGGGAGGTCGTCCACACCTTAATACCCCCAAATGGGCATATTAGCCGACCATGGCTATATGGGACTCAAATGAAAAGTATTACGAATATGACATTAAAATTTGCGTTCAAGTCTAGGTGGCGTTTTTCCTCCTAAATATACGTCAAATAGGTTAAGACAATATTTAAGAGTAAAAAATGAATTTCATATCCAATTTTGGAGCCAAGTGTTTTGCGTTACGTCCTAAAGCACCCCCTAAACTGAACTTCAGTTCCGTTGGGAATAAAGAACGAATTTGATATCTAATTTCAGTGCAAAGTGTCGGTGGCCACCCCAACCCCAAAACACCATCCAAACGGTTCATATTTGCGGGCCATGACAATATGGGGCTCAAACTAAAGGGATTTGGAAGTACAGCACGAATTTAATATCCATATTTGAGTCGAAAGGTCTGAGGTGCCATTCATCCCCTAATGAGAACATTAGCCTAAAGAAGAACATTACAACCAGGAACCGAAAAGGGGCAAATTCTAACACATCAATCAGTGCTTTTCCGTTCAAGTTAACACTTATAGCCGAGTCCGAACGGCGTCCCGCCGTGCGACACCTCGTTGCGGAAAATTTTTTAAATGACCATGCATGGCATTGTACATTGAAAATGTCGCCAACTTATAGAGGGGACAAACACCGCTTTGTCCGATGTTTTCGTCAGGGTTCGAATCCTGACGTTCAGTGTAATAGGCAACAATGGCACGAATTTGATATCCGCATTCAGGGCGAAGTGTCCCCACCCTAAAAAGATATTAGAGAGCTAAAGAAAGCGCAGCGGAGCGGGCCCGGTTCGGCTAGTATCTCAATAAATTATGGAAACTCATATATCTATATGGAGAAGAAAAGGTAAAAGGCCAAATTAGTCACAGATAGGATTCACAAATTATTGACTTGTATATTCTCCATCTCAGCATGGTTTTGTATATGTCTTCACCGACTTCAACAAGGCCTTTAATAAAATATATCATAGTATGCTTTATTTTAAGCATAACAAAATGGAATTTCCGCCCTCTCTTCGTCATTGGATATCATAGTGTTTATCATTAAGGACACAATGCGTCAAGTTAAAAAGATTTATTTCGTGTCCGATCCTTTACACATTGCGAGTTACACAGGGAAATCATATAGGTAAAATTTTTTGCTTTATTTTTCGATGATCTTCCATCTATTATTAGAAACTCTCAATTTTGGATGTATGCAGATGATGTTAAACTGTTTTCTTCAGTTGACTCAGACATAGATTGTGTTTTCTTCAACAGTATTTGAATGAGTTTATCATTTACAGTGGCATGAACCACAAAAGTTTTAACCTGTACAAATGTACGAAGTTGTCAATTTATAGAAGGTGAGCCATGACTTCGATATATTTTGTTAATGGATGCCAGCTGGAGACTGTTTAAAATTCCGAGTTAATGTTTTTTTTTTTTTTTTAATTCCGGTTCTCCTATCCTATGGTGGTGGATATCAAAAGAGAAAAAAATTCCAAAGAAATATCAACGCTATTGAATATACCTCGACAGAACAGAAATAACTATATGCAAACTTTCAACATGATTGGTTTAAGATTGGCATCCTTACAAATTAGCCCAAGCAGACGGACATAGCTAGACCAAATCACAATGTGATTATTTACGTTTACTTATCAATGGTTCTCTCTACCTTTGGGCGTTACAAACAAGTGCCCAAAGCTATAATACCATGTACCACAGTAGTGGTGTATTGGTATACTCATTATCTACATACATTGAATTAACTTTGACTTTGGTTTTTTTCAGTTTAGTATCCCCTGTTCCGTAATGGAATGTTCATGGGAAATTTAGTTAGTCCATTTCTCATGTCTACAAATACTTAAGTCAGGCTGCTATTCGAAAATCCTCAAATGCACTTCTATTAATAACAAATGATTCAGACTCACATTTTTAAAAATGCAAATGCAAGCAAGAAAATCCTGTTTTTATGTAATTTCAAATCCCCGAGACTAAAAGCTACAACTTTCTTTGTAAAGATGTGCATTCCTTGAAACACCAACTAGGATCTGATATCGCTCGGCAGTACAAATGTCCAATAGCACATGCAATACTCCCATGATGTCAAATGCTTGCCTATTGGCAGTGTTTTCTTTGCATTGCATTTTTAAAATAAAATTCCAAATTTATTACTGGTGTGGCCGGTGGCCATTTATTTTGTGTGCACACAATAACACCAGAACCATAAAAATCTCAAATATTTTCCAATTAAGTGAATGCCCATGGTTATGATATAAATAAGGTCTACCAAAACCCAGCAATTTTTTTTTTTTTTTTGAAAATCTGATTGAATACATCAAATAAATTGAAAGGCATTTTGAGTTTCCACAAAGAACTCTTCTTTGGAGGAAGCATAACAAAAAACTGTTTGTATATGCAAAGGTCTACTAAACATTGTTGTTAATTGTTTATATATTTGCATTAAAATCTGAATATATGCCGACCCATATCCATGGAAAGCTTGCGGACTTACGGATGCATGTGGTCATAAAAAGTAATACAAGTGCTTGTGGTAAACCGAGCATACAGCCACCGACCGACCATGTGCAGCAATCAATAATTAAATCTGCAATAAATAAAATTTTCCCTAGAATTCTTGTCAAATTGTCTGCATGAGAATTTTCAATTAAATTATTTGCTATCGTCATCATCATCATCATGAGCAGCAGCAGCAGCAGCAGCATCGGCGTCATCATCACAACCATCTACTGCTGTGACCTATTTTAGAGAACATTTATTTCGCTCCCTTTTCCACCAAATGGGCTTGGTTCACGACTAGGCTGGAACGTTTAAAATAGTCATAAACGCATCCAATCAAATTGATTACATTTCATTTCAAATCGAACGCTCCATCGAGCAAACATAAGGACATCCGATAATGACAAAGCTGCTTTATTTGAGCGCGAACAAAGTGTTTGCTGCATGGCAGGGTGTGAATGCATCAGCGCGAGAATTGAATGCACAAAGTTCCCTATGAACGTCTAACTACGAATAGATAAAATTGAATGTGCGCAAATAACACTTTGCAAGCAAACAACTAGAGTTTTATTTTTCTGTTTTGTTTTTGGAAGCACAAATGATAATGCAATCAGCGACGAAAAGGTGATGGAAAACCAATTACATGCATCGCTATAAAAATAATTAAAAAATCCGGAGTGTACTTACAGATAACTGTGAGCTTGGCATTGGCTCGTATGGCTGAATTCAGGCGCGCTGGACCAACTTGGCATTGATACTCGGCATCGTCACTTGTGGAGGCATTTGATATCCTGAGGTTGTAGGCACCCTGCTTACGGTCGCCCAGCACCGAGTAGCGTGGAAATCCGGGTATGACAGCTGAAAACCCCAAAGCGAAGCCATCCTTAGTCCATTGTACAGCTCCCGCAAGATTTGCTACTTCACATCGTAACATGGCCTCTGCGCCCTCAAGAACTTGCAAATCGTGCGGTGTTACACGAAATTTCTGTTGCTGTCCATGACAAAACGCGGGCAAGTTAACAACTAGGAGGAGGGATATCACTGAAAAAAATACAAGGAAACGAGATAATATTATATAGATTTATTATTGCAGTGTTGCTATTGAAAAAAAAAAAAAAAACAAAAAATTAAACTTTTTTTGTTTTTTTGTTCGTGCCAAATACCATAGAAACGTACACAAGTAAACTTATAAAAAACGGTTTCGCGGAGTCCAACAGGGGGCTACACCATTTATGGACCTATATGAGCGTTATTAAGAGTGATTGATGAAGGGAATAAACATTAGAATGGTTCGATTCGTGGGGATTTCCAACATCGAAAACTACATCAATTTCCAAAAATTGTGCCCGAGAAATCATGGGTCTAAAATCAGTTTGGAAGTTTTATTAATATAGAACCAAAGACTAATTATCTCGTTAAAAACCAGAAGCTCGATTTTCATTGTAGTTTCATTGAGGTTTCTTGAAATATGTCGTAGATAACGATTTAGACATATCGCTTGGCGTGAGTGTTTTGTCCCATAAAATTGACCCACCGTAATATATATGGTTTACAAAACGGTAAATCGTGAGTGAATATTAGGGATTCTAGGGACTCAAGACGTCAAGTCGATCGAAAATTTTTAACCAAATCTTATCCGATTTTTCTCATTTGAAATACACCACGCCCTACAAATATCATCTAAATTGGGTAATAAGAGCTTGGAACAGGAGATCGGTGTTTACGTCATCTACACTGTCGAACAAAATAAAGTGCGGTTGTGTACTCTTCTTCATTAATCCTCAATATTTTTATACCCTCCACCTTAGGATGGGGGTATTCTAATTTCGTCATTATGTTTGTAACACCTCGAAAAATGCGTCTGAGACCCCATAAAGTATATATATTCTTGATCGTCATGTAATTTTAAGTCGATCTAGCCATGTCCGTCCATCTGTCTGTCTGTCTGTCGAAGGAGCAAAGCTAGCCGCTTGAAGTTTTGCACAAATACTTTTTATTAGTGTAGGTCGGTTGGGATTGTAAATGGGCCAAATCGGTTCATGTTTTGATATAGCTACCAAAAAAACCGATCTTGAGTCTTGACTTCTTGAGCCAATAGAGCGCGCTATTCTCATTCGATTTAGCTGAAATTTTGCATGAGGTGTTTTGTTATGCATGAGGTGTTAAGTATGACGCAAATCGGAATATAACCTATATAGCTGCCATATAAATCGATCTGGGATCTTGACTTCTTGAGCCTCTAGAGGGCATAATTTTAATCAACATACCAAACTTCTGTCAAACCAGCAAAAATTAAAGCTTCTAGGAACTGAACAAGGATGATCGAGAGATCGGTTTACTTGGAAGCAATATCAGGTTATAGACTGATTTGGACCTCATGCAAAATTTAAGCCGAATCGAACGAAAATCCGGCTTCCAGGGGCTCAAGAAGTCAAATCTGAAGATCAGTTTACATGGGAGCTACATCATTTTATAAACCGATTTGAACCGTATTCAGCACAGATATTGGAAGTCATTGCAAAACACTACGCGAAAACTTCAGCCAAATCGGAGAAAAATTGTGGCTTGTAAGGGCTCAAGAAGTCAAATCGCCAGATTATTTTATATGGGAGCTATATCAGGTTATAGACCGATTAAGATTGTACTCGACACAATTGTTGGAAGTCATAACAAAACACTACGTGAAAAATTTCAGCCAAATCTGGCAAAAAATGTGGCTTCCAGGGGCTCAAGAAGTCCAATCTGGAGATTGATTTATATGGGAGCTTTATCTAAATCTGAACCAATATGGCCCGTTTGGTCGTGGTGGCTATAAAAGTTGAGAGCAATGCTGAGAAAATATCAATAATATCTATTGCTGCGACAAGTTGCCAGCTACTGATGCCAGCCGCAGCGATTTTTTTGTTTTCCTATATGAAATGCATACAAAAACTATTGACGCTGATTCCAGACTTATGGATTGGGTTTGCAAACGTCAAATAATTATTGAGTTGATAATCTCCGCTAAATAGTTCTTGAAAGGAATCCAAACTGTGCATTTATCGTCTTAGGCGAACATACTAAAAAATGTGGCCATTTTCCCAGTCATATGTGTTTGCCCAACTTGCTCATTTTATACGATGGACTTCTCTCAAAGTCGTACCTTAATCATTCGATGCTAGCCAGCCAAGCTAAAACACAACCTAACAGCTTGACAACGATTTACATTTAACTAAAAGCCAATTGAAAAGATTAGAAATGCTTCAGCTGCGGTGTTAAAACTACAGACGTGATTCTTGTGTCACAACACCGCCCCTACAGGTGGCATGAACTGCATTGTTGAGTGGCGAGTCGATATGTGTGCACCGGGTCAAGAGGACAGAATTTATTTTTGTTCGTATACAATTTAATTAAGAATTCTATGGCAAGTGTTCAGACATCCAAACTCAAAAACAAAAACGGAATCAAAAACTAAGCAAAAAAACTGTACGAAAACAATGCAAATGGAAATTGGAAGTGGGAATAGTAGTGAACATTTCACTTTAATGTTTAAAACTTGTCTGCTTCGCTTTCTCCACACATTCTGCGAAGCAGTTGGGGCTCGCAGTGTGTTTGAATTTTCCTCTCGGGAAGTGAAAAATTCGCTGTACCCTTTGTATTTTGGCAAAAATTTCACATGCCGGCCATTAACACCAAACGACAGGACGATGACCATATTCAGACTAATGGATCGTGCAGTGGATAGAGGATGTTAGCTGATGTCAGTTTGCAGGCGCTGAGTTTTTTCGTTTGCCCAGTAAAACATGGAACAATACACAATAGAAATCCTGCAAAGGAAGACGACCAGCCACAGTGAATAACAATAAAAAAAAAAACCAACACCAACCAAAATACGAAAAGCATAATTTTCTTCCGAATGAGAGTGGAGTTTTGGACTTTTTAAACTCCATTTCTGAACTTATTCCGCCATTGCTGATGCTGCTGCTTCCCTGATGATGGCGATGATGATGATAGCGATAGAACAAAAGCAAACGTTTTAATGAAAAGCAAACACATCGGAGGCGCTTTCATTCTGCTATTTTGCCCATTCCGAAGAAAATTCACCATTTAAACAAAAAAATATTCCAGACAAAAAAAAATCCACAACATAGGATGCCTTATTCACCGATCCAAGACGGCTATCTGGTCACAAATCCTCACGTTTGGCAATACATATGGACACATGGATGGCCAAGAGTGAGTATGAATTTATTTAGAGTGTAATAAAACAAATCGCGAATGAAACTTTAATGCCAATTTCTCAGAACAGCTTAATGGGTTGCCATACCATGCTTATCATGGTAGCCACCATACCCAAATACTCTCTGACACTGTACAACAAACTGAGTGTAAAGAAAAAAATAAACATTGGTTAAAGTTCACTTTTGCCCATTCCGAAGAAAATTCACCATTTAAACAAAAAAATATTCCAGACAAAAAAAAATCCACAACATAGGATGCCTTATTCACCGATCCAAGACGGCTATCTGGTCACAAATCCTCACGTTTGGCAATACATATGGACACATGGATGGCCAAGAGTGAGTATGAATTTATTTAGAGTGTAATAAAACAAATCGCGAATGAAACTTTAATGCCAATTTCTCAGAACAGCTTAATGGGTTGCCATACCATGCTTATCATGGTAGCCACCATACCCAAATACTCTCTGACACTGTACAACAAACTGAGTGTAAAGAAAAAAATAAACATTGGTTAAAGTTCACTTTCTTCAATATGGACCAGAGGAGAGGAGAGCTATGCATGCTTCTGTTGTTGATAAGCTTCATATTTCAAACCTCGCCACTATGGATTCAATGCCTGTTAATATTTCGTTGGAAATTGAAGTAGAAAAAATTCAATAGTTTATGTTCGGGTTATGCAGCCCGCATTTCAATTTTACTTCAGCTTTTGCTCAGTTTCTTTTCACCCATTCTGCCGTATTGTGAAGTAACGAAAGTTTAATAAAATGGTACATTGCACCAGAAAATATTTGACATTGCATCAATCACAGATACTCAGCGAGAACTGGACATAATCGATAAGGATGAAAAAAGCAATATACACGAACAAACAGTACCCGGGCCCGTTGAATGTGTTTGCCATTATTGTAAGCGAAACTATATGACTCAATGTTTATACCAGAATATCCAAGCAGAAAATTTTCTCGAAATTGTAAGGCGTTTAATTTTATGCTCTCCTATACTAACATCATCACTTCATATAGTAGACTGTCCCAGCCCATAAAGAGAACCTTTTTAGGTGCTTACAGGAAGATCGTAAACAAAGTATACATTTTTAAGCACTGAAAAAATGTTTGTCCTGATTTTAAAGATTCGAGCCGAAGGTAAGCAAACTTTACTTAATGATGATCAATTTTCCAACTTTTTAAGGAAATTTCAAGGAAAAGAGGATTAACGATTTCTATACCCTCCACCATAAGATGGGGGGTATACTAATTTCGTCATTTTGTTTGTAACTACTCGAAATATTCGTCTGAGACCCCATAAAATATATATATTCTTGATCGTCGTGACATTTTATGTCGATCTAGCCATGTCCGTCCGTCTGTCCGTCCGTCCGCCCGTCCGTCTGTCCGTCCGTCCGTCCGTCTGTCCGTCCGTCCGTCCGTCCGCCTGTCCGTCTGTCTGTCGAAAGCACGCTAACTTCCGAAGGAGTACAGCTAGCCGCTTGAAATTTTGCACAAATACCTCTTATTAGTGTAGGTCGGTTGGTATTGTAAATGGGCCATATCGGTCCATTTCTTGAGCCTCTAGAGGGCGCAATTCTTATCCGATTGAAATGAAATTTTGCACGACGTGTTTTGTTATGATATCCAACTACTGTGCCAGATATGGTTCAAATCGGTCCATAACCTGATATAGCTGCCATATAAACCGATCTTGTGTCTTGACTTCTTGAGCCTCTAGAGGGCGAAATTCTTATCCGATTTGAATGAATTTTTGCACGAAGTATTTCGTTATGATATCCAACAACTGTGCCGAGTATGGTTGAAATCGGTCCATAACCTGATATAGCTGTCATATAAACAGATCTGGGGATTTGACTTCTTGAGCTTCTAGAGGGCGCAATTCCTATCCGATTTGGCTGAAATTTTGCATGACGTATTTTATTTTTACTTTCAACAACTGTGTCAAATAAGGTTCAAATCAGTTCATAACCTGATATAGCTGCTATATAAACCGATCTGGGATCTTGACTTCTTGACCCCTAGAGGTCGCAAGTATTATCCGATATGCCTGAAATTTTGTACGACGGATTCTCTCATGACCATCAACAAACGTGTTTATTATGGTCTGAATCGGTCTATAGCCCGATACAGATCCCATATAAATCGTTCTCTCTATTCTTATACGAATTGGCTGAAATTTTACACAGGTCTCCAACATACAATTTAATTGTGGTCCGAACCGGACCATATCTTGATATAGCTCTAATAGCTGATCAAATCTTTTCTTATATCCTTTTTTGCCTAAAAAGAGATGCCGGGAAAAGAACTCGACAAATGCGATCCATGGTGGAGGGTATATAAGATTCGGCCCGGCCGAACTTAGCACGCTTTTACTTGTTTATTTTAAATGGTTAATTAATAAATCCTTAACTTTGCGTCTTGCTTTTAAAGACAAATATCCAAGATGAAGGTAAAATATCCTTGAAAGTTATGAAATTTATTTTGGGACAATACAATAGTGTACCTTAGATAAGGATGCAAACTAGCAATACAAATATGATCGTGTTCAAATGTTCAGTCTTTTTAGGTTAAGATGCTTAGTAAAGTAAAAAAGGAATCAATCAGCGATCAAAATTTGAAACGTATGGTCCCGTCCGTTAGTAAGAATGTAATGTGAACTTTGGATACCCACCATCTCTGGTATATATGTAAACCACCTTTCGTCAAAATTGAGATATTGGTCTATATGGCAGCTATATCCAAATCTGGACCGATTTGGGGCAAGTTGCACAAAAATGTCGAAGACCCAAACACAACTCACTGTCCCAAATTTCGGGGATCGGATTATAAATGAGTCTTTTATGTCCCCAACACGGTAAATCGAGAGATCGGTCTATATGGCAGCTATATCCAAATCTGGACCAAATCGAAGAAGGATGTCGGTGGGCCTAACACAACTCACAGCTCCAAATTTCAGCAATATGGGACAATAAATGCGGCTTTTATGGGCCTAAGACACTAAATCGGCGGATCGGTCTATATGGGGGCTATATCAAGATATAGTCCGATATAGCCCATCTTCGAACTTAACCTGCTTATGAACAAAAAAAAGAATCTGTTCAAAATTTCAGCTAAAAATCTCAATTTTTATACCCTCCACCATAAGATGGGGGGTATACTAATTTCGTCATTCTGATTGTAACTACTCGAAATATTCGTCTGAGACCCCATAAGGTATAAATATTCTTGATCGTCGTGAAATTTTATGTCGATCTAGCCATGTCCGTCCGTTTGTCCGTCCGTCCGTCCGTCTGTCCGTCCGTCTGTACGTCCGTCTGTCCGTCCGTCTGTCCGTCCGTCCGTCTGTCCGTCCGTCTGTCCGTCCGTCTGTCCGTCCGTCCGTCTGTCTGTCGAAAGCACTCTAACTTCCGAAGGAGTAAAGCTAGCCGCTTGAAATTTCGCACAAATACTTCTTATTAGTGTAGGTCGGTTGGTATTGTAAATGGGCCATATCGGTCCATGTTTTGATATAGCTGCCATATAAACCGATCTTGAGTCTTGACTTCTTGAGCGTCTAGAGTGCGCAATTCTTATCCGATTGGAATGAAATTTTGAACGACGTGTTTTGTTACGATATCCAACAACTGTGCCAAGTATGGTTCAAATCGGTTCATAACCTGATATAGCTGTCATATAAACAGATCTGGGGACTTGACTTCTTGAGCTTCTAGAGGGCGGAATTCCTATCCGATTTGGCTGAAATTTCGCAAGACGTTTTTTATTGTTACTTTCAACCACTATATCAAATAAAATACAAGTCGGTTCATAACCTGATATAGCTGCCATATAAACCGATCTGGGATCTTGACTTCTTGAGCCTCTAGAGGTCGCAATTATTGTCCGATTTGCCTGAAATTTTGTACGACGGATTCTCTCATGACCATCAACATACGTGTTTATTAAGGTCTGAATTGGTCTATAGCCCGATACAGCTCCCATATAAATCGATCTCACTATTTTACTTCTTGAGCCCCAAAGGGTGCAATTCTTATTCGATTTGGCTGACATTTTGCACAGGTCTCCAACATATAATTTAATTGTGGTCCAAACCGGAGCATATCTTGATATCGCTCTAATAGCAGAGCAAATCTTTTCTTGTATCCTGTTTTGCCTAAGAAGAGATGCCGGGAAAAGAACTCGACAAATGCGATCCATGGTGGAGGGTATATAAGATTCGGCCCGGCCGAACTTAGCACGCTTTTACTTGTTAAAGACTACAGCGTGATTTCAACAGACAGACGGACGGACATGTCTAAATCGTCTTAGATTTTTACGCTGATCAAGAATGTATATTCTTTATAGGGTCGGAAATGGATATTTCGATGTGTTGCAAACGGAATGACAAAATGAATATACCCCCATCCTTCGGTGGTGGGTATAAAAATCCTTGATATGAAGGAAAACATCTTTGACCACAAGAAATGTTTCCTTAAAATGTGGGAAAATTGATCATCTTTAAATTAAGTTCTCTTGTCTCTGGCTCGAATCTTTGAAACTAAAACAAACATTTTTTCAGTGTAGGGTATATATAATGACAGACTGCTAAAAGGTACAGAAGGGATACACGCAAAGGATGACATGGCTAAGCTGAATCAGGAAGAATTTCTGAGTTGAACAGTACATTTGATCAAAGTTACATTAGTGGCAAGGGGTACAAACGCCATCGAATTGTGTACTTTGTTTACAAATTTCAATCTAAGACCTAAAATCCTCAATTAGATTTCTTAGGAACACAGAATTTCTGCATTATAGTGGGATGAATGTTGTAAGTCTTAATAAAATATCACGCGCAAAATTTCAGCAACAACGGATAAAATTTGCGCCCCCTGCAGGCGCAAGAAATCAAATCAAGAGATTGGTTTATATAGGAGCCATATCAAGTTATTGCCCAAGAGAACCATGTTTTACATGAATATTACATTACAAGCTTTAATTTTTTCGTTTAAATTGAAACTTGGCGTGGCTAGATAAAAAAATTTCAAGAAAATTAGGATAGTGGTTTTTATCTCTACGTAAAATATAATTTTTCTGTTTTTATAATTTTAAAGGTAAACAAATGTATTATGAACAAGTAAAACCGTGCTAAATTCGGCCGGGCCGAATCTTATATACCCTCCACCATGGATCGCATTTGTCGAGCTCTTGCCACGGTATCTCTTTTTAGGCAAACAAAGGATAATAGAAAAGAATTGCTATATTATTGGAACAATATCAAGTTATGGTTCATTGCGGACCATAATTGAATATTTCAGGCAAATTGGATAGGAATTGCTCCCTGTAGAGGCTCAAGAAGACCCCAGATCGGTTTATATAGCAGATATATCAGGTTATGCACCGATTTGAATTATTCTTAGCACAGTTGTTGAAAGTCATAATAAAACACTTCATTCAAATTTCAGCCAAATCGGATAAGAATTGTGCCCTCTAGCGGATAAACAAGTCAATGTCCAAGATCGAAATATATGGCAGCTATATCAAAACGTTGACCGATATAGCCCATTTACAATCCCAACAGACCTACGCTTATAATAAGTATTTGTGAACATTTTCAAGCGGCTAGCTTTACTCCTTTGAAAGTTAGCTTGCTTTCGACAGACAGACGGACGGACGGACAGGGTTAGATGGACCTAAAATGTCATGACCATCAAGAATATATATACATTATGGGATCTTAGACGAATATTTCAAGGAGTTACAAACAGAAAGACGAAATTAATATACCCCCATCCTATGGTGGAGGGTATAAAAAGAAAACACGGAAGAATCTACGTCAGGAATTCCGTGCTACTAGCATATAAACTGAGTTGGGTTAGGTTAGGTTAGGTTAGGTTAAAAAGAGGGTACAGATATTAATCCGCCCCATGCCACTTGGCTTGTTGTGCGCTCTAAAAACTATAAGGTAACCTCTAAAAACAAGATTTTAAGTTAGGAATTGCGGGCTATTTAAAAATTCCTTAATTATTTTCAATACCACTGAGTTAAAATATATTCATTTTTACCAGAATCCATGGTGGTGGCTATACAAGATTCGGACAGCACACTTTTGCTGACGCTAGGTCACGCTGCAAATATCCTTATGTTCCCTCCGTTAGCAAAATGTTCTATTTTTTTCCTTTTTTATGAAAACAATTATCTTTTTTTGTACTGATACAATTAGCAACACTCGCAAGGTTCAATCAGTGCAATCAGTTGCTAACAATTTCTAGGTCAACGGATTAACAGCATCCACCCTTTGTAGATGCTTCGTGAAAGGTGTCATTGGGAAGACATTCTATTGAAAGTTATAATTACTATCAATTCCTCAATTTCTGTTTCAATCACACTTCGCTATACGGATCTTGTTCGAAATTCAAGAAGATAGAAAATGTACAAACTTCTAGTCTCCCCCTGTTTGCCCAACCCAAATGACATAAGTAGTGAGGACCGAAAAGAGCTAGATGCGATAACATTCATTCAGTCGTGGTACAAATCTGTTGCCATAGCAAAAAAAAAAACTACTATCGAATTATGTCCTTCCAACTCGATGAGAGTGCCACTGCCTGCCAGTCAGGAACCAAACGAATTGGTGAGACTTTGGTTACCCGGTGATGGTAGTGCATATTAAAGTTCTTGTTCCAACAGCTGACGAATGATTGATAATGAGTTTTTCAGCAGCACTTCCAGCACGAAAAAACTCATGATTTTCAAGGAACAAAAAATTGTTGCAAAATTTTTCTACAACTTAACTAAAAAAAAAACCTAAATTGTCCTTACACGTCCTGCTATCAAGGCTGCGTGTTCGCTTTAATTACGAAAAACTAAAAAAGAAATTTAATATTTATGACAACATTGAGGAGAAATATGAAAAATTAAATCTATTTTCGCGGGAAGAAGGAAAGGCATACAACAGCAAATTTTGCATTAAACCTTTCATTCAATTGATTTTTCAATTGGCAAAGTTTTAATTTGGCGAAGAGAAATACACATTGCAATACAGATCTATACGTCTAGTTTTCTCATGTGTGTATATTAGGAGGGAACCAATTAATTTTATTTGCAATTACAAATTTATATTTACCATTATCAATAGATATTACTGTATGTTATAAACAAAAGGTTGTTATCAGCTATAAGCCTGCTATAACGTTTAATATTGGGTGGATATCGACAACAGCAATTGAGGGCGGAATTTTCTACCAGTTACTTTGTCAACAACCCAGTTTGATAGAACTTTAAAAATACTGATATCTTACTACAATTTCAACTTAATTAGTGATTCTTTACACCACGAGGATAAGTACTGTAATCAAAAGCATATTCTTAAGCTATTATTCTACAACTTTTTATTTAAAGTCTGTGTTAGGCTTGTTTATAGTGGCAGCCTGAACAGTGACACTTACACATATTTGCCCGAAGCCTCCGGTGGGAATTGAAACCACGACCTTCAAACTGATAATCTGAGATCACACAATAATCAAATTTGTCACAAAATCAGACAAATGTGCTCAAGTAGCCAAAGAACGATTTATACCGGCCTATGTCAATAGGAATTTGTGCAGTATTCGAGTGTGTAGCCTCACTGGGTACGATATTAAGTGTACTTTCTGTAGTAAAAATCCCATGGCTGCCGGTTGTACCTACCTACCGGATTGACTTGGTGGAGATCTTCATCGACAAAAGCTGCCGCATTTGTGTACAGCCAACTGCTTATTTTAGTTAGTACGATACGGTATCGATAATAAAGCAATACCGAATTGGAAACATAGTAATACCGCATGTTGCCAAACCGTTATACATTTTAGCAAGAAAACATTATTCAATATTGCACAACCTAATAAGCCAATATAAAAAAACATTGAAAATAATCCTACTTTATTCTATTACTTTTGTTAATAATTACAAAAAATTATGTTACGCCATGACCAACCTCGATTCTTTTTATTCAGCAATTGATTTCATATTCATCTATTCCCAGAAGTGGTTTATCTATGATGTAGGAGGCACCGTAGCGCAGAGGTTAGCATGTCCGCCTATGACGCTGAACGCCTGGGTTCGAATCCTGGCGAGACCATCAGAAAAAATTTAAAACTTCTCTCCAAAGAGGTGTCGTACTGCGGCACGCCGTTCGGACTCGGCTATAAAAAGGAGGCCCCTTATCATTGAGCTTTAACTTAAATCGGACTGCACTCATTGATATGTGAGAAGTTTGCCCCTGTTCCTTAGCGGAATGTTCATGGGCAAAATTTGCTATTTGGTTTATCTATGAATGCACCAATACAACACCAATTACCACACAAAAGATTTAATCGTATTTTTGATACAGATATCGTTCGTAAAGTTTGTACTATTTCCATTTTCACCACTGTCGATTATTTGAATATATTTTTACGCACACAAATCGTTTTAAAACATTTTATTAAATTAAAACAAATATTTCATAATAGTGTCAATATTTCAAGTACATAGCTAAACAACACTTTTGCCGCAGTGACAAGAATACAAATATGACGCCGTCAATTCTTAAAAGCCTAGTTCGTTTGGTCTTAAATCGATACCTATTGGTATTAAAAATATTTGCCAATAGCGCGAATAAAAAAATACCAGATGGTATTGGTAAATTACCGCCCTTTTCCTATTAGTGTAGAGGGCGCAATTATTATCCGTTTTGGTCCATGCTTAATATAATTCATAACCTGCTAGAGATAGCTCTCTTATGTAAGCAGATGTCTCTAGAGGGTGTTGCGTTTTGATATGACTTCCAACATTCATTTAATGTATGATCCAAATCTGTCCATAACCTGATATAGTTCTCCCACTGTTATTATCGAATTTGCCTGAAAGCAGGTTTTCAGGTTTTTGTGTGCTATTTTGTTATAGCTTCGAAGGGTCATTTAAATTACGGTCGCTCCTACATAAGCCTGAATGAACAGGGGCAAACTTCTCACATATCAATGAGTGTTGTTTGATTTAAGTATAAGCTCATTGAAAGGGGTCTCCTTTTTACAGCCGATTCCGATTAGCATGTCGCAGTGCGACACCTCTTTGTGGAGAAGATTATACATGGCTCCCATACCAAATGGTACAGTACCCCACAAATGTCGTCAGCATTATGAAGGGATAACCACCGCTGAAATTTTTTTCTGATGTTTTCGCCCGGATTCAAAACCAGGCGTTCGGCGTCCTAGTCGGGCATGCCAACCTCTGCGCCAGGATTTGACTGTGCAGTAATTGGTTGGGGAGATCATTTGCCTAAATGGAAAACAAGTGAGGTTCCAATATTGAGCCCTGTGGAACTTCTTTGCTCAGTTGTACAGGCACAGACATCTTAGTTACCAACACAACAAGATTGATATTGGTTGCTAATTTAAGATCATATTAATCTTAAAGGCATTAAATAATCTTTGGAGCTTCATATATATGTTGATCATCAACAGAATCAAGGGCTTTGAAATGATCTAGAAGTACTTACACAACTACCTTATAATGATCTATAGCGTTCCTGGTAGATTCTGAAAATTTGAACTTAACCACTAAAAACAACTATTATCTGTTTATATGAATTTTTCTCGAATACCTTAGAGAGGAAACATAAGATAGAAATAGGACGAAATTCAATGGTAGATTTTAGTTTAGGAATAATTTTCGAGTGGTCGGATAAACACTAAAATACAGAATGGTGTTAAAAAGTGCGTGAAACAAGAAAGAATATGAGGAAGGATTATATGTATGAATCTGGGTACGATATCATCAAGACCCACAGCATTTGACTTTACTAATGTAAAACTATTAAAAACTTCTAATTTTATTTACAAGAGATAATCTTATAGAAAGAGGTATCTGAAGGTAATGTAGGTATTTTGGCGAAATACCTATTAACTTTATTCTATTTTTGATTTTTAAGTTCAGCTTATGGACATGTTAGATTAGAAGTGTGAAAATTTGAATGGATAAGGGTGACATGCGCCATGTATTGTGTAATATTAGTATAAAACTTGTTTTCTAGATTCGAAATCACAATTTATTTAATTGGAAACAAAAACCAAAAAACATACTAAAACTTAACGACATTTACTAAAAGTAATACTAAATACTACATGCAGACGACAATTGTCATAGCCTTTAATCTTAAGTTATAAAAATTAGAGCTAACTAGGTACAAAACAAGCAAAATCGTGTTAAGTTCAACCGGCCCGCATCGTATATACCTTCCACAACGCAACGAAAAAATATAGACCTAAATTTGACCGATTAAACATGATCTGGACATATAAACATGTTTTCAATCATGATGTTAATTACTTTAATTATTTTTGACATTGCAATCCGATTTTTTGTGTCATGGCATGTGATTGGTAAAGTTTGTATACGATGAACATTTTTTTAATTGTACGAATTAAAATATTCTTTAATAGTACAAATTGTGAGTATCTAATTCTGAGTTCTGTTGTGTCCTCTTTCACACATATGTAATGCGAAGAAGTGCGAATGAACCAAATATAAGTCTAGTGGCGTGGCTAGACAAAAAATATTAAGTGTGGATTTTATTTATCTCTTAATAAACTAAAATAATTTAATAAATAATAATTGTTAAATAAAAATAATATATTTTAAGAAGTGTTATGCTGAAATAGTGTAAAGCAGAAAAAACTAGGGTGTGAACAAACAAAATATATACTTTCCTATCGAAACAAATTTGAGGACATGGAAGAAGTTAGATATGGAACGGATTCGGGCCATACTTGATTTGGATGATGGAGACCATACTCGAAGTCATTGGCACAATTTTGGGATTGTCCAAAGAGGCTCAAGAAATAAAATCGGGAGATCGGTTTTTTTGGGAGCTAATTTCAAGGAACCTATCGTACTTTCGACAGACGGGGGGAAATGGCTAATAACTTAGAATGTTGAGACGATCAATAACATATATACTCGATGAAATACAAACGGTATGACCCCCATTCCATGGTGGAGGATATAACATGCAAAAAAGGCACTAAGCTCGGGTATATATGTAAACCACCTTTCGTCAAAACCTTATGCTCAATTGCAGCTATATCGAAATATGTTCCGATTTGGACCAAATACTTATAAGTACAAGTAATTGTTCAATTGTACAACAAAATATTGGTCTTTTAAGCAGCTATATCTAAAAATAAACCGACTTGTACCATATAAAACACGGATGTCGAAAAGTCACTGTGTCAAATTTCAGTGAAATCGGATTATAAATGTGCTTGTTATGGCGCCAAGACTTTAAATCGAGATATCGGTCTATATGGCAGCTATATCCAAATCTGGACCGATCTCAGCCAAATTGAAGAGGAATGTCGAAGGGCTTAATTTAACCAACTGTCCCAAATTTCGGCGACATCGGACAATAAATGCGCCTTTTATGGGCCCAAAGCCTTAAATCGAAAGCCCGGTCTATATGGCAGCTATATCCAAATCTGGACCGTTCTGGGCTAAATTGAAGAAAGATTTTGCAGGGCCTATCACAACTCACTGTCCCAAATTTCGGCGACATCGGACAATAAATGCGCCTTTTATGGGCCCAAAACTTGAAATCGAAAGATCGGTCTATATGGCAGCTATATCCAAATCTGGACCTATCTGGGTCATACTGAAGAAGGATGTTGCAAGGCCTATCACAACTCATTGTCCCAAATTTCGGCAAAATCGGACAATAAATGCGCCTTTTATGGGCCACAACCTTAAATCGAGAGATCGGTCTATATGGCAGCTATATCCGGATCTCGACCGATCTGGGCCAAATTGAGGAAGGATCTTGTAGGGTTTTACATAACTAACTGTCCCAAATTTCAGCAAAATCGGATTATAAATGTGGCTTTTATGGGCCTAAGACCCTAAATCGAAGGATCGGTCTATATGGGGACTATGTCAAGATATAGTCCGATGTAGCCCATCTTCGAACTTAACCTGCTTATGGACAAAAAAAGAATCTGTGCAAAGTTTCAGCTAAATATCTCTATTTTTAAAGACTGTATTGTGATTTTAACAGACAGACGGACATTTCTAGATCGTCTTAGATTTTTACGCTGATCAAGAATATATATACTTTATCGGAAATGGTCGGTCGGAAATGGATTTTTGGATGTGTTGCAAACGGAATGACAAAATAAATATGCCCCCACCCTGCGGTGGTGGGTATAAAATACGTTTTTAATACATCGTACTCCTTAAATAGGGAGATCGGTCCATGTGGCAGCTATATAATATAGATTTATCGGGCTCATATTGAATAGGGATGCAGAGGCGCCTGCCAATGCTCATTGTACTGCAAAATCGAGTTAAAAACAAACAAAATGTGTGCCCAAGATTCAACATTGGGAGATCAGTCTATATAGCAGCTACATATATCCAAATATGATACCTCTTAACTAAGTTCGAAAGCGATGTCAAAGGGGTTCCAAATTTAGTCTCCATCGGAATAAAAATATGCATACTATGGGCTCAAGACACAATATCGGCTGATCGACAGTTCGCCCAAAAATAGTCCCTTTGAAGTCATATTTGGTTGTGACGTCGAGGGGTGCATAACAACTCCTTGTTGCGAATTGCACGAAAAAAAGCATATGATAGGAGACTATCGTTTATTTGCAGTTAGGTGTTAGATTGTTTGTTGTCTTGCCAGTGCGTCTGCCTTGCCATTGACCTGAATGATCACTATTGTCCGACATACAGATTCTTTTTAAGGGTGTACAAGACATTTTAGATTGCACTGCTATAATAAAAATTCATGAAAGCGCGTGCCCCCTCAAAGCCTTTTGTCAATAAACCACAATATCATTAGATTTAAGCACACAAGCCATTGTAGGGACAACTACTTCCAACTTGGTTGATCATTTGCGTATGCTCCTCAAAAAGCATAATTTGACAGAAAAAAAGTCTATTCACAGCAAAGAATAGTCAAATATATATACGGCAAATGAATGGGAAATTATAAATGGCATTTATGGGCTAAAACTTTTAAAAACAAATTACCCCAAACAAGGACGAGAGCTTGGCAAAGAGAAGCACTGCGCCGACAACGGGCAACAGCCTCGTCCAAAACACAGTCCCCATTAGCACTCACTGCTTAAAACCTTTGGTAAAGGTTCTGGGGGAAGAGGAGATAGCAAAAAATGCAAGTGATGAATTGCAGCCAGGGCAACAGCCTTCGACTACCACGAGTTGGCCTGAAGATGAGGACGCAATCATTGAGAATAGATGGGGAGGACACAAAAAACAACAAAACCTAGGACCATTTAAGCCTAATGCGAGTGAGAGTGTGTGTTCACGTATGTGTGTATGTGTGTGTGCTCCCTGCTTGGACACACAACAATTTCCCCAAAACAAAGTGAGCACAAATAAACTTAATGCCTATGAGAGAGATTATTTCGGAACATACCACCACACTACACAGTACACACCAGAGCAACATGTAGTACATACAAGCAAGCTGGCTGCTGCACTTGTCTCATATTCGGGCAAGTGTGGGGACCGATTGCATGTGTGGGGCACAATTTATTTCGAGTTTGCTTTTGTTGTTGTTTTTGCCCTTTCTGGGGATATTTATGCATGGAGCAGAGAGCATTGAACAAAGAAATGAATGTAAAGGGTGATTTTTTTGAGGTTAGGATTTTCATGCATTAGTATTTGACAGATCACGTGGGATTTCAGACATGGTGTCAAAGAGAAAGATGCTCAGTATGCTTTGACATTTCATCATGAATAGACTTACTAACGAGCAACGCTTGCAAATCATTGAATTTTATTACCAAAATCAGTGTTCGGTTCGAAATGTGTTCAAATTTTGACAAATTTTGTTCAGCGATGAGGCTCATTTCTGGTTGAATGGCTACGTAAATAAGCAAAATTGCCGCATTTGGAGTGAAGAGCAACCAGAAGCCGTTCAAGAACTGCCCATGCATCCCGAAAAATGCACTGTTTGGTGTGGTTTGTACGCTGGTGGAATCATTGGACCGTATTTTTTCAAAGATGCTGTTGGACGCAACGTTACGGTGAATGAACACATTTCGAACCGAACACTGATTTTGGTAATAAAATTCAATGATTTGCAAGCGTTGCTCGTTAGTAAGTCTATTCATGATGAAATGTCAAAGCATACTGAGCATCTTTCTCTTTGACACCATGTCTGAAATCCCACGTGATCTGTCAAATACTAATGCATGAAAATCCTAACCTAAAAAAATCACCCTTTACCTAAATGCCCACACAAACACACACGTGCATCCATGTGCCATTGCCAAAGACCGAATTGAAGGAGCGACACAAAAACAAGCCAAAAATAAATGTTCATTTTATTTTAGTTGCCGCGATGATGGTGTGTGGCGGTTTGAGCGTTCCAAACGAATAACTCCCTCATTCGAGAACAAAACGCGGTTGTAGGGGCATGAGGAGCCAAAGCAAAAATATTCAAGTCAGACTCCGAAGACTATTTAACACACACACACACGGTAGTAGCAGGGACAGGAGCAGGAGCGGTTAAAATACAAAACTTACCAGCGGCAAAGTTTAATGCCATAAATTAAGTGCCTCTTTTTTTCGCCTCTTGTTGAATTTTTTGCTTTGCTATCCCCCCGTGCTGGTGGAAGCGTTTCTCTCACCCATATTGCTGCAATTTTCCCAACGAACTTTTTTCGTGGCTTGATTGTTTCTTGTTTGTTTTCTGTAAGTGTTCTCCTGGCTTGTTGGAACATTAAGGCATTTTGTTTGCCTTTGCCTCGCCATAGTCGCTGGGCCGTCTGTGTTTATCGTTTTTAACTCCCCCACCGATTTGAATGATAGTCGTTCTTGTTGCTATTGTCTGATGGTCGGTGAGCGAGCATTGGTTTTTCCTTCTACTCGTAAGTTTCCCATCCGTTTGCTAGGCCGCTCATCTTTTTGTTGGCGAATTGTTTTGGGTTTTCTAGATATAAATGGGGATTTGTGCGCCCACGATGTTTTCTGTATGAGTGTGTTTGGATGAGTATGAAATTGTTTTCTGTTTGAAAAATATTTGCCTAAATGATAATAAATTTTCTCATCCGAATTTTCGAGTATGAGATAAAATTGTACTTAACCATCAATGTACGAGAATGAATGTCTGTTTACACTGTCCGTATCAAAAATAAGTTCAAACACAATTGTTTGCAATTTATGTTCGCTTTTTGCTGGCGAAAGTTTAATTATGAATAAAAATGGTCATACTTGAAGAAAATGTTAAGTCATTTGCTGCAGGAAAATGTTCCTATAATTAGAAGTGCCCTGCAGTACAACTTAAAATTAGAGACGTTGCAATAACAGATAGCAAAAAATTCCAGCGAAAGTGAATTATTATCCAACCCTAAGTAGTGTAGGCATTTTGAAACAGTATTTATTGACAATAGAAAACATAACTTACAATATTGTGCCCAAAATTTTCATTAGAGAAAAACTGTTTGGCCAAACCAGTAACAACAATTATACATGAATAAATAGTCAAATGTTAACTATTATAAATTATTCAGTCATATTGTGTGTAATATCTAGAAATATCAATCCCCGAACCCTTATAGTATGTACAATAGACTCCCCGAAATTCGAAAATTTCCGTTTCTTGGGCTATTCGAATTGCTGGAAAATTTTTTTCACAGAAAGTAATAAACCAATTTATATTAGTTGTTGTATAACACAAAAACAATTTTAGTTTTACAATCCAACAACGTGATACCTTAAATTCAAAGACAAACTTTATAAAAACATATTTTGCAGCATAAAATCTGTAATACTTTTTCTATGGTTAGAGCAGCGACTGGCAAAATAGGTGACCCGTGCTTTTCTCGCTCTATTGTTGTGTATAAGCTCTATGAACATTATTCAAAGCAGCCAGTCAAAGCCACAAGTAAAACAAGTAAAAGTTCGGCCGGGCCGAATTTTATATACCCTTCACCATTGATCGAATATGTTGAATGTCATGTAAGAAACCGTTGTACAAAATTTCAGCCAAATTGGATAATAATTTCGCCCTCTAAAAGCTCAAGAAGTCAAGATGCCAGATCGGTTCATATGGTAGTTATATCAGTAGATAGATAGATTTAAAGATTTATGGACCGATTTCAACCATACTTGGCACAGTGGTTGGATATCATAGTAAAACGCGTTGTACAAAATTTCATCCCAATCGGATAAGAATTGCGCACTCTAGAGGCTCAAGACGTCAATACCCTAGATCGGTTTATATGATAGCTATTATGAACCAATTTAAAGTCATAACAAAACACGTCATGCGAAATTTCAGCCAAATTGGATAGGAACTGCGCCCTCCAGAGGCTCAAGAAGTCAAGACCCCAGATCGGTTTATATTACAGTTATATCAAAACATGGACCGATATGAACCATCATAATTTCATGAATTCCATTTACCAACATAAATTCAATTCTATTTTTTTTATCCCTTCACCATAGGATGGGCGGCATACTAATCTCGTCATTCTGTTTGTAACTACTCGAAATATTCGTCTGAGACCCCATAAAGTATATATATTCTTGATCGTTGCGACATTTTATGTCGATCTAGCCATATCCGTCCGTCTGTCCATCCGTCTGTCCGTCCGTCTGTCCGTCCATCCGTCTGTCTGTCGAAAGCACGCTAACTTCCGAAGGAGTAAAGCTAGACACTTGAAATTTTGCAAAAATACTTCTTATTAGTGTAGGTCGGTTGGTATTGTAAATGGGCCATATCGGTCCATGTTTTGATATAGCTGCCATATAAACCGATCTTGGGCTTTGACTTCTTGAGCCTCTAGAGTGCGCAATTCTTATCCGATTGAAATGAAATTTTGCACGACGTGTTTTGTTATGATATCCAACAACCGTGCAAAGTATGGTTTAAATCGGTCCATAACCTGATATAGCTGTCATATAAACCGATCTTGGGTCTTGACTTCTTGAGCCTCTACAGTGCGCAATTCTTATCCGATTGGAATTTTGCACGTAGTATCTTGTTATGATATCCAACAACTGTACGAAGTATAATTCAAATCGGTCCATAAGCTGATATAGCTGCCATATAAACCGATCTTGGGCTCTGACTTCTTGAGCCTCTAGAGTGCGCAATTCTTATCCGATTGGAATGAAATTTTGCACGACGTGTTTTGTTATGATATCCAACAACTGTGCCAAGTATGGTTCAAATCGGTCCATAACCTGATATAGCTGCCATATAAACCGATCTTGGGCTCTGACTTCTTGAGCCTCTAGAGTGCGCAATTCTTATCCGATTGAAATGAAATTTTGCACGTAGTATTTTGTTATGATATCCAACAACTGTGCCATATAATCCGATTTAGGATCTTGACTTCTTGAGCCTCTAGAGGTCGCAATTATTGTCCGATTTGCCTGAAATTTTGTACGACGGATTCTCTCATGACCATCAACATACGTGTTTATTAAGGTCTGAATTGGTCTGAATTGTCTGATATAACACATCTTGGAACTTTATCTGCCTATGGATAAAAAAAGAATCTGTGCAAAGTTTCAGCTAGTTATCTTAGTTTTTAAAGCCTGTAGCGTGATTTCAACAGACAAGGACAAGCGGACAATCGGACGGACATGGCTATATCGTCTTAGATTTTTACGACGTCCAAGAATATATATTGGGTTGCCCAAAAATTAATTGCGGATTTTGTAAAAGAAAGTAAATGCATTTTTAATAAAACTTAGAATGAACTTTAATCAAATATACTTTTTTTACACTTTTTTTCTAAAGCAAGCTAAAAGTAGCAGCTGATAACTGACAGAAGAAAGAATGCAATTACAGAGTCACAAGCTGTGAAAAAATTTGTCAACGCCGACTATATGAAAAATCCGCAATTACTTTTTGGGCAACCCATTATATACCTTATGGGGTCGAAAATGGATGTTTCGATGCACCACCACCTTCGGAGGTGGTTATAAAAATGGTATAGCAGCCATGTAAATACTTTCCCTCAAGGAGGTGTCGCACTGCTGCACTATATTCGGACTCGGCTATTAAAAGGAGGCCACATATCGTTGAGCTTAAACTTAAATCGGACAGCATATGTAAGTTCTAGGTAACCTTAATGGAATGCTCATGGGAAAATTCTTCTTTAAGGCTTATCTGAGTGGCAAATGGTGCGATTATTGGAGGCCTTAATTGTAGTTCAAGTTCGAAATTTCTCATAAAGTTTAACCGGACGATAGGATCATATGGAGGCTATATCTATTTATAGACGTATAGACATGTTGTTTGGTGTGGGTATTAAATGGCATAAAAGTTCTTTGCTAACCAAATGTTAGTCAAGTTGGATAAGATTTAAAACCTTAATGAGAGATAAAACCAATAAGAGATAAATTAAATGAGAGAGAAATCCAAATATGAACCCATATGGGTCGTTTGCAGTGCCCAACGACGCACTTCAATAAGAAAAATTAGTGCAAATTTTCAAACTCTTTCGTTCGTAGGCCATAGCGATTTTGGCAGTCAGATGGACAAGACAACATGGCTTTTAAGATCAGGTAAATCTTCACAGGCAAGTCTTGGTAAGAGTTTTAGTGGTCACTTCGACAAAACTAAGACACAATGGAGCTGGAGCTACTTTTGCCAACCTGTGAAATACATCCGTAGCCTCTAGAGTGAAAACCCCTTGGACGGATAATATGACAAAATTAAACGTTGTCAGTTGCACATATTGGCTTAGGATTTCTGAGATTTGGCGATTGGTAGTCAACAGGAATGATATATCACCATAAATAGTCTATCTGTTATCTCATCTATGGCATTCCATTCCCAGGCATTTGACACAAGTGCACTATCCTGTAATGTCCACTACCATGGCAGTGATGTAGAATATAATCTAATTCAGTTCACCTTTAACTAGAACTTCCTCACTTTGCCCATATTAATCAAAATCGCAAAATACCAATTTTTCATTCCGACCATAGTTGGAGATACCACAATAGGGGTCGATGGTACTTAACGGACGTTCACATCTCTTCTGTAAGAAAATTAAAAAATGAAGCAAAGCAAAGCATGTCTAGTTTCGGCAAATTTGCCTGTTTTTACAAAAATTATGTGACGACGTTAAAATGTGAAATATTTCAAAGCAGCATTCATTCAGTTTCGGAAGGAAAGTGAATGGAAAAAGCCAACATAATTTGTGGTTGACTTATAAGACTGCCAGTGGGGATGTGACTGTGAGTGCGAAAGTGTGACACTCTATACACATTTCCTTGCAAGGTCGACATCCTTCTCACCCATTTTTAAATTACATTTGAGGAAAGCAGGTCTCAAGGTTAGTAAATTAATTTTGAAATATGTATTTCTCCTGTTCTCTGCGTCTTCAATAACGTTTCTTCGAAGTTTGCGCACAAAAATAATACCTTGGTGTAATGCCAATCTAGGACTACTTAAAAAGCGCTCTTGGAAACCGTTTCAAGCATTTGCTTTAGCAGTCATAAATCAGCTTATATTTGCAGCCAGTAAGGGAGGGTGAGCTCTCACACTAATCAAAATAAAACGTTGTGGCTCCCTGGAAATATGCCACACATTTCTCTAATCCAGGAATTTTACAAATTGAATCCAGAGGTACATGAGATTAATAACAGTTTTTAGAATTGTGAAGCATGAAATGACGCAAAATACTACCAAGAAAAAATAAATACAATATCCACAATTTATGTTGTACCTTCTCTAGTGAATGTAAATTTGCCCACGAACATTCCATTAAAGAACAGGGGGAAAACTTTCTGTAAGTTAGACTGACATTGAATTGCATGATGTTAGAAAAAAAAACTTAACATTATTGACCAAAAAATATCTGAGCAATACTGGGAGACCATCGAAGTGCAGAGGTTTGTATGTCCGCCTATGATTGTAAATCTCTCCCCCAATAAACTTGAATCGGACAGCACTCATTGATATGTGAGAAGTTTGCCCATGTGCCTTAATGGCATGTTCTTTATAGGCAAACAAAGGATACGGACAAAATTTGCCATGATATTAAAGCTGTATCAGGTCAGCGCTGATTCAGGCCATACTTGGTTTGGATGTTGGACACCACAGTGGAAGTACTTGAGCAAAATTTCAGAACCATTGGTAAAAGTTGGGGGTTTAGACCGTGCGTCATGCATTGGGTATATACTGCAGGTGTCAGTATATACACAACTGTGTTGTGGTCTGGTGGACGGCTATTCAAAAGTACACCTACTGCTCAGTACTTAACCGGATCCGAAGGATGGCTTTTTTGTGCATCACAGCCCCACTGAACGACGACACCATCTGTTGCACTCAATTTAATGCTACACCTAGTACCTCTGGACATTGTGGCGAGACAAATTGTTGCGACCACTGCTTTGAGGCTAAGGGAGCATTCTTATTGGTTATGTGGCAGCTAGGGACACTGGTTATGTGGCGGCTAGGGATACTGTGTGGACACAATGTTCGATGTTCCAGGCAGTGTGAATTACACCCTGCTTGAGCTGGTTTTTGATAAAAAGTACTGTACCAATATTTCTGATAGAATCGATTGGAACTACGATATCTCTGATAATAAAAGTTACATACACTCATCGAAAAAAGTTTGCTAAAAATAGAAAACACTGTCAGCCGAATGTTAGTAGTTAATGTTGATGCTATTGTACCAGTTGTTCTGCTATTGTAGCAGTAGTTCTGCAATTTACTGCTGAAAAGTCTGTTGTTTGCTGAAAATGACTGCTGCTTAATTATGAAGGGGATGTTAGAAGAAAAAATAGAACACATGTGTTAACATGTGTCTCAGTGGATGTTTATAATCACCTCTGAATGTATACTTTCCATAACCTTATTTTTTCAAATTTAGATACAAAAGGCGATGCCAGTCATGTGGACACTAGTAAAGCAATAACAAAACACGAGAACTGGCTCAGCCACATAACGAAACGTATACCAATGTATGGATCAGGTACAAACAAAATTTCTAAAAATATTCTAAAAAATGAATAAAGTACTCAAAACAAGTAACAGGCAACTTAAAAAGTAGCATACAAAATTTTCAGACGTGTGTGCTCAAAACAGCAGATTTTGTTAGGTAAAGAAGCAATAAAAATGCTATCCGAATCAGATTTTTAATTTTTTCACAGCCACGGTAGTGGTGCAGAGTATAGTTTGTGGTTTTGAAATAAATCCTAAATAGGAACTAAACTACTCAATTGGATTCTTTAGAAAGCTCTGCATCCAACTTTGGACGGCATGTCGCAACGGGATATCCTTTACCGATCGCCATATTTACCGATATTTGGAATTTTGCTTATAAGGATCAAAAGGACAAAAATGGATGGTATGCGTTCCAAAAAAATATTTTTTGTGCTTTGCGACTCTCTAATTATCACGCTCGACGTCCTCACGTTAACACCACAATAACTCACGCACTCCGTGATTGCCCAGATATCCACCTGCAGGAGCGTATTACGGTCACGTAGTTGAAAATAGATCTCAGTCCCTGGGTCCTCAATGAGGATCAATAGGCCAACTCTGTCCTCTAGCTTGGATCCGTCTGTGAAGCATAAAATTCCAGATGGCTGGACCAGAGTTCAGTCCAACACTGTGTCGCTGGCAGCAGTTCCTCGCACTCGACTTCAAGGTTCATCTCAGGTATCCGATCGGAAACCTCTTGCCTTCCATCCAGGTTTCCTATCGTCGCCTCGATTATACGGCAATGGTATGAGCTGCTCCCATCCTCAATCCATTTTCCCATCGCCTTAAGTCTCATAGCCGCAGCGGCTTTCTCACACTTACTCTGTATGTCAATCGGTCGGATATCTAGAAAAGTCTCCAGTGCCCTAGTGGGCGTAGTCCTCATCGTTCCGCCTATGTCTATACAACATGTTCTCTAAACCTGTTGCATGGTCCTTATGTTGCACTTTTTCTCCATAGCAGTACACCAAACTACTGAGGCGTAAGAAAGTATTGGTCTAATCATGCTTAAGTAAGTAATTCAGCTCCCATTTCGAGCCTACGGCCCGTCTACATAGTGTCCAACATCTGAGAGCCTTCTGGGTGCGCATCTGAATGTAACACTTCCAATTCAGTTTCCTGTCCTAGACCACTTTTAAGTATTTAATCTTGTCAGATCTAAAAATCATTCTATTAAGGAAAAAGTGGTGCGTCAAATTGGCTCACTTTCGTCTTCCTTGTGAACAGACACATTTCAGTCTTCTCTGGTATAACATTGAGACACATAGGTCTAACCCAGTCGTATACCATCTGCAAGACCCTTTCGGCCTTTCTGGATAGCTGATTCGGATCCTTACTCCTTAAAATTATTATAACATATGCGTATGCATTGCAGACAGTTTCAAATCGCTCATCAGTCACCCACAGTCACCCAGTGCCACTTTCTCCCTTATATTTATGTCATGAGACCCACAATTTATCCACCCGTTCTTTAGCATATGGGTTATCATGTATCTACTGGTCTAAGGATTGGATCAGTGTGTCAATCCACGTGTTGTTAAAAACCCCCTCGATTTGAATGCATACCACCAATGTGTACATCTTAGCATCGAAGGATTCTTCTATTTTATGCACAACCACTTGCAAGGCTGTATCCACCGACCTGACCTTGGCATAGAATATTTGTATTTGAGCATTTCGCTGGATGTTCTACTGCTCATCACTGTATCCACAATACGTCCCATGGTTTGGATAGAAAGGACGTAAGGCTTATAGGTCTATAGGCATTTTGATGTCGCATAACTTTCCTTGCCGGCCTTGGGTATAAATACCACCCTTGTCTCCTGCGATGGTTTCGGATTATATGCAAGTCCTAGGCACGCTGTGAAAATATTTAGTAGCCAAATGGAGCTCTTCTTCTGCCATAACAACTGAAGTATTCCATCAGGTTCTAGTCTAGTAAGAGACTTGGATTTTTCATTTTTGCAAATGGAAAAAACGAAGTTTTTTAATTTTTGTTAGTGAGTTGATGTACTCACAAAATCGATGAATAGAACCGAGTCGCCACAAATAACTTGATAGAAATAACACCAAATCCTTATAACTATTTTCTACTTTTGTTGTGCTAGACTTGCTGCCACATGAGCTTTGAAACTTGAGCATAATGAGAATGCGAGCAGCCCTACAGAAAATTTCTTAAAAAGGTTGCAACAAAAGACTTTTACAGTAGACCCTTAGAAAGTCTCTGTCTCTGCGTTGAGTCCTTTAGCAAGAATTCTAGACTTAACCTTCACTTGGCGATTTTTCATGCGTTTATTTTGTGTGTTTCTAGGATCAGAACGCGCTTTTGAATGTCTTGGGGATGAGGGTTGTTTAGTGAAAGTGTGTAAGGAAGGAGTCATGGTTTTGCGACCCACATACTTAAATCGAGTGGAATAAATAAATAACTTGATAGAAATAACACCAAATCCTTATAACTATTTTCTACTTTTGTTGTGCTAGACTTGCTGCCACATGAGCTTTGAAACTTGAGCATAATGAGAATGCGAGCAGCCCTACAGAAAATTTCTTAAAAAGGTTGCAACAAAAGACTTTTACAGTAGACCCTTAGAAAGTCTCTGTCTCTGCGTTGAGTCCTTTAGCAAGAATTCTAGACTTAACCTTCACTTGGCGATTTTTCATGCGTTTATTTTGTGTGTTTCTAGGATCAGAACGCGCTTTTGAATGTCTTGGGGATGAGGGTTGTTTAGTGAAAGTGTGTAAGGAAGGAGTCATGGTTTTGCGACCCACATACTTAAATCGAGTGGAATAAATCGTAGTGCCAACAACGGAATGTGTTTGAATTTATACCTCGAATATTTGCCGGTTTTTACCCGCTGATGTAGTATGGTAGTAGTAGGGAGGGGGATACATGTCAAACGTAAAAATGCAATTGAAATTTCAAAGAATTTATATTCATTTGCTTGTTGTTGCTTTTCTTGTGTTTTTAATCTTTTGATGCTAAAACCTGACATAAATTCCTTCTGCCTTTTAACAAAGACACAACGGAATAGAAGACACGCACATACATGTACACCTCGCATACACATAAGCACACACACACACACACATTCATTTACCAGACTTGTTTCAGAAGTATTTGGAATCTTGAGCTCAGATACAAAACCAACTGAAATTTGAGGGGAGTAAACTCTTTGTGAAAGCTGTCATACATGCATAACACCATGTGTGTGTGTCTTTGCGTGAGCCTCTTGTGCGTTTATGTCTGGCTGTATTTGTGTGAGGGTGAACATTTTCGTATGCTTGTTAAGCGTGAAATTTGTTAAAAATTTGCACTATCAGCATCTTGGTGGATTTAGCTTTCTTTGCTATTTTTGATTGTTTTCAAAACAGAGTCTGCCCCACCTACCCAGCATCGGCATCACACCAAAATAACCAATGAAAGGTTCAATGGTCGTTACACTTCGATTCTCATGCGAGTGTACGTCGCAGGGTGCTTTTGTCTACATCTTTTCCAAATACACAAACGTACATAGCATTGGCCCTTGAATTGTGACCATGTGCATGTATTCCAAAATATGGCATCAGAATGAAACTGCTCTCATATAAATGAGTGCTTAGACAGGTGTAACAGGTGTAACAGGTGCTTAACGATATGTTTTATGGTGTCATTAAAAAACCCTTAACGTCGTATTTTGAAATAAAAACCAAGTCCATCTAATTGTTGTAATCAAGCAATAGGCTCTAAACAAAAACATCCCAGATACAAAGCACCTAATATTAATATCAGATTCATACATACTCTTAAAGACTTTCCATTTAAGTCCGATATTGTGCTGATCGGCCTGAATGTCCTTTGGGGTTTTTGGGGATTTTGGAGATCGAGCAGCCCTCACACACTTTGTCCCAAATATGTATACCAGATTCGCAATCTACTACCCACCACCTTTTACCTGAGACCCATTTTGGATCGTTGGACAAACAAAATTGGTTCAACGGCATCCTGAAACACCTTGAGCCAATTTTTATACCCTCCACCATAAGATGGGGGGTATACTAATTTCGTCATTCTGTTTGTAACTACTCGAAATATTCGTCTGAGACCCCATAAAGTATATATATTCTTGATCGTCGTGAAATTTTATGTCGATCTAGCCATGTCCGTCCGTCTGTCCGTCCGTCCGTCCGTCCGTCTGTCTGTCGAAAGCACGCTAACTTCCGAAGGAGTAAAGCTAGCCGCTTGAAATTTTGCACAAATATTTCTTATTAGTGTAGGTCAGATGGTATTGTAAATGGGCCATATCGGTCCATGTTTTGATATAGCTGCCATGTAAACCGATCTTGGGTCTTGATTTCTTGAGCGTCTAGAGTGCGCAATTCTTATCGGATTGGAATGAAATTTTGCACGACGTGTTTTGCTACGATATCAACAACCGTGCCAAGTATGATTCAAATCGGTCCATAACCTGATATAGCTGCCATATAAACCGATCTTGGGTCTTGACTTCTTGAGCCTCTAGCGTGCGCAATTCTTATCCGATCAGAATGAAATTTTGCACGACATGTTTTGTTATGATATCCAACAACTGTGCCAAGTATGCTTCAAATCGGTCCATAACCTGATATAGCTGCCATATAAACCGATCTTGGGTCTTGACTTCTTGAGCCTCTAGAGTGCGCAATTCTTATCCGATTGAAATGAAATTTTGCACGACGTGTTTCGTTATTATATCTAACAACTGTGCCAAGTATGGTTTAAATCGGTCCATAACCTGATATAGCTGCCATATAAACCGATCTTGGGTCTTGACTTCTTGAGCCTCTAGAGGGCGCAATTCTTATCCGATTGGAATGGAATTTCGCACGACGTGTTTTGCTATGATACCCAACAACTGTGCTTAGTATGGTTTAAATCGGTCCATAACCTGATATAGCTGCCATATAAACCGATCTTGGGTCTTGACTTTTTGAGCCTCTAGATGGCACAATTCCTATCCGATTTGGCTGAAATTTTGCATGACGTATTTTATTTTTACTTTCAACAACTGTGTCAAATAAGGTTCAAATCGGTTCATAACCTGATATAGCTGCCATATAAACCGATCTGGGATATTGACTTCTTGACCCCTCGAGGTCGCAATTATTATCCGATATGCCTGAAATTTTGTACGATGGATCCTCTCGTGACCATCAACAAACGTGTTTATTATGGTCTGCATCGGTCTGTAGCCCGATGCAGATCCCATATGAATCGTTCTCTCTATTTTACTTCGTGAGCCCCAATGGGCGCAATTCTTATACGAATTGGCTGAAATTTTACACAGGTCTCCAACATATAATTTAATTGTGGTCCGAACCGGACCATATCTTGATATCGTTTTAATAGCAGAGCAACTCTTTTCTTATATCCTTTTTTGCCTAAGAAGAGATGCCGGGAAAAGAACTCGACAAATGCGATCCATGGTGGAGGGTATATAAGATTCGGCCCGGCCGAACTTAGCACGCTTTTACTTGTTTTATTTCAGATTTCTACTATAGTTTTATATAAATTTTATTTTGACATCTATATGGCCTTAATCGGTAAACATTTCTAAAGATTTTTTTGTTTTTTTTGCTGGTGCGGCCCCCCGGGACCCTTGAGACCAAACTTTTATATCATATTGGTATTTTAATCTTAAAAAACTTTCATTTGACATTCATATAGGCTTAATCATCAATTTGGGACCTTTCATAGTCGGATGGTCCCCTAAGTAATACCAACCCTGAATGCCGGATCAATCAGAAACACCACGAATCACATTTGGCAAGATCTCCGACTAACTTTTTCAAATATATATGAGCTATAGCCAGTTATTGACCAATATGGACCGTACTTGTCATGCCGTGCAAATCATAGAAAAGTATCACCTTCAAAAATTTCAGGCAAGTCGAGTAATAATTTCGCTCTCAAGGGGCTCAGAAAATCAAATTGGGAGATGGGTTCATATGGCAGCTATATCAGTTTATGAACCGGTTTAGATCAAAATTGGCACATTCGGAAGTCATACCAAAACGACGTATGGAAAATTTCAGCCAAAATATAATACGTAATATGTAATGCACAAAATACCATGATATAAGCTGTTTCAGTCTTACATATTCATCATAGATGAGAATGCGAAGGCATTTCTGATTCACTGTCACGACGCTGTAGCCCAAATTTCTCTCAAATATCTATGCTGTTAAACTGAACACTTGATGATCTTTCTCTATCGTAAAGCATTTGTACATTCGCATGTGTACAATTGTGAACTGTAGTAGTTCGCCCTGTTACCATGACTGCCCTCTTAATCCTCGCTCGCATCATGCCAACAGCAGCTGAAGTTCTAACAAAGAAGGCGACCATATCTGTCGAAGGAAAATTCTGAAGTAGTTATGTTGACCCAGATCCATGGGAGGAGTCGCACAACTATGTGCTTCGTATGTGATTCCATGGATGCCACATGAACAGGGGCATTGACTAATTTCTACAGACATAAAGATATGCCTATCTTTTTGGCCTGTTGTGGTAGTCGAGGACTTTTCTTCTTTTTTTCTGGCTGTGGCCACAAAATTTCATCGATTTCCTGCCGACCGTTTTACAAATATGGAGCAAATATCCTATCAAGCTCTTTAACAAATATGAAACAGTGACGATTGTCCTTCTTTGTGTGCGTATGTGTGTCTGTTTGTCTGTTTGCTTGATGGTTGAGTGTGTTCGTGTATGGCATAGAAAAGAAATATCTTAACAATCGTTTTTGATTTGCTTGCAAACTTGCAAAAAACTTTCCATATCTTTCTTATTTTTTTTTCCTTGTCTACCAAACAAGTCCTCCAAGTTCTTCTTGTTGTAGCCGTTGTCTCCTCGATTGGCGCAGTATGTGTGGGGCGTTGGCAAAAGTTATTTGTTATTCTCCCAGCTAAACAATATCGGACAAATTGTTTGTGTATTTCAGCCACACATCCCGCCTGCCTGCCGACCTGCCTTCTCGCCACCGCCCTCTGTGGCAGCCAAATCAAAGGCAGAGAAGTTACAATAATATTTTTATGGCCTATGGCATAGTCATTGTAATCATAATATGATTAAGACTTTAATATTTCGCATTAGGACGATGAGATTCGATTTTGTTTGAAAGCCTTCTCGTCGCTCAACCGCAACATCAATTTTGCCGAAGCTAATTTGTTCATGTTCTCAGAGTGGATGGAGCGATAGATTATCACAGTTCAAAATCGTAGCAAGAATGTTTGTGGTAAGTTTTAAAGCATCCAACAATTGAATTTGGCTCTATCAACCGACCCGAAATACTCGTACCAAGGCAAAATGGAATTTCTTGGTCAACTGGTCAAGGAAATGGATTTTGGTCATGACGCACTTAAAATAAGATTGAATCTACCAAAGGCCAAGTAAATTGTCTAAGATTTTGTGGAGACCCTACTTACCTATAGTGCAACTAATAGGTATGGTGGGATTGGGGTAAACTAATTTTGTGATCTAATACCCAATATTCACGATCGTTATGCCATTATTACCATCTAGCAAAATACTTCAATCAGCATGTTAACTTTTAAACAATTAAAGTTAATCTTTCAATCTTTTTGACTACTACTTTCTATTGATGTAGGTCAGTTGGGTATGTGAATGGGCCAAATCCGTCCATGCTGCAATACAGATCTCCTTTAACGAGCATTTCTCATGCAATTGGTTTGAGATTTGGTGAGCCAGGTTCTGTTAAGACTTTTAATATGGAAGCTAAATATTGTATGTGTATGGGTCGTTCACCAGCTAATTTTGCTTGATGACAAAAGCCGATCTTTTGAAATTTTTCACAACCAACTTCGCACTTAAACCTTTAAGTATATAACAATTATTTGAAAAAAGTTCTGTTACATTGGTCAGACCAGTTTTTGCTGGGTGCCTTATTGAAGATGAATGATAAAAAGCTTAATATGTATATGGTTGCTTACGTTCTTTCAGAACGAAATTTACTTCGTCCCATAAGGAATTGTGTTTTTATAAAAAAAAAGAATTTAATATTTTAAAGAACATTTTTACTGAAGACGATAATTATGATGTTTGCAACTATTAAAATGCAATAGATCATGTTATGTAAAGGATAAATCAGCTCCAGCTCTCCTTGACAGAGAGAGAGAGAGCCTTCTATGTAGGCAACAAGGTCGGGAAGGGCTGTTTCAGTGGACTTGCCCTCAATATATGCGTGCTGTTGCCGAGACAGGCCATCTCCAGGAATTTTTGCCCCAGGATATGTTTCTGTCTACAGCATAATGGATGACTGACAAATAAGTCGATAATCATTCGCAGCTTGTACTTCAACCGGTGATACACCATCAGGGGCTGGCGACTTGAAGTAGTCGAATCTTTGTTGTATTTGAATCGTGCTCTGAAATTGCAGAACTACTGGTGTTATAGCAGATCTACTGCTACTATTTTATTGGATTATTAATGCAAATCCGACGAACATAAATATGGGAGCTACATCCAAATCTGAACAAATTTTTTCCAACTTCAATCGGCTTCGTCTCCAGGCCGAAAAGAATGACTGTACCAAATTTTAAAACAATCGGACAGAAATTGCGACCTGTACTTTGTTCACAAATTTAAATGGGCAGACGGACATAGCTAAATCGAATCAGAAAGTGATTCTGAGTCGATCGGTATACTTATCAATGGGTCTATCTCTCTTCCTTCTGGGAGTTACCATCAAATGCACTACGTTATAATAAACTGTACCACAGCAGTGGTGTAATAAAAATAAAATACAAATGTAAATGTGTTTCTCAGTGAATGATTATAATCACCACAGAATGCATAATTTCTTAAAACTATTTTCTTTAAATTGAGACACAAGAGGCCATCCCAGTCAAGTACACATTAGTAGAGCAATAACAAACAAGTAAAAGCGTACTATGTTCCGTCGCACAGTGGGCCAAATGGCAAAAAAATTGGAAATAAGTCTACAACTTTTTATCTGTTGATTTTAGCCATACAAAATGTTCTAGACATTTGTAGAGGAGGACATAGGCTTTCAGAAAAGTGCTGTTGTTGGTCCATATCTTTAATACAGGGTGAGCTACAGGGTGTCAAAGTTGACCACTTTTGACTTCTCCAAGCTTCTGGGGGCCATAACTTTTGATCTACTCAACCGATTTACATGATTTAGGACTCTAGAGAAAGAGCTTGACAAGATCTAAAAAACTTATGCATAAAGTACCATGCCATCGTGTACTGTTAAGGAGTTATGAATTGTTTAATTTTAAAATATGAAAATTTGGCCTTGGTTTTTTTCAGTGTTTTTTTAATAACTCCGTCAATTTTAAAGCTATAAACTTCATACTTCACACAAATTATGCCAGCATATGTGTGCATAAAATACAAAAGGAATCACGTGAATATCTTTGGCGGTTTAAAAATGGCATCGTTTTCAATATGAAAAATATTTTTTTTGTCAAAAAATTGCAAAATTTTTCAAAAAAGATACTCCCATTTCCTTTAAGTTTTCGCAAACTTTGGCCGTCAAAGCATTATCATTTCTTTCCATTTTCACAAAGTCGAGGTATTAAGAAAAGTTTTAAGTGCTAATTTGGCTAATTTCGATATCAAACAACACCGTTATCTTAAGACCAAAATGGCCAATTTTTTTACTAAACTTCAAAAGTTTCTCACTGGAAAAAAAGTTCCACGGGGATTTTTTCGCTTTTTTTGAACTTAAATGAAAGCTTAAAATGTTCCCAACATTTTAAGGTATGTCTCGCCATATCCTAGCCATAAATGAGATCGTAGCGATCAAAATACTGAAAAAAGTCAATTTTCAAGTAGTGCTATATTCATTGCTAAAAAACAAGTATTACGTCACATTTTATTGCAAAGATGTTAAATAAACTTTTATTTGGTAACACTTCTTCTACAAAACACAAAAAGAATCATGGAAATATCTCTATTCTATTCCATTTTATGGAACCGGCAATAAAAAAGTCAATTTTTCAAAAAAGTCGAATTTCCCAAATTTTGTTTTTGTTGTCCTAATTGCACATGACACACTATAGCCATATTTACGCAACATACCTTATCGTAAAGGAAATTTTCATACCTTTCCAACGATGTATAAAACATTTCTCAACTCGGATTCTATCTACTCTAAAATTCATTTACACTTCATTAAACTCTATATAAAAATGTCTATTTGTGAAATGGAACCTTATATGGGGCCTACACTAAAACATTGATAGATTTGCCCAGGGTTTACAATACAAATGTGTTAGAATAAAAAAAGGTCTCCTGCCAAAGTTTAAAAAAATTGGAATAAAAATATGTGTTTTAGAGCGAAAACACTTCGCATCGGCGTGCGTTTATATGTATATTAGCTACTCCCAAAATAAAAAAGCATTTTAGTTTTGTATTATTTGATTTTATTCTCTACCAAATAATCTAAGGTATCAAAATTTAAAAGCTCTTTAATTTGAATGGCATCGGGATCGTCCTTATCTATATCGTCACATATTTTTGGTAGCCATTTAGTTCTGATGCTGTATAGTACCGGATCAGACGATAACAATAAATATTGAAGTAAATCATAATTTTGGTTAAATTTGGTGCTCTTTCGGGTATTGAAAAGCCGGAACTGTTTAACATCTCTATTACGGGATTCCTGAGCTTCTTCTGTAAGTTCTCCTAACGGAAGTATGTTGTATTCCACAATTTCCTTGCCATGATGTAAGACTTTATGTACTGTCGGTGTTAAAGCTTTCCACGAATATAAATCAGATAAAATGTTTTTTGTGTCATTACTATAAGCTTCAAATTTGGTTGAATTTATCATCTTTTTGCTATTGATTACAGCCAAAATCACTTTGAATCGTCTTAGCAAGTGTTCATCAAGACCGGTTATTTTAGATGTCGATACGGGGTCCTCAAAAAACCGCCTTGCCGAGTTGCCATCATTTGTGCTTCCGTATCCGTAAAGAGGTTTATCTATTATAAGTCCCTTTTGTTTAAACTCCAACTGGATTCGATTCTTCTCTTCCTGCCTCATTTTGTGAAGATCTTGGTTGTTTCTAGCAGAGACATCGCGGTTTCCAGGGCTAGTCCGATATTTAAGGTCATACGATAAATGCAAACAATACTCCATGAATCGAATTCTACAGTGCAGGGGCGAAATACCGAAATTGAGCGCATTTTCGTTTACTAAATTTTCATCAGACTTGTCCTCGAATTGCCCATTCTTCTTGCCACAAATATTGCATCTCCAATTGGACATAACGCCAGTTAATGCGTTTGCCACCTTTCCATCGATCATAGTGAGTTGTAGTTGAAACGAAACTTTTATATTTCTTCCCAATTGGTTTATAACAATCATGGGTAATGCAGCAATTTCTTCCTTTATTTCGTTCACCAAAGATCGTGTTGTGTTCCGGTCTTCCTTTGTATACTCAAACCGAATTGGGCGACATAAATATTTTGACCCAGGTGTTCTATTTATCCATATATCTTGAAATGCATTTTCTTTCGATGATGAAGATTGGTCCTTGTACAATCTCATTCTCAATGGTACTAATGATGCCATGAAAATTGATGCGAAGTTGGTATCTATTTCTGTTTGTTGCTTATATTCGGAAAATCCAGATGATCCATCACAACCCCATTTGCTGATCAAAACCACTTCGGAATTATTACATGTGTTCAACTGTTCTTCAGTAAAATTAGAAATAATTCTAACAGCTGTATTTTCAACAAGATCAGCAAGTTTCACTCTTGCTTTTAATTCGTCCACGTATATATTTGATGGCACCATTTTCGTCCTGGTGTTGTACAATTTATGTTTTGAGGGTAAACAACCCCATCCTTTTTCACGAAGAGCCTTCCTCATTGTTGAGTATTTGTTTCTTGAGAGGCCTAGGTTCAAAATCAGGGCCAGTGCATCTTCCTCCGTGAATTCTGTAGTCGATTTTGGAGTTGGAATACTTTCTACCATTCTCTTTACCCTTTTCGGAGATGCTAATGGTAAAACATCGACAATTCGTCCAACATTTTTTGGTTGTGTTTTTAACAATGCTGTTTTGAACGTATCTTTTATTAAATTTGGCGGATGTGCCGCCAATAGTTCCTCTTGTTTTTTCTTTTTGGTTTTCTCCGTAACTTCGTCGTATGCTTTGCTAGGCCGGCCGGGAATCAGCGGTTTAATTTCAATAAGTAGATCCGATTTCAGCCACTTCTCATACATTTTGAAAAACTTGATTTTTGCGAATGAACATTCTGGCAACCTTCTCTCAAATGATTTGTAGAATTTTTCAAGTTTGTCTAAAGCGTCTTTATTTAGCCTTATTCCATATATGTGGTCCAAAGTGTAAACAAGTTCCTTAAATGACTCCGTGTATGATTTGGAATCATTTTTGATGTCCCATACAATTTTCGAAAGAGTGGAATACTTCAGTATGACTTCCATAACTTATAAATGTCCTTTACGCCTCTACAAAATATAATGAAGAAAATTTGGATTTTGTTCAAATATTTATGCAATATATTCACAATTAATGACCCATTTCAGGTATCAGACGCAATCGTAAAAAGGGGTCCAAAGTGCCTCTTTTTACTTACTCTTCTATAATTATTTACCTGGACTCGAATTTGGTTAAAAAAAATGACAATGAATTTTTTATGGGTAGGTTTTTTCACATTCATTGATACGGTGGATTTCCTGGGAATTCGACATAGCGAAACAGGTAACATTTGTCTGCATCAAATCTTAACACAAATATATATATATATGCAGGTATATTTCTAGGTTACTTTTTATTCAAAAATCATCAGCTTACATTAAAAATAGATGTAGGTACTATACAAACGCACGCCGATGCGAAGTGTTTTCGCTCTAAAACACATATTTTTATTCCAATTTTTTTAAACTTTGGCAGGAGACCTTTTTTTATTCTAACACATTTGTATTGTAAACCCTGGGCAAATCTATCAATGTTTTAGTGTAGGCCCCATATAAGGTTCCATTTCACAAATAGACATTTTTATATAGAGTTTAATGAAGTGTAAATGAATTTTAGAGTAGATAGAATCCGAGTTGAGAAATGTTTTATACATCGTTGGAAAGGTATTAAAATTTCCTTTACGATAAGGTATGTTGCGTAAATATGGCTATAGTGTGTCATGTGCAATTAGGACAACAAAAACAAAATTTGGGAAATTCGACTTTTTTGAAAAATTGACTTTTTTATTGCCGGTTCCATAAAATGGAATAGAATAGAGATATTTCCATGATTCTTTTTGTGTTTTGTAGAAGAAGTGTTACCAAATAAAAGTTTATTTAACATCTTTGCAATAAAATGTGACGTAATACTTGTTTTTTAGCAATGAATATAGCACTACTTGAAAATTGACTTTTTTCAGTATTTTGATCGCTACGATCTCATTTATGGCTAGGATATGGCGAGACATACCTTAAAATGTTGGGAACATTTTAAGCTTTCATTTAAGTTCAAAAAAAGCGAAAAAATCCCCGTGGAACTTTTTTTCCAGTGAGAAACTTTTGAAGTTTAGTAAAAAAATTGGCCATTTTGGTCTTAAGATAACGGTGTTGTTTGATATCGAAATTAGCCAAATTAGCACTTAAAACTTTTCTTAATACCTCGACTTTGTGAAAATGGAAAGAAATGATAATGCTTTGACGGCCAAAGTTTGCGAAAACTTAAAGGAAATGGGAGTATCTTTTTTGAAAAATTTTGCAATTTTTTGACAAAAAAAATATTTTTCATATTGAAAACGATGCCATTTTTAAACCGCCAAAGATATTCACGTGATTCCTTTTGTATTTTATGCACACATATGCTGGCATAATTTGTGTGAAGTATGAAGTTTATAGCTTTAAAATTGACGGAGTTATTAAAAAAACACTGAAAAAAACCAAGGCCAAATTTTCATATTTTAAAATTAAACAATTCATAACTCCTTAACAGTACACGATGGCATGGTACTTTATGCATAAGTTTTTTAGATCTTGTCAAGCTCTTTCTCTAGAGTCCTAAATCATGTAAATCGGTTGAGTAGATCAAAAGTTATGGCCCCCAGAAGCTTGGAGAAGTCAAAAGTGGTCAACTTTGACACCCTGTAGCTCACCCTGTATTAAAGATATGGACCAACAACAGCACTTTTCTGAAAGCCTATGTCCTCCTCTACAAATGTCTAGAACATTTTGTATGGCTAAAATCAACAGATAAAAAGTTGTAGACTTATTTCCAATTTTTTTGCCATTTGGCCCACTGTGCGTCGGGATGAATCTTATATACCCTTTACCATGGATCGCATTTGACAAGTTCTTTGAATGATATATAGGTATATCAGAATATAGACTGGTTTAGACGATACTTGGCAAAGTTGAAAGTCATACTAAAACGACTTGGGCAAAATTTCAGCCAAATTGGATAACAATCGCGACCTCGAGAGGCTCAAGAAGTCTAATTGGGAGATCGGTTTATATGGCATATATCGGTATATACTTGGTACAGTTGTTGGAAGTTCATACCAAAACAATATGTGCAAAATTTCAGCCAAATCGGATAAGAATTGCTCCCTCTCAAGAAGTATAATCAGGAGACCGGTTTATATTGCAGCTATACCAAAACATGGTATAGCTAATAGGAAGTATGATCAACTTAAAATGTCGTGACGATCAAGAATATATATATATCTAATGGGGTCTTAGACGAATATTTCGAGGAGTTACATACAGAGTGACAAAATTAGTATACCCCAATTCTATGGTGGAGGGTAACAGGTAAAACATAACATAACAGACAAACATACAAAATTGTATAAACATTTTTTTAAGATCGAAAAAAGAAAGCGCAAACTAACAAACAGGCGTGTAGTGTAGGTCACTGTCGTTACATAAAAACAGCACTGGCAGCATCAACCGTTGGGCGATCGCCGTGCGGAGAACAAAGGAGTTATGCAAAATATGTTTGTGCTTGTTGCTCTTGGCATCGTCGGATAAGTTGGATTTGAATAAAGGAAGTAAGATTTGATTTGTTTTCTGTTGCGCTTGTGAATCGAGTCGTCTTAAAGAGCCCTATTCAAATTCAGATGTGCGCTTTACAACATACTCAACATACCATTTGACATCACCTGATGATGATTTTTCTTGGTCGAAAAGGAAATCCCCATACGAGAAACCAGTCAAATGCTTCTAGCAACAACACACTTTTATTGACTTTTAAATGTTTTTGCTATACTATTCTTAGAATAGAAAGCATTAAACAATGGTCTAAAGCCGGACAATATCCTGCAATGGATCTCAACAAATTTTTTCCCAGCAGATTTTTATACTTAACAGAGCAAATTTTATTCGCTGAATTAGATGTCCGAAATGTTGGTAATACAACAGCTTAATGATTGCTGAAACAGTCGTAGTGTCTGTTTCCCATTTTCAGCAGACAAAAACTCCTGCTGCTGAAAATGGGACAGCAGAAATTTGTTGCTGAAACAGCAAACATTTTCTGCTGTTTTCAAAATAAAAAAAGTTAAAAAGAGCTCAAAAATGTCGTAAATATTTCCAAAATTTTTATATTCCTTCTTATTTTTTAATTTCACAAGCATATAACTTAAAGTTTTTTTTTTTTTTAATTTTACTCAATTTGCTAATTTTTGAAGGAATTTAAACATCAGCTGGAAAAATAACTACTTCTATTATATTGGCCGATCTTGGCCAACTTGAAGAAGAATGCCGAACACAACAAACTGTCCCAAATTTCGGCGACATCGGACAATAAATGCCCCTTTTATGGGCCCAAAATCCTAAATCGAGAGATCGGTCTACATGACATATATCCAAACCTAGACCGATCTGTGCCATATTGCAGAATTATGTAGTGGGGCTTACTAAACTCACTGTCCCAAATTTCGGTGACATAGGACAATAAATGCGCCTTTTATGGGCCTAAAACCTTAAATCGAGAGATCAGTCTATATGGCAGCTATATCCAAATCTGGACCGATCTGAGCCAAATTGACCAAGGATGTCGAAGGGCCTAACACAACTCACTGTCCCAAAGTTTGGTAAAATCGGAAACTAATGCGCCTTTTATGGGACAAAGACCCTAAATCAAGATATAGTCGAACCTAACCTGCTTATGGACAAAATAAGAGTCTGTGAAAAGTTTCAGCTCATTATCTCTACTTTTAAAGACTGTAGCGTGATTTCAACAGACAGACGGAGGGACATGGCTAGATCGTCTTAGATTTTTACGCTGATTAAGAATATATATACTTTATAGGGTCGGAAATGGATATTTGGATGTGTTGCAAATTGAATGTTAAAATAAATATACCGCCATCCTTCAGTGGTGGGTTTAAAAAAACTAGTAAAATATATGCCATATGAAAACAGATTGAAATAACTATTAGAAATGGCAAGAGCTGAGGTGTAATCGGGATCATTTTCCAAATTTCAAGGCCCTAGGTGGTCCGGGTGCCTCTTGCCAGGGCCCTAAATTTGGTCACCTCGGCATTTCGATTATTTTTTCACATTTATTTTTTAGTGGACAGCGCCCTATAAAAAAGTTCACTTGAAATATACAATATTCGACTTTCAATTGGTATTTGTTGAAATTTTGGCCAATCTCTTTCACCCAGATTTGAGATGTCTCTCTCAACTTCGTCACTTCAACGTAGTTTGGTCTTCCCCTTTTGAGTGTTCTAAAGGATGATTTTTAGATATTACCTTTTTGGCAACACTGGTTTAAACAGCTCACGCACGTTTCGTGTTTTCTTGCACTGTTAGACATCTTCAATGTTGTCTATAATTTAACCTTGAATCGTCTTACAGACTAGCAACGCTTGCAAATTATTGAATTTTATTATAAAAATGCATGCTCTGTTAAAAAAAAAAAAGTTAATCGCACCCTTCTTCCATTTTACAACGAACCTCATTTTTGGCTCAATGAGTACGTAAGTAAGAAAAATTGTCGATTTTAGAGTGAAAATCAGCCAGAATCATTGCAAGAGCTACCAATGCATCCAGAAAAAGTCATAGTTTGGTGCGGTTTATAGGCTGGTGGCATCACTGGACCGTACTTTTTCAAGAATGATGCGAATCGTAGCGTAGCTGTGAATGGTGAGCGCTATCGTGTGTTGGTATCCATTTTTTTGCTCAAAATGAAAGAACTTAACTTGCGGTGACCATTTTATTTCACGCCGCCTAGATCATGCCTTTAGATGATTTTTTGTGGGGCTATGTTTAAGCACAGACAGACAGAGAAGCCCGCTTCAATTGACACATTGAAAGATAACATTGAAGCATTTATTCGTGAGATACCGGCCGAAATGTTGGAAAGAATATGCCAAAATTGGACTAAGCGGGTGGACCATTTGAGGTGCAGTCACGGTCAAGATTTGCATGGAATAATCTTCGAACATTTTTATGAAATTGATGTGTTTCGCCAGGATACGAATCCAGGCGTTTAGCGTCATAGGCGGACGTGCAACCTATGCACCACCATGGCCATCCTTAGATTGAGGGCATGAAAAGAGTTTAAAATGTGCTATAAAATAACAGTTTTGACCAAAATAAAATAAAATGTTGGAAATTTTTATGGAACAAGTAAAAAGGCGTTAAGTTCGGCCGGGCCGAACTTTCGATACCCACAACCTCGCATATATATGTAAACCACCTTTCGTCAAAATCTGGTGCAAAACTCATACCTATATATATATATATATATATATAGCTATATCAATATATGTTCCGATTTGGACCAAATACTAATAAGTAAAAGTCATTGTTCAATTGTATATAACAAAATATTGGTCTTTTTAGTAGGTATATCTAAAAATAAACCGATTTGAACTATATACGACACAGATGTCGAAAAGCATAAAATAAGTCAGTGTGTCAAATTTCAGTGCAATCGGATTAAAAAAGCGCCTTTTATGGGGCCAAGACTTTAAAACGAGAGATCGGTCTATATGGCAGCTATATGCAAATCCTAATCGATCTAGACCAAATTGCAGAAATATGTGGAGGGGCTGAAGGAGGATGTGGAGGATGTTAAAGGGGATAACACAACTCACTGTCCCAAATTTCCGCAGAATTGGGTAATAAATGTGGCTTTTATGGGCCTAAGACCCTAAATTGGAAGATCGGTCTATATGGCAGCTATAGTCAAATCTGAACCGATCTAAGCCATATTGACGGAGAATGTCGAGGGGCCTAAGACAACCCACTTTTCAAAATTTCAGAAAAATCGGATAATAAATGTGGCTTTTATGGACCTAAGACCCTAAATTGGAGGATCGGTCTATATGGCAGCTATACTTAAATCTGAACCGATCTAAGCCATATTGACGGAGAATGTCGAGGGGCTTAATACAACGTACTGTCCCAAATTTCAGTAAAATCGGATAATAAATGTGGCTTTTATGGGCCTAAGACCATAAATCGGAGGATCGGTCTATATGGCAGCTATATCTAAATCTGATCTGATCGGAGCCAAATTGACAGAGGATGTCGAAGGGCCTAACACAACTCACTGTCCCAAATTTCAGCAAAATCGGATAATAAATGTGGCTTTTATTGGCTTAAGACCCTAAATCGGCGGATCGGTCTATATGGGGGCTATATCAAGATATAGTCCGATATAGCCCATCTTCGAACTTAACCTGATTATGGACAAAAAAGGAATCTGTGCAAAATTTCAGCTCAATATCTCAATTTTTGAAGACTGTAGCGTGATTTCAACAGACGGACGGACAGACGGACGGACATGTCTAGATCCTCTTAGATTTTTACGCTGATCAAGAATATATATACTTTATAGGGTCGGAAATGGATATTTCGATGTGTTGCGGAATGACAAATGAATATACCCCCATCCGTCGGTGGTGGGTATAAAAATTAAATATGAAATAATTTTCTTTGGAAGTAAATATGTTGGCAAGTTATGTTTGTAAAAAAATGTTTATAAGTACAATTTGCCAAATATTTTTGTACAAATCAAGGTTTTTCTTAAAAATTATAAAAACCTAATTTTACAACATTTTGTTGGAAGTCTGGTTGTGCAGTTTGCTTGCACAACCCTTTACAAGCACATAAGTAAATTTAAAATCCTCTTAAATTCATGAAAACTTAAATTCTCTTCAATTCTTCCGAGGACCACATCTATGCAGAAAGGAACCATTATTTATTCAACCTCATTGTTAGAAATCATAATATACATGGTGTTTTGAAAACATTTGCCCATAATGTTTTACTAGCCCATGACAACATGTAAATCACTGTCCTCCATCTCACATTCTCGGCACAAACACAAATTATAATCACATTCTGAGAAGGACTACCTATATTCATAAGCAGATATGACCTTCCCCTTCTAAATTGATGTTTAGAACATTTGTTTAACAAATTCATTTCGGGAGAAAATATTCATTTTGGCGACGACCTCTGACAATATTTTGAACAACATAATCATAACACAAGCACAAAGAGGATGACAATCACAGCAAAACCCCACCCAGCCAAACACTCCGTAAAACGCCCTTATAAAAATACAGCCAAGAGAATTTTTAAATCAAATATTTGGTTTTTAATCAAAAAAGGGTAAAATAAGATGTCGTCACTCAAATGGTGTTGTTATAAATCACCTACGGCGCCATGAGCTACATAAGCCTGAGATCCTAGTTGTCAAACACTGTCATTGTCAAGTGCTTCCCCAACTTTGACAAGCAGTTCAATAGCAGCATGAAAACATTTGACATGCGCTAAGTTCATAGTTCATCTCAGTTTGGTTAGTTGACTAAAGGTATAGAACGGCCTTCACTAAATCAATGCAGTTATGAATTTTGCATGTCAAACACAAAAAACAAAACTAGTCCAATTTGTGCGCTTTCAGTATAAGGGTATCTAGGAAACCATATTTGAATAAGCCCAGTAGGCCGTTTTTTCAAGCAAGCTATTTACTGGCATTGGTCTTACGATAGAGATAATTAAAATCAATGAAAGAGCTTAAGAAATGCTAAGCGATTCATGGAGACACTGTCAGTGAGTGAGCAATGGACAAGAAGAACTGAGAAACATTAAAACTATTGGAATGATGACGAAGATTAATCGGCGCGATCAGCATTGTGAAGATATAAACAATTAGATAGACACAAGCACACATGCCCAAAAAGGTGCTTTCAGGTGGCTTTGTTGATTGCGTTCTCGGTTAAAATTGCTTAATTGAGTCTACTTTCAGAGAAGGGCATACGCGAAAGGCGACAAGACGTTGGAACATTTGCTATGCCAATGCCCGGTTGCGATATTGGATTTGAACCAACTAAAAGGCATAAAAGGAAGATGATTAGGGACAATGTGAGTAGCAGTATATTAGTTAGAGAGCACAACAAGTCTAAACTACGCGGTTTGTTGTTTAAACACATTTACTGATCGATTGTCATTCATTAGAAACCTCCCTATGCCTCGAACTTGTAAAATGATATAAGCGATTGTAAAACAATATCGCCTACTGGGATCTTAGTGCGCTAGAGAACACTTTACATATGTGAATGAAATCTACTTATTTTCATCTCTTATGTCAAAGCGTGCATGGAATTATATATGAATGTGTAGACACTATTCAATGAAACCGCAAGGACTACGTCGGAACGAATAGTAAAAGATTTAAAATTTGATCACAAAGGCATACGCTTACTGTTCGCTTTCGTGAATTCCACTTAACTGAATGTTGGGCAGAGGTGCTAAATATATAAAAATATTAATACATACTTTAAGCGCTATCATGCAAATTTTGCCCATGAACATTCCACTAAGGAACTCGGCTATAAAAAGGAGGTCCCTTATCATTGAGCTTAAACTTGAATCGGACTGCACTCATTGATATGTGAGAAGTTTGCCCCTGTTCCTTAGTGGAATGTTCATCGGCAAAATTTGCATTTACACGACTACCGTGGTACAGAGTATTATAACTTTGTGCATTTGTTTGTAATACCCAGAAGGAAAAGATATAGACTCACTGATAATCATACACGATCGCCTCAGAATCACTTTCTGATTCGATTTAGGTATGTCCGTCTCTCCATATTGAATTGTGTACAAAGTGCAGGTCGCAATTTTCATCCGATCGTCTCCAAATTTGGCACATAGATTTTTTTGGCTAAGAGGCAAAGTCTTTTGAAATTGGAAAAAATCGTTTCAGATTTGAATATAGCTCCCATATATATGTTCGTCCGATATGCAGTAATAATGCAACAAATACCATTTGTTAAATTTGACAGAAATGATTTTCTCTTGACTCTCGACATTACTAACTAACTAAATCGGTTTCGATTTAGATATAGCTGCCCAATCTGTATATAGTCCGATTTTCAATTCTATGGCCACTGCAAGCGCATTTATTTACCAATCTTGCCAAAATTATTTACAATGGTTTTACACGACGATTAATTCAATATCTATGATGTTTGGACAAAATAGGTTCAGATTTAGGTATATATATTCGTCCGAATTTGAGAAATATTGCTATAAATAGCTCATTTATTAACAAACTCTCTCGAAATTTGGCAAGAGAGATCTTCTTGTGACCTTTATTATCACTGGTGATTTTTTCAGACATAAGTTTATATTTATATACAGCTGCAATATATGTATATCACCCGATTTTCACTTCCAGAGCCACTTCAAGCGCATTTATTGACCAATCTTGCCAAATTTGTTCACAACGCTCTCCTCGTTGCCTACAACAATTTCAAAGAAGATTGGTAAAAATCGATTCAATTTAGATGTAGCTCCCATATATATGTTCTTCAGATTTTGGGTTATTTGCAATAATGTTGTCAGTTGTCAACCGTAGTTATTACAAATTTGCTTTCCTCGAAATTTTTTAAGGGTTGTTTAATAAACCATCGGAAAACATTCCCCAACGTCCATCAGAAATAAATACAGCTCCCACTTTATATTTATAGGTAGGTGTTGGGTATTATAAAGTTGGTCCCACCCAACTTTTGCATTTTCTTAGTGGTTTAATCACTTTTTTGGTTAGACAAATAATTTGAAACATTCTTTTAGTTTTTATACCCTCCACCATAGGATTGGGGTATACTGATTTCGTCATTCTGTTTGTAACACCTCGAAATATGCGTCTGAGACCCCATAAAGTATATATATTGTTGAGCGCGATGTCATTTTAAGTCGATCTAGCCATGTCCATCTGTTGTCGAAAGCACGCTAAGGAGTAAAGCTAACCGCTTGAAAATTTTCACAAATACTTATTATTAGTGTAGGTCGGTTGGGATTGTAAATGGGCCAAATCGGTCCACGTTTTGATATAGCTGTCATATAAACCGGTCTTGGGTATTGTTTTCTTGAGCCCCTAGAGGGCGCAATTCTCATCGGATTTGACTGAAATTTTGCACGTTGTGTTTTGGTATTAGTTCCAACTACTGCGCTAAGTATGGTTCTAATCGGTCCATGTTTTGATACAGCTGCCATAAAAACCGATCTTGGGTCTTCACTTCTTGAGCCTCTAGAGGGCGCAATTTGCATCCGAATTTTGCATGAGGTGTTTTGTTATAACATCCAATAACTGTGCTAATTATTGCGGAAATCGGTACATTACCTGATATAGCTGCCATATAAACCGATCTGGGATCGTGACTTCTTGAGCCTCTAGAGGGCGCAATTCTCATCCGATTTGGAAGAACATGACCTTGTCCAATATGGTCTGAATTGATCAATAGCTTGATACCGCTTCCATATAAACCGATCTCCCGATTTTGCTTCTTGAGCCCCTACAAGGCGCAATTCTTATCTTAATGAACTGAAATATTACACAATGACTTCTTCAATGTTCAACATTCATGTATGGTCCGAATCGGACTATAACTTGATATAGCTCCAATATCACAACAGTTCTTATTCGATATTCTTTGTTTGCCTTAAAAGAGATACCGTGCATAGAACTCGACAAATGCGTGTTCCATGGTGTACGGTATATAAGATTCGACCCGGCCGAACTTAGCACGCTAAGAGCGCTTGTTAAATCATTAAAATATGAATATGAATATGAACTGTTTTTTTTTTTTTTTGATAAAAACGCATGTAAAAAAGTTTTTTTTTGTTTTCAATAAAACCTACACTTATAAAAAAAGGTCGTATTTTGGTAGAAAAACGAATTAAAATCAAAAATTTAGAAAATAAATTCTTTTTACTTTTCTATTATAATATTTACCAAATTATATATTGTTAACTATTTGATGCAATAAACAGCTTAATAATGAATGAATATGCTTATAAACAGATAAAAATCTAAATTTTTTCCCTGACTTTTTTCATTAAAATTAAAAAAGTGTTTGACATGTTTACTATTGACTGGCAGTACATTTTTCAATTTGGTGGTAATAAAAAAAAAGGTTTTTGAGTCCTGAACCACCGTGCGTCGAATATGCATAGCATTGTTTGTCTGCAATGTGACTTTTCTTCCGGAAATAAATTCTGCAAATTATGTGTTAGTTGGAGAGAAATGCTCTTCAACTAGTGGATTTAGGGTGGCACCATCCGAAGCCCATAAAATTATTTGGCTATACTGTAGCAACTCTTCACTTGGAGTTGAACGGTCATTTAAGGGGCTTCAATTCATTTTGAAATATCGAAGTCAAATGCCCAACACATTCTGCTGGCATTTAAGTATTCTTAGCTCTTTAATGCGAAATCAGCTTGTATTAACCCATTTCCTTGAAGCCTCCGTTAAATGGTAATGCCGCTGATTTTGTGCGCAATCGACGAAGGCTTCTCCGTACCAACCATGCCATATACTCGTCGCTGGGTAAGGCTAAGACTTTAATCATTTCGCAGCAACGTGTTCCAGACTACAATTGGAAATCAGCGCAAATCACCTATTAGCCATTCATTAATAGCATTCATCGTCTGGCCGACAAAGCGGTCAAACAAAAACTGCATTCGCATACAAAGTGGCCGATTGGAAACAGCCATCTCCGCAATTGCCAAGACTAATGGCAAACAATGAAAACTCGCAGAAATCATCAACAATTGTCCATGTTGGGGAATACGGAAGCGCCTAAGCACTAGCATTAATATTGCAATAGGCTGGTAATGATTGGTAATGCCTGGATGAAAAGCGCTTAGAATCGCATTAGAAATGGCCTTAAGCATTCCCAAAGTGAGTGGTAGTGGTATCCTACATGCGGAACACGTTTCGATGATAGAATCATCCGTACATTCATCCACCTTGTGTGTCCTACATCCGTAGTAATCATGTGCGTAGATTGATTCAATCGCATTATTGATACGTATGTACATGCAACATGACGCCAAAAGACGTTAATATCGACTTGAGGTATTCAGTGGAGATGCTGCAGCCACACAATACCACAACGCAGCAAAACCACTGAAGCAGCTGCTGACAAGGAGTTGCATGACTTGCGCCAAAGGCCTTTGAAGCGCGTGCTAAATGTTCAGCCTCACGAACCGGGCACGATATCTAATTGGAGTCGCATCTTAACAAGTGACATATGCCTACTTGGCCATGCATTAACCAGCCTCAATGCTACGACTTACATTAGCTGGCCACCAAAATTAATATAGTTAAGCCTTCAACAAGGGATACACTGAACATCGATACAGACTATGTTCTTAGGCCTCACCTGCTGCTAAAAGCATTTCACAAACATACGTAAATGTCCTTTGAACAGGATTTTGAAATCCTTTACGCTTTCATCTGTTATTGCGTATAAAATTAAATTGGTTATTACAAAATGGTGTTGCGGTAGCAAAGCAGTCTGGTTGGCGTCCTATGAAGTAAGGCATAGCCCCAGTCAGTCGTGTGAAATGATTATAGTTTGCACCTGCTTACTGTTGATATGTTGTTTGGCATTGTCGTTGCCACTAATAAAATGACGACGGTTGCTGTTGCTCTTCCCGTTGCCATTGCCTTTTGTGTTGGTATGCCAATGAAAGTGTGTGTAGTCAGCCGCAGGATAATTGCTTTCATGATTATTAATTTTTTCGTCTCGGTGTTCGCCAAACGATGACCAAAGGAGTGCCACAAACATTTCTGTAGGGCAATAGTCAGTAGTCCACTCATTTATGTGGCATTACACTTAAAAAAAAAAATAATTGGAATATTTTTATAACCACCACCGAGGAATGGGGTATATTAATGTTGTCATTCAATTTACAATACATCGAAATATTGGTTTATTCTGAAGACCATCTAGCAATGGTCCGTTTGTCAATTGAAATCCTTTCAAAAGGCTATAGGAAATAAACTCCAATTAAATAAATTCAAAAGAAAATGGAAAATAAGCCCCAAATAAACTCCATTCTTTCTGGGACCTACTACGTAGTGAAAAAAATCCCAAAAATTTCCAATACCCTTTGGTAAAAAATAATTTCCATATTTTGGGATAAACTTAATTTTTGCCTTTGGAGTTATTTTTGTTTTGTTGTGTTTTATTTAATTTTTAAAGTTGGAACTTATTTGATTTTTATTTGGTCTCATTAGTACCTATTTCATTGGGGGTTATTTGGGCATAGCCTTTAAAAAAAAAGTTATATACATGATTCTATGCACAGCTTGGACAACATCTTAGTATAGTCCTCAAATAGAAACATTTATGTACCCATTTTGTCGAAATTTGATTTGCGTTAGAAGCCTCGACATCCTTGCTAAGACAGACATTGGTATTCACTTCCAAAGATGTATAATAAAGTAATGACTTTTTTAATTTTGCTCTCAAAAATTATTTCATGATGCACGAATGAATAATCGTTTGCCTATTAATGACCAAAATGAAATTTATTCCATTTAAATATTGGAACAGATCGCTAAAAAACCGCTTTGAAATGAAATTTTTTAAATCGTTTTGTGTGTGAGGTTTTTTTATGGAATCGCCTTCTTTTTGAGGGTTTCCATAATTTTAAATAAAAACTCATTAAAATATGATGCAGATGAACATAGTTGCATAAAGAACATCATCCTAAACAGTGTTAAAGTGTTCAACAAGGATTCTTAGGTCACACTATGCAAGCTAATTTAGGACCTTTTTCGTTAGGGTCGATTAATGGTCAACCTTTCTCGGCCTTGTTCGGTGCATCATTGCACTTGAACTTTCAAATAAACGATTAATCGAATAATACATAAATACCAACAAATGTACACCCCAGTAAACATCCACTGAGAGGCACATCTGCATTGGTTGCAACTGACCCATGAATCTCAGTCATGAAATTTCATTAAATCTACTTATGCCAATGTTTATTTTATTTTTGAACTTCCTATGGTGATTGTAATGCATTGACTGCAAAAACATCGTTTTTGCTTTGCATACTATTATCCACTGCTGCAGGGGATTTTTTTTTTAATATTGACCAATCTTCACGAAATTTGGCAACAAGGATTCTCTATGATTCTTGAATTTCATGACGAATTTCATAAAAGTCAGTTTGGAATAAGATAAAGTTCCCATATTTTTATCGCCTGATTTTCACTCCCAGAGGCTTTGCTGTGCTTTTTTATCCTGAAATTATTCAGATTTAGATATTGTTCCTGTATACCTGTAGCTCCTAATTTTTACCGACCAATACCGGCTGGTATTATTTTATTCGCTTTATTGGCAAATAATTTTAATACCGTTTGGTATCAATTTTAATAGAGAATTGACAGCGTCACATTTGTATTCTCGTTAGCTTAGTACTTAAAATATTGACACCATTATAAAATATTTGTTTTAATTTAGTGAAATATTCTAATACGATTTGTGTGCGTAAAACGTGTTCAAAAACTCGACATCGTTGAAAATGGAAATATTTTATTTCATATTTTTTATCAAAAATATGATAACGACTTTTGTGTGGTAAACGATGTTGTGTTGGTGTATCCATATAAAAACCACTTCTGGGAATCAATGGAGATGGAATCAATGGCGGAATACAAGGAATGGAAGTTGGTCATGGTGTAACATTATTTTTTGTAATTATTTAATTATAATTATTAACATCCATATCGTAATAAAATTTAACTAAATATATTTTCAATGGTTTTCTAATTTTGTTCATTAGGGAGTGCAATATCCAAGTTAGAAAGAATTGGTATTAAAACAACAACAGTTTGGTACTAAAACAAATAACAGTTTTGTATTAACAGCAACAGCAGTCCGTTAATAAGGCTAGTACCAAGCGTAAGTAATCATTTAATATTTCGTCTAAAGCATGCGGTATTGCTTTGTTAACATACCGTATGATACTGAAATGAACACGTTTGGTATCCACTATTCTCTGGGTGTAGGGCTTTTACAAGCTTATTTATCATCTTATTTATCTTCTGGAACGTTTGCACAGCAATTTCCTGTATGACTCCCACAGTATGTACGGATTTTGGTAAAAATTCTTCATTTCAAATTTAAATAAAGTGGTTTAAATTAAATGTCGGCTTTGCCCGTCCTTGCATTTTTCACTATTTCTTCATGTACAATGTTGGCATGTGGTTTTCATAGTTGGGGATTTCACCTTTTCAATTTATTATTATGGAGAAACTTTATTATTTCCCTGAAATATTTTTCTGAGTGTGTATTTTTTGCTCAATGTTTGTCCCATTGAAATTTTACATCGCCCGTACATTAATAACACACATTATAGGTATTTATAATGACGTCTCCAATGATTATGACCCGCTAGCTGACCTCACATTCGTGTCGTAGCACCAAATTCCAGCAACAGGCAATTGCATTATTCCTCTGTGCTTCATACTGTGGGTTCCTCTGTTGTATGGTCCGCCGTTAAGGGAACTGGTCCCATTGAATCATTCCCTTCGCCTTTTGTGGCCTGAATGGATGCCGGTGCAGCGTGTGAAAATTTCAAACCACCTCGCTGGACTGAGGTATGGCACGCTTCAGTAAACTTGCTTTAAAGTCACACACAAGACAATGTAGTTTCCTCCCCTGTTTATCCGGCACCTGACCGTGTGAGAATTTTCTGCTTGTACGAAGCCAATGAAGCAGCAATGACTGGACTAAACATGAAAGAAGAAACATCAACCACTGTTGGGATGAATGCTTGACTGCACTTGCCTTCTTTTGTTTCGGCCATAGTCATAGCCCAAGCGTTGCTTACAAAGCTCATGTTGCATGTTGCCTTATACATACATTGGCTTAAAGTTTCACATCTCCATTCTTGTTCTTTCGAGTTTGAAGAATATTAATTAGGTTTTAATTGTTTATATACTTCTGCGAAAATTCGGCATGACAAACACAAAAAGGCAAAAATTAAAATTCACTGCCAACAAATCTTTTCTTCGCACTCTAGCATATTTGTCTCTATGAGAACACTTTCTCTCAGTTGATGTTAACTTGGGGAGGAAACCAACCAAGCTTCAGCTCTGCCAGATCTACAATCGTATATTCCACACAAAGGGCATTAGACAAATTTAGAAAGTTGTTAAACTAAACAAGCATTTTTCTCTCGAATTTCAATTGCATTACTAAGGTTGCGTGAGCCTTAAGAGCATATGTTTTGCGGCTCTCAGACAAGCAAAAGTGGTCTGTCAATCAAAAACATGCCCCAGAGATCAGCAATGCGAAATGTGAACTCTTTTTTCAGTATTGTTTAATTTCGTATTCGTGGAATACCTAATGATGCGTTTGGTTAATAGTAGAATTCTACTACTAAATTTCGCATGAACATTCCATTAAGGAACAGGGGATGTACTCATATCAATGAGTGCAGTCCGATTAAAGTTTAAGCTCAATGATAAGGGGCCTCCTTTTTACGCCGAGTCCGAACGGCTCATGTCGTGGAAGGGAACATGACAGGATACATTATAAATGTGGCCAGCATCAGTAACGGGATAGCCAACGTTGAAAATTTCGCTGATGTTCACGCCGGGATTTGAAACCAGGCGTTCGGCGTCATAGACGGATATGATTTCATAGGCCAAAGAAGTTAAATGGGAAAACCGGCATGTGTGGCAGATTTATGTAAATATAGCCCGAATTTAACCATACTCGGTACAAATATTTAGTCGCCTAGCAAATGCAAATTTAAATAAGTTTTTACACGACAAAGAACCGATCTGAGCCGCATTGATGTGGATGTCAAGGCACCCAACACACTCACTGTCCCAAATACCAACGAAATCAGATAATAAATTCGGCTTTTGTTGTTCTAAAATCTTAAATAGGCGGATCGATTTTCACGATATTCAAGAATGTATTAACTTTATAGAGTCGGAAATTGATATTTCGATGTGTTGCAATCGGTATGACAAAATGAATTTACCCCCATCCTTTGGTGATGGGCATAAAAAGTTAGACTCGAAAGAGCAAAGGAGTTTGTGCTCTTGCACGAACCTGTTGAAATTCTGAACATTGTGTTCCCTTACGAAAAATCTCCCAATTGAGCCATTCGTAAACTCCTTAAATGATCGCGTTTACCTGACCGAACGCACGCATGAGAATTTGAGCCAACGAACGGACACCCTAATTAATTTTCCACCTCAAGTGATGGTATGGGCTGCCGCCCATGGCCGCTCTACGATCGTTTTCACGACCCTGGCGTCAAAGTAAATGCGACAAGGATGCGGGAAACATTTTGAAAGCTGCCGTAGGCATGCAAAAATTGCAGTCGTAGACCATGAACCTACCAATACGCCTCCATACTGTTACATAAAGCACGTGTAAACCATTAATGGCTAAATAATATTCATATTGATCACACAGTTTCTAATTTGTCTGTCCGATGGACCATTAATAATTGCAATTTTAGACAGCGAGATCAGGAATGAAAAATATCATGGTATGGATGCGTAAAAGAAAGTACAGGCCGATTACATTCGTGCAGCTGGCAACCCGTTTTTTGACCGACTCAGAGCAAAAGTCAAGGCAAAGAGTTGTTATATCGAGCAAAGTGAGTGTATTCTGAAATGTAGAATTTTTTCATACATTTTTGTAAAATGAATCAATAAAAAATATTTTTGTATATTTATATTGGCTTGCTCACTTTTTTGTACTAATCAGGCAGTGCCTTCAAAACTACAGACCTATTCTATCATATGATTTATTTTTATACTTATAAACAATTAAATTTCATTTGCCACGTTTGTCAAAGTCTTCATCCGATTTAAACGGTGTAACATTTCCTTTTAACCTTGGAACTAATTATGTTATTTAATCAAAGAAAATTTTTCAAACGTCTCTTTAAGTGGGGATGACTCATACAACTATGCTTAATGTCGAAAGAAAATAATTTTCTATGAATATTGTTAAGAAAGATTTGTAAAATAAAAAGGAACATTTGGGTGTAATGATATTTATCGAAAAGATTATTTAATCCAAACTAGGAACTCCAACACTGGACGTTGTGTTGCACTGGGTCAACTAGACCTTTATAGATCAAATTAACATGTGGGTGTCGCTTGTATTTCTATTAGGCTTGTAATTGCCCAGCAAGTTCTCTGAGTTACAAACGAGTTTGGATTGAGGAGACAATTCCTTGTTAACTAAGAGGGCGAAAGGATACGACATCGATCTGCGGCACTCAGTTATTGGCGAACTGCACTTTCCTCACTGTCTGTGTCCTTCAAGGTGACAGGAAAACGGCGTGTGGTAATTGATTAAGAGATCCGGCTGGCGAAAAGACGATTTTTTCTTTCGACGTAAACAGAAGTAAAGAAAGTCAAAAAGAACAACAATAAGGATAATCAAATTCAACTGTTTTCTTTTAATCTCTTGTTTTGTGAAATCTTGCGATTTAGTTAACCATTCACCACATTTTTGACTTCAAGCATTTTAAAATTCAAAAACTAATAAACATTAAACAAATGATTGTTTTGATTTATTTCCTTCTATCTAAATTTGTCTATTTCTTTTTCCTTATCTACCCATTGCTCTAACTCACATTCGCTCTTTAGATCTATCTGAAGATAAAAAGCATGACGTCGATTTGGTACCTTAGTTAAAGGAAGACAGACACCAAAACAAAATAGTGAATAAATAATAAGGCATAGAGAATTTCATTACGCTTTAAGAAGAACGGTGAAACGCATTTATCAAAACAAACTTGAAAATATCTCGCATGCGATAGAATATCATCACAATTGTAGATTACGTGTTAGAGTAAGAAATGCTATCATAACATCTAGCATAAGATATAGGTTAAGAGGCAACTCAGCCACATTACTAACTGTCTAATAAATTTGAAAGAGAAAAAGATGAATTGCTAAAAAGTTAATATATAAGAGGAATGTGATCCAATATGAATTACCAAAATATCTAAGCGTTTATGTAATTTTCAAAGGAATGTAACCATAATGAAATATGCATCCAAGGGTAGTGAGGGGGGGGGGGGGGGGGGGGGGGGGGGGGGGGAACTGCACTCGACCTGTGTAATACTATCGGTTAAGAGAGAAATAAGCATGTGGTTAATTGCTCTTCATTGTTATTCGCTAATTTCAAGGCATGATGACTTTTCTGTGTCACATGTTCCAAATATGATACGCCAAAGAACCTCTCCATGCCGACAAGAGCTAGTCGAAGAAAATCCAGCGAGCTATTCGAAGAAAATCCAGGCCTATCATTGATGGTAAACGTTTCCCAAAACAGCACTTAACTGTATTCCCTTACAATACAAAAACAATTCTTGTCAACTACCATGTAGTTGAATATAATATATTTGGACAAATGTGCTCATAATTGTAAGAACAATGGCTTTTTAATGTATATCCGGCGATACATATATATAAGAAATAACCACATATTTGCAATACTACTGAATATCAGTCGATTTCAACTTATATCTGTATACGTATACATAGTAAAGGTCACAGAAGAAGACATTGCAATACATTTTGAGAATATCGGTTGAGATATGCACCGACAAAGGCTCTAAAAGTAAAAATCAGTTGATACATCTATATGAGAGCTATGTCTTAAATCGAATCGATTTCAATTAAGTTCACTAACAATGTAAAGTGTCACCAAAGCTTCAAATCAAATTTTGTGGAGATCGGTTGACGAATGACCACATTATTGCAATAATTGGACAATATTCTTACTATACATATGACAGCAATATCCAACTCTAAACCGATCTCTTCCAGTTTGAACAGGATTGTCTCGTGGCCAAGAAATGGCTGTGCTAAAATTACGATCTGTACTTTGTTTCCAAATTAATGTTGACAGACAGACAGATGGCCACAGAAAATCGAATCCGTGATTGTGAGTGGATCCGCAGATTTATCAATGGGTCATCTCTCTTCTTTCTTTGTGGTTCCGAACAAATGTACTTATATAAGATATCCTGTAGCACCGTAGCGGTGTAGGGTATAGTTACTACAATATTATTCTATATATTAATATCTTACATTTCCGAAAACGATTTAACAAAATCATAAAAAGACATGTGGGATGTACCATAAACATGCGCATTACCAAATGTAAGGCAGAAGAAGAGAACGTGTAACTGAAGAATAGTTAGAAAAACCTTAGAGAGCAAGTTCGTTATGAACTGGAATCAACGCAGACTACAATGGACCAACGTCATACTACAATGGTCCTGCCACTGGCGACAGTGAAAAAAGAGGTGGAGAATTTTCAAGCAAAGAAAAATGTAGATGCGAAAGCACTTTTACCCAGCCTATATGATGTACATTGTACATAATATGTATGACTGTGTGTTCTTGTGAGTGTGCGTGTGAAGAATCGCCAGCCACATGTAGTCGACTTACAGGACAGAAGGAAGAGTTTTCAAAACATTTCAAGAGGTATCATGTTGCATTAACAACAGCACCAAAATCATGTGGCGTGGCGACAAGGTTCACGATGCTCAGCCGCCTGAAACCCAAACAAGCTATAGAACAAAGGGTCTTTTTGCGTTTTACAAGTCGCCAATTAAGGGATAACAAAGAGACTACGAACAAAAAAAGAAAACAAGTATCACGAAACAAATAAAACATCAACTAGGCTACAGCAAGAAATATATTTATGTTGTTATTGTTATGCATAACAAATCAAAACAATTGTTGATTGACACGCGTTTAGAGGGCAATTCACCACCTCCACCCACGCGCTCATATGTTTGTGTGTCAATGCGAGAAGGATTGATGTCATTGCCACTGCATTCGTTGATGATCCTAGTGATGTTGTACTGGTTGGCTGGCTGGCTGTCAAATCCTCTAGTGAGGCATGCAATTTACAATTTAAATTGGAAACAAATTCGGTAGCAGTGAAAGGCTGCAACTGCCGACGATTGTTCTTGTTTTATGGTGTCGCCATAAATGCACTTGCGCTACCGAGTGGAACAGAGCAACAAGCTCACAAACAAGATACATCAGTTTCTTTTGGTAACCTCCCACACCAAAGACCAAAAAAATTGTGAAGAACTGTACTGCGAGTCATAAAAAAAAAAAAAAAATAGAATAGAATAGCTGAATACACTGACGGATGTGATGATGAATCGTTATAAAATTATGTCACGCGAATGTCGGCCGATCACTGTAGCCTCTTGACAACTAACATTTGCAAAAACATCAACTACAAGCAAAAACCGGTCTAGCATTTAATGGATTAATGGAACATGGAAAGCTATTTATTTTCCATCAGAATTTTTCTAAACTGTTTTTAGAACGGAAAAAAAATTGCAATTTTAAAAACACTTTCGGCGAGCAATAAAATCTGTGAGAATAGGGCACAAGTCGAACGTACCATATGTACACAAATTGCGAGTTTATCTCCATAAATTGACTTAAGCAAATGCCACAATTCCCCAAATACAATATTTATGTGAGATGAAATCAAAAATTAAACAAAAAATATGACAGATTACAACTTCAAACCCGAGGCCAAGGGCTAATTTAATATTTAAAAAATCGTTTTAATGAATCCATTATATCACCCTTGGATTAAAGAAACCATTTTGTAAAAACCAAAATAACCCTTGGCCTCGAGCTTGAAGCTTCAATCAAACTTATCTGATTTAGTCAAACAGACCGAACTGCAAAATTCTTAATTGGATCAAAAAATGTGACATCAAGAGTTCAAGACAATCAGTTAATGCAAATAAGGTCATGTTAGGTTAGGTTGAACAAGTAAGAGCGTTCTCAGTTCGACCAGGCCGAATCTTATATACCCTCCACCATGGATCGCGTTTATCGAGTTCTTTGAGTGGTTTTTCTATTTAGGCAAATAATGAATGTGGTCGTTTAGGCAATTAATGAAAGTGGTCGATGATTGGTGATTTAGTCGACCCATGAGCTCATCGCTCATGAAAACTCCAAAAACGCGATCCAGCACATAGTGCTGGCAATTGTTGAACTTGGATGGGGGTTATTTTCCTCATTAAACATTTGCTGCAGTAGAACTACAACGTCTGTATTTTTGTCGGTATTAACGCTTGTTGAATCGGCAACAATCATCGCGATTGATGTCCATAAATTAAACTCATCAAACACCTTCTGAAGTCCTTCTGCAATTCTGTTCTCCAGGAGTTAGTTATCAAAGTGCTTCCTCCACTCTTCCGTGCTTACCAAGTAATGGAAATGGTGATCCATTCTTTGAGTATTCTTACTTTTAGGCACCACAGCGTACTATAATAAAGCACCCCATACCATGGCCTTTTAAATATACAGAGAATCAAGTTTATTTTGTTGACTTGTATGGCAAAAAACCATACGACGTCCTCCGAACAAAAAACATAATCTTCAGCATACCTTAAAGACTATAAATACTGAGGGAGGCAACATAATGAGTTTAGAGTGCTTTTTCGTGATATTTTGTGGTTTCTAAACGTAAGAAAACTCAAAGTATGGATCACCTTTTGCATAAAGATACAATGGAGAAAGCAATGAAAGCATTTGTGGTTCACAACATGGCCATTTCATTCATTATTGTGGACGATAATACTCCAAAACTTGTCTCCAGGGACATTAAACCTTGGTTGTTCTAATAAAAACATAGATTTATTCAGGTCTGATCCTTTTAGATCACCTTACGCAAACCCATTTGAAAACTCTCGGAAGCTTTGGGAAGGAGAACAAGTTGAAATTCTGCCCCTGTTCCTATTCCAAATTGCACAAGAATTTTGGCTATATATCTCCCAGGTTCGCTTAAAAGTTAGTTGCAAGCCTTCCTCCAAGTTCAAGGGCAATACTTACATGAAAGAGTTACCCAACTAGTTATTACAGCTTACGGCGCCCTAAGAACCTTAAGAACAACCCGAAGAAATAATTTAAGTTACAAAAATCATACCCCTTATTACTTAATACATGAAAAATAGAAATGTCCCGAATTAGCTTTGGATAAAATATTTCCTTGCCTTTTCAAATTTCAAAAAAAAGCAAATTTTTCAAAACTAAAAACTGTACATTCTATTCAAAAAGAAATGCCTTCACTTAATTGTACATAAAAACGAGATATGTACATCAAGTTCTATGATCAATGTCACATTTTTTTTTCGCGAACGTTATAAGCCATGACACTTATTTCAGTTTTGGATTTATATGATTTAAAAAGAATAAGAAATTTGCACAAAACGTAACTTCTAAGTGGTTTGAGCTTGACCTTTTTCAATATTTAAATAGAATAAACGTCAAGGGCAACTATTTTTGAGAAAAACAAGTAAAAATCTGGTGAAAAATGTATACCTTATGCCCCAATCAGCTATGTCGAATTATGTTCCCATTTGGACCAAATACCAATATGTTAGGTTAGATTGAAAAGAGGGTGCAGATATTAATCCGCCCCATGCAACTATGAACATACAGCTAAGCCAGTAATCGGCTTGTTGTGCGCTCTAAATACTATAAAGTAACCTCTAAAAAAAATTTTAGTTAGGAATTCCGTGCTACTTGATGACAAAGGAAATGCTCCAACGTCTCATCATCTTCCCCGCATGCCTCACCCATTCTATCACTATCACCGCACCGATTTTACATAAGTGAGATCGTAGTGCTATGTGGTTCCTTATGAAACCAATAGCTAAACTGACCTCCTTTTTGCTACCTTCCAGTAATTGCCTCGTCTTTTTACGATCCCCCCATAGGATTTTCGCCGTCCTACCGACCGTTTCGCTGTTCCACAATGTTGCATGCGCATGCATCGCCCATTCCCTTAACTCGGACTGCGTCCACCCGGAAGGTTTCGGGTTAAGCAAGTATATTGACGGCTGGTCTTCACCGAACCGATTTGGGCCAATTTGCAGAAAAAAGTCGAAGAGCCTAATACAAGTCACTGTCCCCAAATTTCGCCGAAATTGGACAATAAATGTGCCTTTTATGGCCCCCAAAACCTTAAATCGAGAGATCGGTCTATATGACACCTATATCCAAATCTGAAGCTATCTGAGGCAAATTGAAGAAGAATGTCTAAGGGCCTAACACAACTCACTGTCCCAAATTTCAGCGACATCGGACTATAAATGCGCCCTTTATGGGTCCAAAACCTTAAATCGGAAGATCGGTCTATATGGCAGCTATATGCAATTCCTGTCCGATCTAGGCTACATTGCAGATATATGTCGAGGGGCTTATCTTAACTCACTGTCCCAAATTTTGGCGTCATAGGACATTAAGTGCGCCTTTTATGGCCCCAAAACCTTAAATCGAGGGATCGGTCTATATGACAGCTATTTTCAAATCTGGAACGATTTGTGCCGAATTGAAGAAGGATGTTGAAGGGCCTAACACAACTCACTATCTCAAATTTCAGCAAAATGGGATAATAAATGTGGCTTTTATGGGCCCAAGACCCTAAATCGGCGTATCGGTCTATATGGGGGCTATATCAAGATATAGTCCGATATAGCCCATCTTTCGAACTTATCCTGCCTATAGACAAAAAAGAATCTGTGCAAAGTTTAAGTTCAATAGCGTGATTTTAACAGACAGACGAACAGGCGGACGGACATGGCTAGATCCTCTTAGATTTTTACGCTGATCAAGAATATATATACTTTATAGGGTCGGAAATGGATATTTCGATGTGTTGCAAACGGAATGACAAAATGAATATACCCCCATCCTTCGGTGGTGGGTATAAAAATTCAAAAAATAATCACCATAGTAATCATATTCTTTCTTCAAATCGGGGTTGAGCATATAGAATTGAGCTATTGCATTCGATCTACCATAAGTTATTCGTTTACCTTCAAAATATCTAACATGTATATTTACGCCGGTATTCACAAATCTTAATGTAGATTTCATATAGGTTTGACAGATTTCCTTTATAGAACTGTCAAACAAATCTATTTTAAGGCTTCACTGAGTTTCGTGAATACGGTCGTTAGTCTATACCAAAAATAGCTACTGGGCATTTTCCTCAGCGTTTAAAAGTTTGTTGCCGTCGCGGCAGTAGCTATGAAATTTATTAGAGATTTCCTTAAAGTCAAACAAGAAGGTCTAAAACCAACTATTGTAAGGCAAAATCAATGATGACGAGAGGACACCATAACGTCTCAAAAGTCGCTGACATTGCCAGCGCCAGCCATCATCCATTAGCATTTTTCATAAATTTGAAACGTAATGGCAAATCTCTGTAGCCTGTCACTTTTTGTTTTATTTATTGTAGCTGAGATTGGTCTGCCTTCATGTATTCTAAACTGAAACTGAGAGTGCAGTAACTCATACCCTCTCTCTCTTTCTCTCTCTCTCTCTCTCTCTGTGTGCTACAGTGCTCAGGCAGGGGACTGAAATATCTATTGTGGGAGGTCATGTCATTGACATTATCTCTTTCTGGAACAGAAGGAAAAAAAGCAACGCATTATATGAAATTTGTTGCCTATTATAGATGTGCGTCTGCTTGTGAGTTTGGTTCTCTATTCACATAAAAACACAGCACATAGTCAAACGTATGGTATCATATTTACACTCAGAAATATCAGTTTGTTTGGAAAATCCTAATATTAAATGAATAAATCTTAGGGGTCGAATATGGATAGCAACCCAACTTCAACTGTGCCAAAGGGCAAATTTGTTATAAAAATTTACATTTTAGTATTGAATTTTTTTCAATTTACATTGAATGCTTAAAACTCTGACATTGATGGAAATAACAAGGAAGTAACAAGGTCCGAACCTTATGTACCCTCCACTATGGATCGCATATACCAAGTTCCTTGCCTGATACCTTTTTATGGACAAACAATGGATAATCAATATGAATTGTTATCCTATTGGAGCTATATCATATGGAGGACCCATTCGGATTATACTTGGTTTGATTGCTCTCTATAGGCTCAAGAACTAAAATCGGGAGATCGGTTTATATGGGACCTATATCAGGTTATTCAAACCATACTTGGCACGTATGTTTAAGGTCATAATAATAATCATAATATATTCTATAGATCTTCATGGTACACTCAACAAAATTTGTTTTTAAAAACAGCAAAAATGATTGCCAAAATAGCAGTTTTTGAAAATGGGAAAGCAGACATTTCTGCTATTTCAGCAAACAAAAACTGCTGTTTAAAGTAGAATAATCCACAGAAAAAAACGTTGTGATATATTTTATGTGTGCCTGTTATTTTTTTTTTTAAGTCTATAGGAAACAAATATCCTTACAGACTACTACTTATGTATATAAATCCTATTATATAATAACAAAAAATACATATATAACATAAAGAAAATATATAACATAAAAAAAAATAAAAATATCACATCATATAAAATCTAACTGTTTAAATGCAATATAATATTTCGTTTTAATGTGCCTGGATTCTCACGTAGGTTTATGATGTTATAGAACTTGTTAAATTGATAGCATATTCGTCGAAAGGGATCATAGTTTGCAAAATTGTTTGTATAATATGTTATACGTAATAGGTCAAAATTCTGATAGGTCTGATCGGTACATTAAAAAAATTCCACTTAGAAGAAATTCTGACCAATTTTTCCATGGATGATATTCATCCATGTAACGATGATATTCCACCACCGAAGGATGGGGTATATTCATTTTGTCATTCCATTTGCAACACATCGAAATATCCATTTCAGACCCTATAATGTATACATATTCCTGATCAGCGTAAAAACCTAAGACGATCTAGCCATGTCCGTCCGTCTGACCGTCTGTCCTTTGAAATCACGCTACAGTCTTTAAAAATAGAGATATTGAGCTGAAACTTTGCACAGATTCTTTTTTTGTCCATAAGCAGGTTAAGCTTGAAGATGGGCTATATCGGACTATTTCTTGATAGAGCCCCCATATAGACCGATCCGCCGATTTAGGGTCTTAGGCCCATAAAAGGCGCATTTATTGTCCGATTTCGTCAAAATATGAGACAGTGAGTTGTGTTAGGTCCTTCAATAGTCTTCTTCAATTTGGCTCAGATCCATATAGACCGATCTCTCGATATAAGGTTTTGGGCCCATAAAAGGCACATTTATCGTCCGATTTCGCCAAAATTTGAGACAGTGAGTTGTCTTGGGCCCTTTAATAGTCTTCTTAAATTTAGCTCAGATCTGCCAGATTTGGATATAGCCGTCATATAGGCCGATCTCTCGATTTAAGGTTTTGGGCATATAAAAGGCGCCTTTATTGTCCAATGTCGCCGAAATTCGGGACAGTGAGTTAAGTTAATTACCTCGACATATTTCTGCAATTTGGCCAAGATCGGTATAGAGTTTGATATAACTGCTATATCAAGATCGCTCGATTTAAGGTTTTGGGCTCATAAAAGGGGCATTTATTGTCCGATTTCAACGAAATATGGGACAGTGAGTTCTGTTAGGCCCTTGGACAGCCCTCTTCAATTTGGCTCAGATCGGTTCAGATTTGGATGTAGCTGCCATATATACCAATCTCTAAATTTAAATTCTTGGCTCCATGAAAGGCACCTTTATAATCCGATTTCGCTGAAATTTGACATAGTGACTTATGTTAGGCTTTTCGACATCCGTGTCATATATGGTTCAGTTCGGTCTATATTTGGATATGGCTACCAAAGAGAACAATATTTTGAAAATTGAACAATGACTTTTACTTATTAGATCACTCAATATCCGTTGCCAATTTGGTCCAAACCGGACCATATTTCGATAAAGCTGCTATGGGGGCATAGATTAGGTATTTTTCACCGGATTATGCCGAAAGGTGGTTTACATATATACACGAGGTGGTGGGTATCCGGCCGGGCCGAACTTAACGTCTTTTTATACCCTCCACCATAGGATGTGGGTATACTAATTTCGTCATTCTGTTTTTAACACTTCGAAATATGCGTCTGAGACCCCATAAAGTATATATATTCTTGACTTTCATGTCATTTTAAGTCGATCTAGCCATGTCCGTCCGTCTGTACGTCCGTCCGTCCGTCTGTCTGTCGAAAGCACGCTAACTTTCTAAGCAGTAAAGCTAGCCACTTGAAATTTTGCACAACTACTTTGTATTAGTGTAGGTCGGTTGGTATTGTTAATGGGCCAAATCGGTCCATGTTTTGATATAGCTGCCATATAAACCCATCTGGGATCTTGACTTCTTGAACCTCTAGAGGGCGCAATTCTCATCCGATTTGGCTGAAATTTTGTACAACAGCTTTTCTCATGACCTTCAACATACGTGTCTAATAGGTCTGAATCGATCAATAGCTTGATACAGCTCCCATATAAACCTATCTCCCGATTTTGCTTCTTGAGCCCCTACAAGACGCAATTCTAATCCGAATGAACTGAAATATTACACAATGACTTCTACAATGTTCACCATTCATTTATGGTCCGAATCGAACTATAACTTAATATACCTCCAATAGCATAACAGTTCTTATTCAATATTCTATGTTTGTCTAAAAAGAGATACCGCGCATAGAACTCGTCAAATGCGATCAATGGTGGAGGCCCGGCCGAACTTAGCACGCTCTTACTTGTTACTTGTTTAATTTGTAGAATATTACTGTAAAGAAGCTACCTGATCCATCCATTGGTATATTTTGCTCTACTAATGTGTACATGACTGGCATGGCCTTTTGTATCTAAATTTAAAGAAAATATATTATGGAAAGTCTACAGTCAGTGGTGATTATAAACATTCACTGAGACGCACATTTGCATACGTGTTTTATTTTTTCTTCTAAAATTGCATTCATAATTGAGCAGCAGTCATGTTCAGGTAACAACAGACTTTTGAACAGTAAGCCTGCTGCAGCAAAATTAACTAGTAACAGTCGGCAGACAGTGTTTGCTAATTCCAGCGAAACTATTTTCTATGAATGTTGTAAATTATAGGAAGGTATTACTTTGTTGTATTAACAACAAATTTATTTTTTCGGGTGTAGATATGAACTATTTCGTACATTATACGGAAACACATTTACATGCATTCAAATCCGTATTGCCTTTCTTATACACACACACACTTTTGAATACATTACACAGAGGATGCACTGGCTCACGGACATTGACTGGAAGCATGGAAGAGTTTTAGTAACGACAATTTAGCGTTATCGTGTTGCCTTGGTAAAATATACCATGTAGTACAACTGTAGAATAGGGAACTGTAGCTTATTTTGTTAGCAATATCTCAAAGTATTAACCAAGGATCCTCCAAATTATATACAAATTCCCAATCGCCAGATATTCCAAGGCGATTTAGCAAAGTCCATTTACTTGAAATTTAGCCGTTAGCAGTTTGATATTGTACTCAAATATGTCCATGCTTACATATATATAAACATTATTTTAATCCGATGTCCTATTTAAGTATTCTGTGAGTTTGGTATCAAGTATCAACTTTGCAGGATGACACTTGCTGATACACGTTCCTTAGTTATAATGGGAAGGAACCTTCTTGAATCGTTCAATTATAAACGAGGTTTCAGAAAAGGAGACAGCATATCTTGATCTCTTTGATATCTTGCTGGAGAAGATTATGCGAGAAGCAGGCAGTAATATCCTCAGTAACATTCACATGTGTTCGATACCATTTCTGAAGCAGTAACTGTAGCCTTTAAAAAGGCCAAAGAAGAGTCAGTTGAAGTGGTTCAGCCAGTAAATAAAGATGAAATGAATGGATAACATCAACGCGCGGAAAGCCCTAGCCAACAGAAAAAGTTGGGAACTGTAGTTTTGAGAAAGTCTGCAATTTCATCTACCTTAGCATCGCCATAAATAAAACAAACGGCAACAGTTGCGTAAAGACAGGGAAGACAAATTTTGTTTATTCAATAGCACTTTGGACTAAGCAGACAGCGCAGTAACAAAACCATCTCTCTAAAGACAAAACTTAAAATCATTAAGATACTGATGTTATCGGTGTTTTCACAAACTTCTCAATATTCTATATCTGCTCGGATGTACACGTTGTTATGGGAATTGTTCTAGGATAGATTTACCAGATTAAAGATTAAAGCTAAGGTTTTAATCTTTAACATAGTACGCTCCAGAGTATCTTGTATGCGATGGGGAGTAGACTTATTCCACCTTGCATTCTTTCTTGTGTACAGAACATAGTATGCT